>NC_059075.1:74405938-74708968 GCF_020497125.1 Mauremys mutica | reverse complement strand
TGGACAAATTAAGGGAAGTGTCACTTATACACTGACTTTTGATGATCTGTCTGTTGCTTAATTAGAGGATCATGTAATATGAACCCCTCTCCCACCCCGCAGAACTGAATCTTTTGTATATTTAGGAGACAAAGACATTTCTATGGAGTATAATAAAACATGGGGCCAGATTCTGACTGCATTGGTGTACATTTGGAATAATTCAAAATGCACTGTGTGATTAAAAAAGTAATAGGTAATAATTGGAGATATACCAATCTCCTAGAACTGGAAGGGACCTTGAAAGGTTATTGAGGCCAGCCCCCTGCCTTCACTAGCAGGACCAATTTTTGCCCCAGATCCCTAAGTGGCCCCCTCAAGGATTGAACTCACAACCCTGGGTTTAGCAGGCCAATGCTCAAACCACTGAGCTATCCCTCCCCCCTTTCTGTGAGTCAAATTACTGACTGTAGTTCTAATATCAGTGATTTTATCATAGGAACCTATAATCAATTATCTTCCACTAAAAACCTCAGCTTCAAGCAATATACAGTAGTTGTCATTAAAAAGTCAGCAGTTACCACATGGAGTAATTAGAAATCCCCCAGTTACTTGAGTACAGAGCAGTACTGCAGATACCACTGTGTTGTAACACTGGGTAAGTGCAGAGGCTCAATTCAGTGGTGTGCTCTCTGGTGACACAAGTCAGTTGTAAACGCATCTTACCTGTCTGGATAAACCAGGATTATGGTTGATTTACATTGCTGGAGCATTCCAAGCAGACACACACCCTGGGGTTTTTAAGGGTGAGCTCTTTTCAGATCGGTGTCTGTAACAGAGATTTGAAAGGGCTCTGTAAGTTAGAGCTTGAGGCTCTCTGCAACTGCAGGTTGTAGAACTGCAACCTGAACCCAACACTGACCCTTTCTCAGTGGGGTGATGGTGTTTGAAGGATTTGCATTGATCTCAAATGACAGACAGATGGTAGCTCTGATATATTCTGTTCATGGCTTCACCAGCAGAGACCTTGCACTGTTGCCGCCGATTCATATGTGTTTGAACATGATGAGTTGAAGGATTTTTTTGAATTTTTAAAGTCACACTCTGTGTGTTCCTCATCTCACAGCAGTGCCAAGTTGGCCCTCTTGGTTGTGTTGTTTTGCTTTGTCTGTAAAGCCAGGTGGTACTGAGTACTTGCAGAGGTGAGTTCAGAGCCCAGACTTGGCACCAGCTCTGAGGGTGTTATCTGCCTTAGACAAACTAGAAAATATCCACCTGTCAGAGCTCAGTCACTAAACATTTTTGCTGCCATAGGCAACCGCCTGTTCTGACTTCATGTGACAGCTGGCCCTGGCAGTCATGTTTTCAAGTCTTGAATACTCATTAGATACGGAGTCTGGCTGCCCTACTCAGCAAAAAAATGCTATTGCATGCAGAATGGGCATAAATATATTAGGAGCAAGGTATGGAATTGTCAGTTTAGGTTTAAAAGAAGAATAGGTTAGATCCTTGGCTGTGATAAATCAGCAGACCTCTGAAGAAGTCACTTATTGGGCAGTAGGTAAATATAGATGGGGAAAGTGAGACAGAGAGGTGGCATGGCTTACCAAGTCTATTCAACATGTCAATATTAGAACTGGCATTAGACTCACGAGTTCCTGGTTCCAGTCCTGTGCTTAGACCACGCTTCTGATGGGGTCTGTGCTGTGACAGAGATGTTTGTAAAGTAGAGTAGCTGTGGCTACAATACAGCGAGGTTTGATTTCCCCCTTATCTCTTTTTCTTCTGGAGTCGTCATAATTTAGAGGGCATGGGTAGGTATTGAATTTGCAAGGTATTAAAGGGTTCCCTGATAATTTTCAGGGCCTGCATGATGTGGTGATGTTTCTTCATAACTTGTGTCAAAGCATCATGACTTTGTGTTGTGATGTGTACTTCAGGGTGCCATTCAGTCTGGGGGCTGCTGAAGCATCAATGTCCTGTGGCAGGATGGCAAATCTATCTATTCTGTCTCTCGTGTGGCCCTCACCACCATAACATCAGAGTTTCAAGAGAATTGAAAGCTTACCTTCCTTCCTAATGAACCTAAGAATTCCCACTCCCTTCCTTCCTATACTGCCCAAGAATACCTCTTCCCATGATATCCAGAGTCAGGGCTCTAACCCCCCTGGGAATCTTAAACCTCGCCTTTGCAACCTTAGATGACCCACATAGACAGCTATCATTATCCCAACCCTCTCCCCTCCCACACACACACACACTTGCTCTAGGGATTAAGCCATTATTGTGCTAGGTGGTAAAACGTCTCCATGGTCCTGAGGGGAGCATCGTTGATTTAATAACTGGGTAGATGTTCGCATCTCCCGGCACAGATTGGTACAGTACTTTCAGTTTTCCCATCAGTGTGGAATTGGATAATACTCCTCTGTCAATGTTATGAAATGCATCCATACGGATAGCCAGAAAAGAGATGGAAAAGTTTGGGAGCCAGCGTGCAACCTTGTTTGGTGCCATAGGTGACTGGAAAGGGGTCCGATATCTCACCATTTTCCACCACTCTGGCCATCATCCTGTCATAGAAGGACCAAATGGCAGAAACGACATTTTTGCAGAGCATCCAAAGATGAACAAAAGAGTCCATGGTCCCTCAAAGTTCACAAAGTCAAAAGCTTTAGCTAAGTCAATGAACTCCATGTTGAAGTTTTGCTACCTAGGGAATATGTGGTCACAGAATGCTACAATTGATGAGATTACCCATTACACAGCTAAGGCCCAGCTCTGCATTTGGAATGCTGTCACACCTGCTATGGAATGATAGGGGCATTAAAATAAGCACTAAACTAAGTGTCTATCAGGCAGTCATGCTTACAACACTTTTGCATGGTTGTGAGACATGGACAACATGTTGCCACCACTTGATCAGTTCCATATGCACTGTCTTTGGTTCATCTGCAGGGTCAAATGGTAGAACAAGATTGGCAATATCTAAATCCTTAATTGTTGTCAGATGTCTGGCATTCAAAGCATGCTCATAAAAGCTCAGCTACGTTGGTCTGGTATCTCATTCCTATGGCTGACTCAAGAATACCTAAGGCCATATTTCCTGGTCAGCTAAAGTAAGGCACCCTGTCTCATGGTAGCCAGTACAAATGATATAAAGACACACTGAAGTCAAACTTGAAAACTTCTCAGGCTGACACCAGCAACTGAGAAGCGACAGCCCATGACAGAGCAAAGTGGCATCAGGTCTCCATTAACTGCTTTGAAGCAAGGTCCATTAACACCTTATGGATAGCACAATGCAAGGAATACAACAGCCTGCAATGGACACAGGCAATCTTGTCTGTCCCACATGTAACTGTGTTCACAGTTCTTGCGCTGGTCTGACCTTGCATATACATGCTCACCTACAGCAGTTGCTGAATCCTCATACAGCGACATTGATGTGAGACTCCATCAAGTCATTGTTGAGTGGAAGAACCACTTTCCATAGCAGTCAGTAAATCAGTCTTTTAAGAAATATATAGCCCCAGATTTTCAGGGCCACCACAGCTTCTGCGTATTGCTCAAGCAGCACAAAGAGGCTATAAAGCTAACTTAACTGGTCTCCTGAAGATTCTCTCAGTGTAGGGGAAATCCCAGGGTGATACAGGGCCACATGCCACTCCCTGCATAGCAGGAATCCAGGGAGAAAGGAATTGTGCATGTGCCGTAGCACCTTTGCTTTTTCAGGCGTGTGTGTGTGTGTGTGTGTATACGTATGTGTGAGTGTACACTGCAGAAGTCCCTGTTCACTACAAAGACAGGAAGGGACTAATTTAATTTTTTAAGTAGTCAGATGCTGTGCAGCAAACAAAAACACTATGTGAACTCTGTTGTTTACCTGAGGCAGCCCCTTGCTGGGAGAGCAGCCTGTCAAGGGCTTCTCTGAGCAGCTTTGCTAAAGCAAATCAGTTACCATGGTCACGGAGGGAAGGACCATGGTGCGGCAATACAGCAGCTTCAAGTTCTGAGGATTAGTAAAAACAACAAGGGAGCGAAAGGACAGGATTTATCGCTGTGTCTGTGAAATTGTTCCTCAAAACCTTGGATAATGTGTGTTGTGGGGGTTTCAACAGTTTCAGTTCAAATATAGTAGGTAATTGGAGGCAGGTTTTTTAGGAGCAGAGAAGGGTAAAGAATCTATACGCTCCATTCCAGTTAGGAGTGTACTTCAGGGAGCCAAGTAAAACTGTGCACCCATGTGTTTGCACACATGTGCATGCACTTCCATGAGCTGTAGCAACTGTAATGCTTTTGGCCTTAATAGAAGCTTTATTATTATTATTATTTATTTGCCTGTGCCATTGGGATGCTGGGTGATGTACCCACCTATGTGGAGACACAGTCACCTTGTCACACTGTAAGCCACTGGTCCCCAAACTGTGGGCATGCCCCCCCTGTGAGAAACGTTCAGGGGACACGATAGGGCCAGCCCCCAGGGGCTGGGGGAGCAGGAAGGGAGCACCACCCAGCCTTGCTCTGGCCCAGCTGCCGCTTGGGCCCCAGCCAGGGCCGCACTCTCAGCCCAGGTTCTGACCATGGCCCCCCTCCTCACCAGGGCTCCCGACCACAGTTCCTGGAGGGTGGGGAGGCAGACAGGTTCCATTATGGATTTGTGGACCACTTCTGAAAGCTCTTTGGGGCAAGGGTTGTCTTCCTCTGTATTCTAACAGCAGCCGCAATAAGGGAGCCCTGGTTGGGCCTCTTGGCCTGCTGCAGTGTAAATGCTAAATAATAATAAATTACTGCCAGGGAAGCTTGCAATCTGCTTCATACATGGAGTCGCACAACCAGTTCAGCTGTGTTTGTATTTTCCTTTATGAACAAATCCTGCCACGTCTGTGTCCATGGGCTCTGCCTGCAACAGAAGTGTGCAGGATTGCATGTGGGGCATCAGGACTTCGGTGGAGCTATGGCAATTTATGCTAAAAGAGAATAAGGCCCTCTGCCCCCAGCCTGAGTAAATAGGCTGTAGGAAGGAATCAGTGGATGCCAGACCAGTTACTGCTGATCTATGAATCCTGCAGGCTGATCTTCATACTCATGGATCTAAGATCCCCACTCCCACTTCTTCTTTAGCTTCTAAAATCTGTCAGGAACATTTCTTCTTCTCTGTTCCCTTTCCTCTGAAGAATGAGCCTATACAGAATGGAGCTTCATGGGATAAAAGCATTGCAAACCCTTTGAGTGGGCACCGCACGCCTTGTGCGCCACTTCCATATGGTTGTGTGGAGTCAACGGTGCTATGCAATTTATGCCTGTGGAGGATATGGCTGAGGATTTGCTTGTTAGTGCAGGATTCTTAGGCCATGTAGTCAGATGTGCACAGTGCCCCACGTATTGGTAGGGAGTTTGGCAGGACAAAGGGCTGAAGGTTCATTTGCACAAGGATTATTTTTGTTGCTCTGCTTTATGAGCAAGGGATTGTTTCGATCTGTTGCAATCTTCACTTCCCTCCCCCATTCCAACCCCCACACTCTGGGGAGAATATGCCGGATATTAGCAGTGATCATTACCTCCTATTAGCCTGTATCATGGTACCTTGTTCAGGTAAGAAATGAGCCCTTCTGTGTAATGAACTGCATAGGGCCTTGGGGAAATAGAGGGGGAAACTGGCTTATGTCACACACATAACAGGAGTATGTGCTAAGGAAACATTGTTGTTTTGCAGGAATAATTGGATCGAGCAGCCTGGAGACCATGGAGGGGGATTGTCTGAGCTGCATGAAGTACCTGATGTTTGTTTTCAATTTCTTCATATTTGTAAGTGTTCTGGAAATCTCTACCCCTGCATGCTCTGTTCCACTGCGCCGCATCACTAAGTTTCTGTCAGTCTCTAGCTCCCTGGTGTTCCCCATAGATGAGCTGACAGGACCTGCTGTGCTTTGGCAAAGTTGCCATGATGCAGAAGATACCTTCAGCTTTGTATTAACCCTGACTGAAAAGTGTACAGCTCCATGTTCAGCTAGCCAGCGCAGAGTTTGACTCAGCTGGCAGTGAGCCCACGGAGAGGATACTACTGCTAGCAGCTAACAAGACCGATGTTTGTAGCGCCTAAGGAATAAGGTTGTAGTCCAGGCTGGTATAATCACTGGCTGTTTCTTCCCACGTAGGGGAAACGCAATAGCTGTTGTGGGAAGGATTCCTTTCCCTCCTCCACTGGAACCCTCCCCTGTAAATCTAGGGAGTCAGGCTCTGCACAGAGATGAGGACCTGGCCTTGTGACTTTAGGCAGGGAATATACAGCTGGCGCAGGTGACATGGTAAGTCTTAAGAAACAAAGACACTGCTTGCTGTGTGTGTTCCCAGTAATGGGAAAAAATGGGGAAAGAGCTGTGGAGACTGCACCATTTGTAGGCGGAGTCGCATGCTTTTCAGAGAACGTTTGCTGTGGAGCAAGAGTACTTGAAAGGAAATTCTTTGGACAAAATCTGCTGAAGAATCCAGTCTGTCATCAGATTATTAACTCACTCTTCTTTTCCTCTCCTGCTCTCTCTCCCATGGTAGCTGGGAGGGGCCTGCCTGCTGGGTGTTGGGATCTGGGTCATTGTGGATCCTACAGGATTTCGAGAGATTGTGGCTGCCAACCCTCTGCTCTTCACGGGGGCTTACATCATGCTGGCCATGGGAGCAATGCTCTTCCTGCTGGGCTTTCTCGGCTGCTGTGGTGCTGTCCGTGAGAACAAATGCCTCCTGCTTTTTGTAAGTGTCCCAACATGTCCTCTGTTATTCTAGTGTCCTCGGAGAGATTGGGCTATGGTGTTTTGTTGGGGAGAATGATTATGTGATACTGAATCAATATGACCGTGTCTCATCGCAGCCTTTCTTCTGTTACATAGTTAGTAGTGTTTAAAGCACTTCAATACAGTCAAAAATGCAGACAACTTGATTCTCCCCTGCACCCAATCTCTGTGTGGGCTCAGTGGAGATGGGGGCATGACTCTCTGTTGCACAACTCTGGCATAAGTTAAAGGTGCAGGGGCCAGTTTTAACTTATGCCACTCACACACAGTCCCTCAAGAACCTTATGCTAGTTGCAAATCGGGTATAGTGGAGTCTTACTCTACTACACCCCTCTCCTTCCTTGCAACACCCTCTTCCTTCCTTTCCCCAGAAGGGAAGTACAGGAGGTGCGGAGATGCCTCTGCCACTTTGTGCCAGCAAAGATATTCCCTGTACACTGGGGAAATTCTCCCATGGCAATCTCCTGCTGTTTGAGTTCACTAAATGCCACGTGACAAAATCCCAAATCTTCCGAGTGGAGGAAGAAGTCTTGGCACCGCTATCACAAAAGGAAATAAGCAAAATTAGCCATGTTCTAAATGAATAAAAACTATCTCTGGGGTTTGCCAGACTTGGCCACTGTCAGACCTGCAGGGGCAGTGAGTTCCAAAGTGCAGGGCCCCCAGCTGAGAAAGCATTCTATCTGTTCCAGTGCATTCTGCTCCAGGGATCATCAGCAAGAACATCCCTGCCAATCGTAATTGCTGTGATAGGATGTGAGGTAAAAGGCAGGCTCTCTAATAAACAGGTCCCACACTTTAAAGATCGTCCCCAACACCTTAAATTGCACCCAGCAGCAAACAGGGAGCTTGGACTGGAGTTTTGTGCTTGTAACATCAGGCCCTACTGAGAGGGCATGTCATTTTACACGTGTGTATTAAGGACATATGCCTGTTTATCCTGAACGCCAGCTGCATTCAGGGATGCACATTCATATTGTACCAAAGCTGTGGCCACTGAGCACTTTTAACTCCTCTGTCTGCTATGGTCTCTCAGAACTTCATGGCAGCAGAAGGGGAAGAAGTCTAATCTTCCCATGTCTACCACTTGAGCTAGAGGAGAATCTCCTTCAGCTTTCTACAGTAATAGGGCCCATCAGACACAGCTGAGAAGTTTTGATTCCTTCTAACAGAAGGCCATAATATGTGCACACCCTCATATGAGCCAAATCATTACAACACATACTCATGCACATCGAACCAGGGATTGTTCCTGCCCATTCTCTTCTGATGTAGAACATGAACATTTTCCTTATTCTGTTCATAGGAATCATTAAGCAGCCCTTACCAGTATTTTACAAGCCATATGAGTAGACATTGGGCAAGTAATAAACTTGTAAGTAGATTTCCTACTGGGCCATTTCAAATAAAGAGAACGTGCAAGGTAGAGTATCTATAACAGAGTCCTATGAGTTGGTATAAACCTCCCAGCTGAGATCTGCTTGGTGGACTTTCCACTGCATCTCTAGATGGGTGGCTGAACCAATATACATCCTTCTCCATTTCTTAGAAGTCTCAGATTTAAAAGCTTCATTGAGCAATTTTCCCTTAAATGACAGGGTTAAACCTTAAAATCTGTGTGGGCATCATGCACTGTTTATAAACTCTTAACCACTAAAATAACCATTTTTGACTTCTGCCGCAAGAACTGATCCTGCAGAGTTTCCTGCCATTATCTCTTACTGGAAAACATTCCCAGTTACGCGAATGAACACAGAGCTCTGTTGTTTTTTTTCTTGTTTTTATCAAGTACAACCTTCTGTTTCTCCCTCGGAGTTTGTTGGTTGTTTTTAAATCTTGATTTTTCAGTGTGTTTTGTAATCCTATCTTTCTCACAGAGCCTTGCAAAAGCACCAGCAGCTGCTGCCCCATAGCACAGTTTTACAAGAACATGAACATTAAACTGGCGGAAGGAGAAGCTGGCAGTATCCCGGGAGATCTGACAGACTCCACTGAGCTAAATTCTCCTTTCCTTTCCTACCCCACCCCTTCCCAAATTCCTCCTTCGATAATAGCACATGCTTCCCTTCTGGGAGTCAACTGGTTTGATCCTTCCCTCGCTCATCCTAGGGAAGACCAGGAATAAATCCATTTAAGTCAATGGCGTAATGCCAGTATGAACTTGATGTAATGGAGTGGAGAATCGGGCCCCATAAGTATGAGACTAATTGAAATCCAATCCTTATGAGAGTTAGAACTTCAGTCACATGAGGTGAGATCTTGGGCCATTTTTTGGTATGTGAATGGTGCAATCTCTTTTTAATTTAGGACTATCCAGGCTGATGTCAGTGGAGTTACACCAAGCCTGAATATTGTCCCTAGTGTTCTAGTTATATTGCAGTGCAGGCAATTTCATGGTTATTACTTTTCTGCTTCTCAAAGATAGTTCTAAGTCCGCCTGCTTTATTTATTTACTTTTATTATTATTTTATTTTACACTGGGAATCTGAGAAATAGATGAGGTGGAAGTAACATAGGGCAATGAGGCAGGGATAGTTAAGTGTAACATCTAGTGAGGAACAGCATGCTCCCTTGTTCAAGGCAATCCAGGATGTTTTGGTAGCAAAGTCAAACTGCTGTTTAAGAGGGTGTGGTGACGTTCCATATGTCCCATTCCCTATTATCCCAAGTCCACTGGCAATAAAATACCTGTTTAAATGGGTGTGGTGTGGTCCATATGGTATCAGATGCATTCCCAGCATGTATTTTGTTACAGACCACACCAGATGAACTTGGAAAGTTTGAAAGTGTGGGAACCAGGAGTCTGGAGGGAGTTAGGTTTTAGTTGATGGAAATGCAAATAATCTGTAAATTTATCCCTGTGAGGCTGGAATATCTATGCAGGAGTTGAGGAGGGGTGTGGTTCACAAGGCAGTAGGCTCAGGGGAAGATGCTTGATAAAATCAAGTCCATGTACAAGTTGTTCAAAAATTGATGACTCAGAGCTGCCTGAGAGAGATTTCACACTGATACATAATGCATGTCTGAAGCTTTTAGCTCAAATGTACACACGAGGCAAGAGGGTCACAGAGACAAGGGCGAGTAAGGGAGATGCTCCTGCAGACAGGTTCTAGATTCTGGCCATTGTGTTTGCAGAACCTTTTGTTTTTCTTGGTGCTGTTCTATTTTGGTGAAAAACCTCACTGTTGTATTCAACCTGTTGCAGCAAGCACCAGGCTGCCAAGTGCTTTCAGCCACCTGAAGCTATCCCAGCATTGGACACACAAAGCAGCACACTCAGGCCTTCTGCACATTAGAAACAAACTAACCTGTGGAATGTCGTAGAGCTTTCTTAGCTACTGCTGCCCAAACTGCTCAGAGAGAATGTTTGTCTTACACAAACACATGAACACACTTAATTTTGTATTTATTTATTTATTTTATTTTTTGTTGTTGTGAATAACATTTCCCCATTGGTCCAAATTCAGCCCTGGCATAAGTGGTGCAACTTCTATTGACTTCAGCTGGGTGGATTTTAGCCAAATGTGGATATGTATACATGCATAATTTTTAAGGAAGGGCAGAATGATATATATTATCAGTCCCTCTTTCTCTCTGCTCCTGCCCCCAGCCCCTGAAATTGTCACCCTGAGGTTTGTGTCCTTTGAGAGAGAATTGCTGAAGTCTAGCGGAGCTAAAATGTCAACTGGCAGTTGAGATGCAGTGATAAGAAAGTCAAAAATGCTAATAAGTCAAAATCAAAAGTGTTTATGGAAACATATGAATTTAGTTAGGAAGATTTCTCAGGTGGAATTTCTGGTCACAACAAGATAGAGACTCACTCTAGAATAGCCAATAACAAGCTGGCTTGGATGCTCATCTGGGATGTAAATCATGCAGAGCCGGGATTTGAACCCGAGTATCCCACTGGGCTATTGGTTGTTCTGGGGTGAGTGGAGTGGCTGTTTTCTCATAGTTTTCACACACAAATATTTTAAAAACTCTCTTTTTTGTTCTGATGGGAACTAAAACAAAATTCAAAACCTCAATTTTTTTTTGCAAAATAGAATTCTTGTTTTCTTGCCCTAATAATCACTACTGATGTTTTTACAGTGAATATGGGAAGTCCAAGAGGTTTGCGCTGTTCAAGTCCAAGCCAGTTTGGGGATGATAAATGATGCATTACGATTGCTTAAATAATCTGTGAGCAGCTGCAACCATTGCTATGCTGGCCCTGCATTAGTGTTTGGGTGAAAGTGTATCTGCCAGTAATCAATAAACGAATATGTAATTAATCCAACAACCCTGCTAATCACTGATCACCTTAGACTCACCTAAAAAGCATTGGGAGATCCTTTCATAGATGGTGCTGTAGATTTGCATAGTAGCTTTCATTCTAATCACTACCTCTCTGCTCTCCTCTTGTGAAGCTAAAAATAGAAGTAATTTCTGAATGGGTGGAGTGAGCCATTTAGCAATCTCAGCCAATGAGAACAGATTATAGTTCAATGGGCTAGTGGGTCAACTAATGGGAATTATTAGATTTAAAGGCCTGCTCCTCTAATCACTCCTGTTCTGTTATCTGACCCCAGGAGCTGTTTCTTTTGTTTTCCATTCAGGAGCAGGAAAGGAGATTGGAAGGGGCAGTGGATACAGCGCTCCAATAGGAAAAATCAACTACAGCTTTAATAATTGACACCAGAAAAATTATCCTGTCCATTCCAAGGAGGGAGTTTGAATTCTTTTTCTATTGCTAAAAACTGTTGCTAAATCACAGGCAATATGTTCCAGACATCATTCATAACGCATTGTGTAGGGATCAGAAAAATCCTTCTGGCCTTGTCCAACTTACTGCTGTTTCAAAAAGGCCCTCACTGCTCTCCTTCCACAGAAACAATTCCAGGTGTATCTTGAGTTCATTTCTAGTTCTTGCTTAAGCCACCTGCATCAGTAACTTGTTCCATGTGTTTATTATCCCCTGGGTCATGCAGTCCTGCCTGTGTCCCCTATTTACTCCTCATTTCCCCATATCAGGCCAATCCTAAGTCATTACTGAGTTCACATTCCAGTACTGAGAACATTTTGAGGTTCTTAAATCTTGAAGGAATTACATTTATACTCCCTGTAAGGATGAAGCCATTAAAGGGGCCATACTGTAATGAGAATCAGGCCTTCATGTCTTTGAACCCTGGTCTCCTTCACTGTCATGGTTGTGTTTGTGAGTTAGGGGCTGTGGGATTTAACCCACTTAGGACTGGCCTATCTAGAGCATTTGTACCACTTTATATCAATTTAGAAACCAATGTTGTTAAAGTGGTTCAACCTCTTAGTGTGGAAATAGTCCTAGCACTACAAAGATGCTCATATCAGTCTATATAAGTACCCCTACATTTACAGGAATAAGCCGTACCATGTAAACACCTTTATACTGGTATAACTTCATCTGCATTAGGGAGTTGTACTGCTTTAATGATATCAGTTCCTAAACGAATACAGTTGCTGTGGTACAAATTGTGTGTGTAGACCTCGGCTGTCCCTAGTTTATACCCTTTCACTGATTCTCTTCTCTCCCCCCCCCCCAAAGCTTCATTCTCCATTTTCTCTATTGCCTTGG
Organism: Mauremys mutica; assembly: GCF_020497125.1. NCBI lineage: Eukaryota > Metazoa > Chordata > Testudines > Geoemydidae > Mauremys > Mauremys mutica. The sequence goes on along the minus strand of NC_059075.1, from coordinate 74,696,611 downwards.
TGATTCTGAACACTTTTGTTCTTACTGTTTGTGGCATATACCTAATGGCTGTCTGCCTCTTTTCTTTTTCTTTCAGTTCTTCATGTTTATTTTGTTAATCTTCCTGGCAGAGCTCTCAGCTGCAATCCTGGCTTTTATCTTCAGAGAAAATGTAAGTATTATGTTGTGGACATGATGGAAGCACTCTGAGCCCCTGCGGGGTTTTGCCCAGGTGGAGCTCACTTTAGTTGGTGGTTTGTGTGTCTGCTGAGCAAGTTTTTGTTTAGAATATCACCCAACCAGCCTCGTTATTACCCTCGGTGTGAAGAATTTCCAGACAGCCAGTGAATATAAACTAACCTAACTTGTGCTAGTTAGGTGATTTATATACACAGGAGAGATGCTGTGAGATACACAGGAGAACTGCTGAATTTTTCAGAGTCCAGATTCATGTGCAGGCACATCTCTGTAGCAGAAGTTCATTTTGAGCTTATGCATCAAAGTTTGGATTTCACTTCAGTGTTGTACACTTACTGCTGAGCTGAGAGGTGACATTTTCCCAGATGGTACCTGAGGGAGCAAGTAGAGTCCACAGAGTTGTTAGTCATCTCTTCTCTTCCCTGTTGTCACCATCTTGGACTCCACACTCATGGGGCAAGAGCCCATAGAAACACACAAACTGAAAAGTGTGGGTGAAGCATAGGTGGAGAATTTGGAGTGAGTGGGAGTGTAGTTGAGTGTGGGAGCCCATCAAACTGCATTGTCATTAGCCATCCTAGAAAAACGATGCTATTTTAATATTTGTACCATATATTGTTGTTTTAATTGTGTGGTGCACCTAGCATGGAAGGTGGGCCTTATGGAATCCAAGTAAACAAATCCCAAATAGAGTGAAGTCTGACCATCAGTTCTAAGAAATGCTGCTGCTGCAGTACCTACTCCATCGGGGGGCAGAGGGGGCTGCCTTTCTTGTGTGCTCGAATGTGTAATCCATGACTTGAAAGGAGGCGTATTATCTAGCTCTCCTGATCAGAAAAGCAAAGCACCAAGTTGGCGATGGCCTCCAAGGAGTGTTGTGAGAATCGGTTAGATAATGTAATTTCATTTCTTTGAAAATGTCACGTCCTATATAAATGTTTCGATGGTGTTTATAAAAGAAGATAGGGAGCCTAGGGTGGATTTAAGAGGACTTTAAATCTAGAAGGTAATCAGATACCATGGCGATCACAGTGGTATAGTATGTGCATGGAGGAATTTGGATTAATTGAAAACCCAAAATCCTCTCTCTAGGCTTATGACCGGGTGGGACTCGCCACTCTAGTGCCTTCTGCTGGCTGTCATGGGAATTAGATCTGCTCACCAGGCACCCTCCACTGCTAGTGCCGCGTCGCTGTCACTTTCGTTCCAGGACCTGCGGTACTCCCAGGAGTGCGGCATCCTCTTCAGTGACGCTGCCCTCCAGCTGTGCCACACTCTGTGTTCTCCCTTTCTGGGAGACCTGTAATCTCCATCCAGCCACTATCTCAGGGGCAATTACAGTCCTTTGTCCCAGGGCCACTTCCCATGTGGCTCCAGCACCCTTTTCTGCCCTTATCTCAGGGCCTCAGCCTGCAGGCCCTAGCAGCCCACCAGGAGCTCTCTCTGGCTCCCCTGGTCCCTGCTTGTAGCACTGAATTGTCTCAGGTGCTGGGGCTCCTTCCTCCTGCTAAGAGCCTGGTCTTCTCTCCTCAAGCTCCAGTCAGCTACTGAACTCTGCTCCGCCCTGCAGCCCTTCTTATATGAGCCTGCCGGGCCATGATTGGCTACTCCTCTCAGCCCCTTTCTAATTGGCTGCCTCCAGCGCAGCCTCCCTAAGGCTACTTTTAATCCCTTTTCTGCCAGTGAGAGGCAGCCACCCCTTCACTAGGCTTCATATTGTGAATATTCCTTGCGAAAAAGAAAGTCTAGTTTATCCAGAGAGCCAGTTGCTCATCCCCGAAGAAAGAAGAGTTTTACAGTGAAGTTATGTTAAAGTTAAAAATATCTTTCTTTTCTGGTATATCATGAGCTAATATGTATATTGAACACACCCTTCCAGACTCTTTGTCCACACTGCTAACCTCTTGTGCACGTCCTCCTCATAGCTCATCTTGACCTTCTTGGGACCTTTCTGATGCTCAACTTGTCCCCCTCAGGCCCATTCATAATGCTACTGGAAAGATCATCTTTTTGGCTCATTATTCTGCTCAGGTCAACCCTTCTTTAAGTCCCTCCACTGGCTCCCCTTCTCCACCACACCCCATACACATTTATGGTCCTTACTTCTAAAGCCTGGTCTACAATACAAAGTTAGTTCGATGTAAGTTGTTTTGCATCAACCTATTTGTGCATGTGTCTACATTCAAATTTGTCTCCAGCTGACACATGTGCCCCTTTACGTTGATGCAATAACACCACCTCCACAAACCAAGTGGAGCCAGGGTTGACCCACTGAGGTTGACGCATGGTGAGTGTAGATGCTGTGTATGTCCTATCTTAACCCTAACAGTCCTGCAGCAGCTGTCCCACGATTCCGGTCACAATTGTGACCTCCACTGCCCAGGGATGACAGAGACTAGAAGCTGCCTGTCCCTGCAAAAAACCCACCCGTTTTGAAATGCCTTTTCCTGATTTGCCCACCTTGGCGAGCACACCTAACAGCTCTTCATTGTTGTGTGCAACTGCCCAGCTGAAGATGCCTTCTTCTTGCTCCAGACACTCTCCTGCCTGGAGTAGACAGGAGGTATTGGATCTCCTGGGCCCGTGAAGAGAAGAGGCTGTACAGGCATAGCTATGGACCCAGTTGTAGAAACGTGGACATCTACAAAAAGATTGCACAGGGGACGTCAGCAACAGTGCTGTGTGAAAGTGAAGGAACAGGCATATCATAAGGCCAGAGAGGCCAACAATTGATCTGGAGCTGAGCTCCAGATCTGCTTCTTTTACAACAAGCTGCATGCCATACTTGGTGGAGACCCCACCAGCACCCTGCAGACCACCATGGATACCTCGGTAGAGCCCGAGACACAGAACCATGTCATGAACAGAGAGGAGGAGGAGGGGGACATGTGGCAAGGTGCCAAGGGGTCCAGCTATGTTGCGAGTCAGGATCTTTTTGAGACTCCTCAACAGTCTAGCCAGTCCTGCCAGCCAAGCACAGAGCAGCCTGATCCAGGGGAAGGAACCTCTGGTAAGTGTGTGCATACATTTTTCCTTACAATGGTTAAATGTAAAGATGACACCTGGCCCAACCCCAAATTAGCAGGACACACACATTGACTTGTCATTGTTTTCCTCATACGAGAAGAGGTAGCTGTACAACAAACAGGTAGGTAGAGTTATGATCTGCTTTTCATTCCCCTGTAGAGCTTCATGGGGGCACCATGCAGAACTATTTGTTTATATATACAGAGGAATGTCCCTTGTATCCTCCTGAGAGATCTTGATGAAACTGTCATGGAGGTACTCTGCAGTGCTCTTACTCTGCAATGCTCTTCTGAAGGCTTCTAGGGATGGCAGCCTTATTGCTTTTTCTGTAGTAAGACGCTTCACCATGCCACTTTGCTATGACTTTGGCAGGCACCATTGCATATGCAGGCTAGCAGCATACAGGCCTAGGCGGCTTCGGGATGCCAGCAGCAGCTGTGCTCTCTTTGCCTGTGTTACCTTCCAGGAGTGAGGTATCACCTAAAATTACCACTGCCTGTGGAAAATAGTTCCAATATTCAGTGCTATATACTCATACCCACTGTAATAAAGGCTGACGTATTGTTTTATGCAATGGAACAATTCCCTCCTCATTTCTCTCCCCCACCCTTCAACCCTGGTTGACCATACTCACCATGGATGGGACTGGAGAGCAGTGCTGTGCAGAGGCAATCCAAAGCTGAACTGTCAATAGACGTGTAATGGGGTGGACTAGGCCCTGAGAACCCCAGCTGGAGGACTGAGGGTCTTAACCACACCCCATCCCAGAATGGAGCAGTAGAGAAGTCTTCCAGGCTGCCTAGAGTGGCTGCAAGGGACACAGCCAATTGGAGAGAGGCTACAGGGAGCAGCCAATCAGGGCCCAGCAGGGCCATATAAAAGGAGCTGCAGTACTAGAGAAAGTTACTGTCTGGATCTGCAGGAGTGAGGACTGAGTTCCTGGCTGGCTGGCTGAAGGAATGGCAGGACCATGGACAGATCAGTTGCTGGCAGGGACCGGGGAAAGCAAAAGGGAGCTCCTGGCTGGCTGCTGGGGCTGAGGAAAAGACTTCAGCCCTACAGTATGGGTGAAGGTGCTGGGGCTGTGGGGAAGTTACCCATGGAACTGTAGCAGCATAGTGACTAGGGAGGGTATGTTCAGCAAGATCCTGCAATCCAGTGCTGCATTGGACCGTGAACAAGAGGGCCTGCAGGGTGAATATTGCAGACAGTATGGAGAAGGAAAGAGCAGACAGGAGAGAGAATCCCAGCAGGAGAGGGAGATGCACCAGGACATAATGAGGCTTCTTAGGCAGCAAACACAGATGCTACAGGCTCTCGTTGACTTACAGGTCCAGCAGTCATGTGTTTGTCTCCCTTTGCCATGACTGGAGAACTCCGTTTTAGCACACCTCTATATCCCGCAACATTCCACATGGCAATAGGGGCTGCATCCCTACCCCTGCCATTCCAAGCTGGGGGACAGTAAGGGAAACCGCAGCTTCACATACACTGACCTGTGAGAGCCACAGTTGGTGTATGTGTAGCCAAAATGGACTGAAATGGCCAGGAATGTTTTCTACCTTTCTAATTGTAAAGTTCTGTTCCATTCATTTATTTTTTAGAGTTTGTATTGTACATGTTTTTTAATTGCACATGATTGTTGCACTGTTTTTGGTACACAATACATTTCTATTTTATTTCGATCTTATGGTCTTATGAATACATTCATCTTTATTACTTCACAACATATGCTGCAAAATGCCTAGTGCTACTCACAGCACCCAGAACTTGTAATTGTACAGGACCACGGAACTCATAAGTTCAGTGAAAAGCACTGTGTAGTAATTATAAATGTACAGCAAGTACCGCATAACTCATAGGTGCATTAAAAGACTGTTATATTCATAAATGTACACCAAGCATTACACAATCCTTAACAGCTGCTAAAACTTCAGGGCCAGGTAGGGCACAGTCCACCGCACCACATTACTGTGGTTGATCGTTAAAGTGCTCTTGAAAGGTTTCCTTCTGCTGCATAGTTCCATGCTGAGATCTTCTACTCATCTTTGTGTCTGGCTCTTCAAACTCAGCAGACTCCACCCCAGCAGCAATTTCCCCCACTTTACCTACAGATACTGTGAAGGGAACAACCACTGGGATATTTTTCTCACTGAGATTGAATCTTGAGAGTATCCAACACCAGTGTCTCTTCAGTCTACCAGAAGCACATTCAGTTGTCATTCTGCACCCTGCTGAGTGGGTAGTCAAACCTTTCCTTAGTGCTGTCCAGGTGACCAGTGTATGGCTTCACGAGCCTGGAAAGCAAGGATTAGGCTGGTGGAATTTCAGCATCACAAAATGGCAATCCACCAGTCATGGAAAAATATCTCTGCTTGCAGCTTTCCAAGCAGTTCTGTGTTCCTGAAGATGCAAACATCTTGCACTTCCCCTGACCAGCCCACACTGATATCGGTGAAATGTTCCTGGTGATCAACCAGTACTTGCATAACCATAGAAAAGTAGCCCTTTCTACTGATGTACTCTGTGGCAAGCTGGGCTGGTGCCAAAATACGGAATGGTGTGCTGTCTATAACCCTGCCACACTTCAGGAACCTCACTGTTGCAAATCCATCCACTATGGCCTGCATATTGGCCAAGAGTCACAGTCTTGCTTGGCAGAAGATGATTAATGGCCCTAAACACTTGCATGACAACGGTCCTCATTGTGGCTTTTCCAACTCCAAAATGGTTTCCCACTGACCAGTAGCAAATAGGCATTGCAAGTTTCCACAGTGCGATCACCACTCGCTTCTCCACTGTCAGTGTCACTGTCTGGTGTTCATGCAGTAGAGTGCTAGGCTGAGCTTGGCACATTGATCTAGGAATGTGGCCTGTGGCATATGAAAGTTCTGCAGCCGCTGCTCGTCGTCCAAACCTGTATTATAATGCAATCCCACCAGTCAGTGGTCATTTCTCAGACCCAGCATCTGTGCTCCACCATCTGCAGCTGTTCCGTGAACTCCACCAACATCCTTGAATTGTTTTTTGCTATGTCCGCAACAGTCTGTCCTCAGAAAAATATCTGTGCCCCTATTGCTGAGGTTCTTCCTGCAGCTCTGCAAATACTGGAGGATTGTTCATCCTGTGTTTGTAATATTCATGACAATAGTGCTGAGCTGTGTGAGCTTCTTGTTTTTGTCAGACATGGTGGACAGTGAGAAGTGCCAGGCAGGTTTGTGGGATCTTAAAAAAGGTATGAAAATTATGAGATATGAATGACATTATGGAATTGAGAAAGTTGTGTTAATGGGACCTTGACCCCTCGCGTCCAATGATCCCTGCATAATTCATTTCTGCCCTACCATGCATTGCCTAAATTTCTCAAAAGACAGTGCATGATAGGATGGTGGGTGGCACACTGGGATGCCTACCTGTGGTGCACCATGCTGTGCATCAACACAGGCACTCCTGATGAGCATATGCTGCGCCAATGCAAGGAGCTGAGTGTGCACGCACACAAGTGATATACTACCTGTGACAGCTTTATGCCTACATACCTTACATTGACCAGTTTGTAGTGTAGACATAGCCTAAGGCTCGTCACAAGTTAGTCTCTCCCTAGTTGTCTGTGGTGCTTCTGTTGCATTGCCCCCTGCCTACGTGTGATTACCCATTTGTCTCTCCAAGAGCCTTTGCATTTTCTTTCTTGTCTCCCTTGTGAACTAGTCCATAAAGGCAAAATCCTGTACCTCTTCAAGTCCCTCTTCAGATCAAGACTCACTGTGATGACCCCGAGAAGCTGCCAACTAATAGTGAATAGCAGGCTTCTTATATTTATCTTATTTATTTGGCCTGTGCAGACTCATGTTGCTGTTATTGGTTCCTCATCTTCCTTCCCATTTCCTTTCCAATTGTTTGTTACAACTATTTATTGTGTCTTGTCTGAGACTGTAAGCCCGTTGGGGCCAGGGACCTTCTTTTACTCTGTCAATGCCGCGCCTGTCATAGTGTGGCCCGCTCCTGACTCTGGCCTCTGGGCACTACTGCAATGGACGTGTTAATAAAAATAATGTGTACATTTGTCTCAGCTCATATACAGAGTGTAGCAGAAACACATGGGTGAGCAAGTGTAGAAGGACTTTGTAATGAGGCAGATTTGATTTACTCCAGCCAGGCTACATTGTTATTCGTATAACAGTTTTATAAACCAAGGACAGAGGAAATAGTTGGAAAGCTGATAGCAAAACAATACTATACTTGTACAGTAGAATGGTCTGTGGGGATAAAGGGGAAAACTTTTTTTTTTGTGGTTATAAGCGGGTGGTCTTTGTATCCTTGCTTCACAATTAAGCAGTAGGCAAAGAACAGTGCTTTGTAAACAGTGGGGTCACTCCATTCCGAATGAGAGTGAGACTGTGCCTTAGTGGGAATAGTTGCAGCTCTGTAAATAGAGGTTACAGCATGGGGGGTCTAGGATGGTCTGGTCAGTACAGCTCTTGCGTTAAGAGTTCTTGAGAGGATTCCTCCAGCAAAGCACAAGAAGTGGGCCTCACACATAGAAGTGCTGCCCTCCCACACACACACTGCTCTGCAGTTTCAGGTATTGTGACACCAGGTTTATCTTTCTAGGGGACAGATAGCTAAACATTAATCAATAGGCTCTTGGGGCAGGAGGAGGCAGCTTGCAGGGACTGACTGCCCCCAGTTCCGGAACAGAGGCTAGATAAACATATGGGCCTGGTGCTCCTTTCACTTACACCAGTGTAATTCCATTACGTCAGTGGAGTTTTAGTCCCAATTTACAGGGGGTTAGTGAGGGAAGAATCAGGCCCAGTGGGGGTCTGATCCAGCCGTCCTCATTCAGGAAAAGTTCCCACTGACCTCAGCGTGAGTTCCATGACTGCAGGAGCAGATTCTTAGCGCGGTTCTCTCTGGCTGTGCATATGTAATTTATTATTGTCGGTGGGAGTCACTGGGTGAGCAGCCCCCTACTGTGGCTTGTCAGCATGTCTGTATTCCTCTAGGGCTCAATCTGGCCAGGTACCAGTGCTCTCAGCCCCCAGTGAAGCCATCTGAAGTTGAGGATACTTACTACCTTGCAAGATCAGCCCATTAGCTGGTTATTTCAGAAAGCGTTGGCTTTGAATTGGGTTATTGTGTTAAATCTGTCTATGCAGTAACAAGAACCAGATGAAGCCCCCATCAAAATGGCCAGCTGAGGAATGAAAAATCTTTTAGAAAATGTATAGTTTCTAGAGGTGGACATCTCCTCCTACTGCAGGCAAGTTAGTAGTTTATGAACAAAAAGTTGTGAAGAACTTTAGAAATTCTACCCATTGCCCATTCACAGACACAGAGTCACAGGAGACAGCTGTACATGTGTTAAACTCAGCTTGCACGGTCTCTTCGTTTGTTCCCTCCTCAGGCTTCTTCTCAACGAAGCCTATTTTTCTGCTGTACTTTTTTAAACAGCCCCACCTTGTGTATGCTGTGGTTTGGGAATTATTTGTGATTCATTTTGCTATTGTCTGTGGCAGTGCTTCTCTCAACCAAGAGTACATATACTCCTAGGAGTATGCAGAGGTCTTCCGGGGGTACATCTACTCAATGAGATATTTGCCCAGTTTCACAACAGGCTATATAGAAAACACTAGCAAAGTCAGTACAAACTAAAATTTCATACAGACAATCACTTGTTTATACTGCTTTATACAGTGAAATGTAAGTATAATATTTATATTCCAATCATTTTATTTTATAATTATATGGTAAAAATGAGAAAGAAATGAGCAATTTTTCAGTACTAGTGTGCTGTGAGACTTTTGTATTTTTAGGTCTGATTTTGTAAGCAAGTAGTTTTTAAGTGAGGTGAAACTTGGGGGTACGCAAGATAAATCAGACTCCTGCGAGGGGTACGATAGTCTGGAGAGGTTGAGAACCAATGGTCTATGGGTTAGCCCAAGGCTGGGTGGCTTGACAACCTGCCTGCCAGAGGGAACAAGGCTTGATCTCTGTTTGAACCTATGTCTGGAGTAAGTATTTGAACCATTTCTATAAGATGGTGCTCAGACACCTTTTCTCTCCTCTAGGACTGAAGCTTGTACAAATGATGGGACAACCCATACATGGTAGCAGAGATGTAGGAGTGAAGGTCAATATTGTTAAAATAACTCATTTCAGAGACAAGTGATTAAAATGTTATCCTGAGAAGCAGCAATGTGGTTACTTTCCACACTGCAATGTGGAATGTGGGTGCAAGCAAGTGGCTTTTCTTGGAAACTCCTTAAGTTGTGTGATGCTGTTGTAGTCAGTGTTCTACTCTGTATGAACACCGTCTCTAGGTGCATCCAGTGACACAGAAGTAATGGATAGACTGCAACTGCTCACTTTCCAGACAGGGTGCAATACAACTTTATCTTATATAGCATCTTGCCTACAAACTAGCTCCCAGAACACTCTACTGAGTTAAATAATACAGTTATAGTGTTACATAATTAATAGCAGAGGGAGGAAAAGAAATGAAGAATCAAAGACAAGGGAGGAAAGAGTTGTTTTCTGCTGAGATTTGAAATGAGATGAAGAGTCAGTGAGGTGGGAAGAGAAGAGGGCGGGTGTGTTCCAGATAGCAGGCGTGGCAGAGCAGATGGCTCTCACCTCACCAGCAATGAGAACTGTGTGAACTGGACAGAGGATGAACTGGGGCTAGAGGCGGGGAGAGGATAAAGAGAGACATGGTCTGGGAGACAAGAAGGGGGGCTTTGAAGTGGACGCTGAAATGCATGGCAATCAGTAATGAGATTTGTTGCCCTCACCTGTTCCAGGTAGCCTCAAAGTTTCCTCAGGGGGCGGGGTGGGGGAGTAGGAGGTTTGTGAAGATGCAGCACTCTATTTCATCTGGATGCTGGTTATGTCACTCCGTACAATGATCAGTTCCTTCTATGAACAATAAATCGAGAGAGAAACACAGCCCAAACCAAAGGTGACTTGTCTTGGGCATAGGACCTGCTCCTTCTGTTCCCCTCCAAGGCCTTGGTGGGAGGAACACTGATGGAATCCTTGATTTTTTTAAAGACAGGGTTTAGTGTGTTGTGGGTAACAGCACCACATGGAGCTTCTTTCATTCTCTGCAAGGTGTGTTTGTGTTTAGTGATATTAGCACTCATATTAGAGAGTCAGCAAATTCCCTCGTTGGGCAAAAAGGCAGTGCACTGGGGCAGTGTGGGCTAGTGGATAAGGCACTAGATTGGGAGGCAGGATTCCTAGGTTCTATTCCATACCCTGCCACTGTCCTGCTGTTTGACCTTGGGCAAGACACTTCAGCTCTTGGTGCCTCAGCTCCCTCAACTTGAAAAATGATGCTTACCTTCCTGTGTAAAGCACCTTGAGACCCATGAATGAAAAGAACTATGTAAGAGAGAGATGTTGTTGTTAGGGCCTTTGTTCCCATCTGAATAGCTCATGGTATCATACTCCAATGACCAGAAACATCATTGGCTCCTTTATTAGCCTTGGACAAAGGGGGAAATGAATATGGGGTTGAGAATAACTTGCTGCTTTTATCCTGTTTATTATTTTTGTATGTATTTATTTAAAGAAGAAAGTAGCTCATGCAACCCCATCTTTAACATTTATCTGAACTTCAGATGTTTGGGACAAACTGCAGTTTAACAGCCACAAAGGGGAATTAGTTATTTTTCTGGAAAACATGCCCCTGTTGTAGCCTTGGGCTTTGTTTTAGGCCAAGCCTCATAAAAATCACACACAAACTCTGAACAATTTCCTCTGGGATCACTCCTGTCAAAATAAAGGTTTCACTTTATATTCAAATGACTCTTTTGTTTCAGACCTAGCCAAAGGCAGCCAGTTGGGATTATTACCAACTGTAATATTAGTTTCAAAGTCTGCACTTAAGAAACAGACAAGCCTCCATAAAAAGCCTGTGCTGCTGTCTCCATAGGATAAGCGCCTGGGTGGGTAAATTATGCAAAAGAAGGGAAGGCAAGCAGAATGCTGAGCATATGTTTTTTCACCTTCTAACCTAGCAATTCCCAATGTGCTGGTTTCTCAAGGGAAAATCCATATCCTGTGTCATTGGTGGCATTCAGATTTTCAAAAGCACATAAGTGTCTTAGCCTAAGTCCAGGGGTGGGATTCACAAGGGGGACTTGTTGCAATGTTGAGACTCTCTCAGTTTTTCCTGTTGAAGCTGTTCAAGTAATTACATAGTAATTGGAGCAGGGGGACTGGAAGCTGGTCCTCACACCTCCTAGATGAAGCCCTAACAACTGGGCTACAGAATCATTCTTTATCTGGCCAAATGAATATTGGTTTATCCACAAAGGAACAGCTTCAACAGGAGAGACTGAGACCTGCACCAGAGTACCCTGTAGCCCAGTGGTTAGGGGGGGCAGTTTTAGGAATAGGGGGAGACCCAAGTTTAAATCCCTGCTCCACATCAGGCAGAGTTGAACCTGAGCTTCCCACATCCTGAGTGCATGCTCTAACCACAGGACCAAAGTGTATTGGGGGGTGATACCACCACTTCCTCCTCCTCCTGGTTATTTGGTGAGGGATTAGCTGTGCTGACAGCATGCCTACCAGATCAGGCCCTCCAGGCGAGACAGGCAGGGGAACGCCTAGTTGGTGAATCACGCTGGAGAGTTTAGGCATAAGTTAGGCTCCAAGCTTCTGGGTGGTGTCAGGACTGACTGTCTGGGAACACGCTCAGCTGCCAAAACTTAGGCACCTTGGAATTTTAATGGCAGACATTTAGATGCCTATAGAGTTAGGCAGCAGCAGAGCAGGGTTTTTGTGAATGACAGTGGCACTTCAATGTTGGACTTTGGTGACTAAAGTGGGAATTAGGCAGTGAAGTCCCCTTGGAATCCCATCTTTTGGAGCCTACAGTTCACAGAAAGTCAATGGGACTCTTAAGTTTCAGAAAATGTTACTCAGAGTCAAGTTATATTTTGGTTCATAATTTAGATTTTTAAAACTGGCCTGTACAAAACCTGTCAGGGAACAAAAATAAAAGGGTGAAACTCTAGCCACACCGAAGAAAATGGAAAAATTCCCACTGACTTCAGTGGGGTGAGAATTTCACTTAAAGTTTCCATTAAATTTTGTAATAAAGTTCCACTGGAAACATAAAGAAATACACACACCCCTACAGTGTTTGGAACTCCCACATTGCATCACTTAGAACCTGAAAGCAAACTGACTTTTGCTATTTTTATTTATTATATTTACAATTGCTTGTTTCACATCCACAATGCATTTTGACACTGAATAGTGCAGAAGACAAAGTGGTCCCTTTCCCAAAGGGCTTCCAGTCTTGGGCCCTGATCCTGTAGTATATGAGGTGGGGTCAGACAGCTGTACCTATGTGAGCCTTGTTGACATCAGTGGAGCTCTGGGCTGACAGAGAGGTCTTGCCTGTGTGGATCTTAGAGAGAGAGAGAGAAGATACGACTTAATGATGCAAAAAGGATCCCTTAAAGTTTTTGTTATGAAATGACAGCGGGACTATAAAATTGCATCCGAGTTTTCAGTTTAACCAGACTGTTAAAACTTTATTTTTACTGTTCCTCAGAAAAGAGGTGATAACTAAACATAGGATTTGATTGTTTCAAGGTCTCTGTTGTTGTTGTTGTTCTTTTTACAGATACTTTGAGGGAAATTATTATTATATTTTTTCTGTTTTACAATAAACAAAAATAAACCTGATTTCATTGATTTTCATTGCCCAAGCTGAAGGAAATGTAAAAAAAATAAATAAACGTAAATGGTGGAAATGCAAAGTGGATTTTTAAAATTCTTTCTTTTTGGATCATTGTTAGTACAATAGACAAAGAAATGCTTTTTCTAATATCTACTGTTAAAGTTGACAGTGACCCTTTCCTTTTTATTGCATGGATTTATATCCATCTTTGTTCACAGAGGGTACAATATTAGCGTGTCATTCTGATTTCATGCACACTGGAAAAAACCTGGAGTAATTCTACTGAAGTAAATGGAGATTATACTGGTGTAAATGAGAGGAGAATCATGCCTTTCAGATATGAATTTTCCAAGGTCTGGTAGATTTAACTGCTATGTTTATGTGGCTTTTCAGATCTGTCTTTAGTGTCCCTTTTAGTCCTTTGTTATATGAAGCTCTTTTAAATAGCTCCATATGTAAAAAAATTAAAAGAGAACGTTAACTTAAAAATATATGTAGAAATCAATTTTTAACTTTTAATTCTAAACAAGTCCATCTGGTTTTAGCGAACAAGTGCCATTCACCTTGGATAATGCTAAGGTGCAGTCAGCATTTTATAGATGTCAGTGTCTCCTCTATATTTTATAAAAGCATGGCCACTCACTGTAAAACTGAAGATGCAGAAGAATGCACAATGAAGGGAGCTCTGAGTGCAAAACCTCACATGCCAATCAGTATCTTCAGGCATAAAGACCCTCCCACATGCACAACTGTCCAGCCCTTGCACACAACACGCACATGGTGTCATCTAAACCCTGCACATGTAATGGGTTTTCCACACAAAGCATGAACTCTTCTAGGGCCTGATCCAGCCACCACACGAGTCAATGTAAAGAAACCAAATTACTTCATGGGGCATTGCATTACGCCAGTGGTAGGCAACCTGTGGCCCACATGTGGCCCGTCAGGGTAATCTGCTGGTGGGCCATGAGACAGTGTTTACATTGACCGTCCACAGGCACGGCTGCCCGCAGCGACCAGTGGCTGCAGTTCACAGTTCCTGGCCAATGGGAGCTGTGGGAAGCAGCGTGGGCCACAGGGACATGCTGGCTGCTGCTTCCCACAGCTCCCAATGGCCAGGAATGGTGAACCGTGGCCACTGGGAGCTGCGGCCCGCCAGCGGATTACCCTGACAGGCCGCAGGCTGCCCACCACTGCGTTAGGCTCTTAATCCCTTGCAGGCTTCATCTTCATACCTGCCTATAGTTGTGGTTTGAATTGAAGGTCAGATTTGTTATAGCCTGATCCTGCAAGAGCCTGCTGGAAGTTGGTGAGCATTGTTAACTCCTACTGAAGCCAATGGGAGTTGCGGGTGTTCAACACCTTTAAGGAGGTGCTAAGCACCACCACCTCACATTGGGCCCTTAGTTTCCAATTGGGCAGCAGATGCATTGTTCACCCGAAAAGGATGCAGAGCTGATGTCCATGCACCAAAGCAGGGAGTCCCTAGTTTATAAAATAATTTTAGTTTAATCTGTCAGGAGCTAACTGCACAGGATTTTGTATCTACACTTAGATTTGTAATAAATAATAGCATTCACCAGAGTACTTTGAACTGAGGTGCTGGCAGTAATCTGTGTTCTGTGTATTTCAGCTGACCAGAGAATTCTTCACCAAGGAGCTAAAGAAGCACTATCAGGGGAACAATGAGACCGATGTCTTCTCTTCCACCTGGAACTCGGTTATGATCACAGTAAGCTGGTTTGCTCCTGGAACTCCTGGTGGCAGCTAGCTCTGTCACTAATATAAAGGAAAGCATTGCCCCAGTGCTGCACCCTAAACTTCCCTGCTGTGAAGCGTACGTTGCTGCATACAAAACAATCTGGATTGTATTTATCAGTTAGGAGTTAGATTAAAATTCTCCCAGCAACACCTTCCTTGCTAAAAGTGCCGTAGTATTTGAGCTGCCCGCAGAAGGGGGAGAGTACAGTATTGGAGACAGTCAGCTAGCTGGATGGTGCAGGGGATGGGCCATCACTAGAGACCCTTTCACCTCTAGGATTCTGCTTCAAATCCAGGTTAGGTCAGCTATAGCCAAAAGTTGTTACTATCTCGTGGTTTTTCAATGGCCCCGGTGCAATGAGTTGGTGGCTGATAGTTTGCAATGTTGTTGTAGCCGTATTGGTCCCAGGATATTAGAGACACAAGATGGATGAGGTAATATCTTTTATTGGGTAATATCTTTTTCTGTTGGTGAAAGAGAGAAGCTTTCGAGCTACACGGAGCTCTTCTTCGGGTGGCTTATAGTCTAATTACTAGTACAGAAGTACTGGCCATCTTAATTGGGATGCTCAGTGGGGAAGTCAAGGGTTGCTGTAGAGTCTGAATTCCCCTTTCCTCTACTAGAAGTTGTCCCCAGTCTCTTCTCCAGTTGCAGGAAGTAAGGGCCGTGTGTGTGTGGAAAGTTTGCATTAGTACAACTCATGCTGTGCCTGTTCAGCAGATAAATACATGACATCAGTCTCCACAGCCTTCAGTTCAGTTTTAAAATTAAAGAAAGCTGCCCTTAATGCTGATTCAGGAATTTAAAGAAGAAGATTACATTTTATGCATGAAATGTTTAAACGTTTTGCAGCCTGAAAGGTGGTAGATGCAGCGAATCACTTGAGTATGCAGTGGCCCTTCAGTGAATTATCCAATGCATTAGAGCTGGCATGGGAAGAACCAGCAGCATGTTGGATATCAGCCACAGGGAGGACTGGGAAATAAGGAGCCTGGATTGTATTCTGTGCTCCGCTACTGATTCACTCTGTGATCTTGAGTATATCGCTTTGACTACCAGTGGGCTTTGGATCAGGCCCTTAATCTCTGTGTCTGTGTCCCCATCTGTAAAATGGGGATAATGATACTTTATAGAGTGGTTTGAGATCAATGGATGAAAGAGGTGCCAGGATAAAAACACAAATGCAGACACATTGCCCTCACTCTCCCTTCACTGAACCCCGACCCTTCACACCCCACAAAATCATGACTTCAAAAGGATTTGTGGTGCTTCCTTTCAGAAGTGACAAGGTGGAACTTATGGATTTCTGTCCTTCCTGTGTCCCTCCCTAGTTTGGCTGCTGTGGAGTGAATGGGCCGGAAGATTTTGAAACAGCTCCTCATTTCCGACTCCTCCACTCAGATGATGTGGTACCAGAAGCTTGTTGCCAGCGAGAGCTCCAGACCCGGGATGGGGCATTTGTCAGCAAGGAGGACTGCCTCATGGGGAAAGACGTGTACCAGAACCGACAGGTAAGGGGAAATAATCCCGGGGCTGACAAGTTCTTCACCTTGGGCTTTAAACAGACCATGCTGTAGGAGCTGATAGAGTTTATGGGTCCCTTTCATGGTGACCATAACTCAGACCTTAAACATTCCTAAATGCCTAAACAATGCATTTACACTGCCTGCCAGCTCTTGGTATCTATGTACAACCTGGGTCTTTTCACTACATGGACTTTAAATGTACTGCAGTAGCACAACTTTGTGTCGCCTATAGCAATTTGCGTATTTCCCCAAATCTAATGGATGAAGAGAGTTGGTGTCAAAGGATTATGTAACTTTTTGTTGCATTTTCCAACCTTAAATCTGCAGCTGATTCTTGTCCCTCTTGTCTTTGATTCTTTCACCATCTCTCATTGTTATTGCTATTTACCTTGCACAGAGTATTATGGGTCACAAAACTCAGGAAAGGGCCATTTATGTAGTTATTTGCTTAAAAATAACCCCCAAATCAGTGCTCTTGAACATGATGCAGAATCAGGCATTGCTCTTTTTGCATAGATGGCAAGACACACGGAAGTTAAGTACAAACCAACCTAGGTCATTAGTGACTCAGCGTCATTGCCATCTATCGGCTGTTTAGTGACCCAAGTTTGGAATGAGTTTTGAGAGTCTTGTTCCTACGAGGGGAATGTAAATCGCAAAGAAACCACGTCTACAATCAGAACTTATTGTCACTTGTTGGCCCTTTCAACAGAGAGGTGAAGATTGAATAGGCGATGGAGATTCAAGTGCCCTCTCACCACTAGTGATGGTCCCTCCAAGGCGGGAGATAGGCACATTGGCGGAGTCGGGGGAGAGAAGCTTGCATTGCTGTGCCCTTATCATTCTGGTTCTGGAGATAAACAAACTATTTCATTCTCTTGGGCTCTCAGTCCAGCACTTTCCATCAGCCCAATTTTTAACAAGGACATTCAGTATAATGTCACTTTTTTCTGGCCTACACTTTACTGAGCCTCCTAGTTAGCCAAATCCAGACTCCTTACCCCTACAGAAATATGCACCCTACACTTACCCAAAGCCCTCATGTTTCAAAAAACTTTCAGCAAAACAGACTTGTACTTTGGCTGCCTCTTAATGGTTTTCACCCAGCATTAATGGGACAATTGAACTGTATGAAATACTGCCGCCTCATCTCCCTCTTCTAAGCAGCACTGGTTCCATTTCCAGCACTTGACAACAGATTGCAGATGAGTTTAGAACCAGTCTGTAAGCTGTTCCCCAGTCTGGGAGGTGGAAAACATTGGCAGGGGCACTCTGGGTGAGAGATTGTAGCAGACGCTGCAATGCTGCTTCTGCCAGATCTGATTGCCTCAAGCACACAAGGGAGAGAGAGAAGCAACAAACACTCGAGGGGGGGGAAAAGACATAAAACTTGACAAACAGGGCTAAAGAGGACAACAAAAATGTCTCTCTTCCTATTATTGCATTTCTGTTTGTGGTGTCACTGGAGCATATTGAGTCCATACGTTCCCATCTCAATCCTTTGGAAAGGGAGATTTTTGTTACTCTGTGTGTGTGGTTGCAACATATTGGCTGGAGAAAGAGCACATGAGACAACTGTCAGAAATAGTCCTAACCAGTAAAGGAGGAGGGAAGTTCTTTGAATGTTGAGATCAAACATTCCTGAACCAAAGTCAAGTTCTTGGCGAGCAGAGCTGCTAGGCGGATGCTGGCCTAGTTTGTGTTGAAAACTTTTCTTGGCATGCTGAACCTGCTGTGCAGCAGGGGCAGTTCAAAGGGGGCTACCGGGGTAGGTACTAGAGCTGGGGATGCTGCCACACCCTCTGGTTTGAAGTGGTTTCCATCAGATACCGGGTTTATGGTTTGGTTCAATGGCTCTCAGCACCCCTGGCTATGGGAGACCCTCAGGTTAAAGTTGGAGTAGTGTTTGAATAAGCACCCAAAAGATTGGATGCTTAGTTCTGCCAAACTGAGTTGGAGGTCAGACAAGAACTGTCTACAGGGTCTTGTCCGCTCTAGAAAAGTTAGTGCCAGTAGTATAATAACTCCTGCAATAGTGTAGCTGCCACTGGTACTAGCTGCAGTGTAAAATCAGTACAGTCCAGGTTGAGGAAATATGACACAGTGGTAAAAGCACCTGAGCCCTGTTAACACTGGCACTTGCACTGCTGCTGATAAACCCGTTCTAATTCTCCCTGTATAAATGCATCTTTTGGCTCCAAGGTCTCTGAACAACTAATGTGTACAGAACACCATCCAAAGGCCAGTAGGATGGAGTGGTCCAGTGTTTTCCTGACAGTGCCTCGTACTGTCCTATTGCAGAGGTCTCATTCTGGGGCTTGCAGAATAGCTCTTTTGGCCAATGTAGGGAAGCGCCATTGATGGACTCTGGAGAGAGCCACAGCAGGTGGTAGGCAAGGTCACTACAATAAGAGGCCCTTGAGAGTAAGGGATACTGAAATGGGAGGATGGTGGAAGACTTTGCCCCTATCTCCAGAAGGGAGAAAGATCTCTCAATTAACACACTGTAGGTTATTTGCCACTAAAAAGGATGTTCGCCGCCCTTTAGCTAAAGGACTTAATAAAGCACTTGAACCCTTGTAAAGCGCTGTCAGATTCAGCAATGCACGAGGAAGCACTCTGTAAATGCAGGTGTGCACTCCTTCCACTGTCCCCAGTCTTTGACTTGCGAGTGTCTTTGCCCAGCTATGGCTCATTGCACAGTTTCCCTTGATAAGGACATGCAGCAGTTTTGCTTGCAATGTGCTCCCCATGGGTGTTTGAGGTTTTTTCATTTTTCTTCACTCAGATGACCTTTCCATCATCCCTTCATTTTGGAAGGTCTGGTTGAGACCAGAATCAATGACATGCTCAGTAAGGCCACTGATTCGTTTTTTCCATTTCTGAAGATAAAAATGAAGTGATTAAAACAGCCCAGGATTCCATCTGTGTGCGCGCAAGGAGAGGGAGAGAGGGTGTGCTTGCAGGGATGTGTGGGTGGGTGTACACTGAGAGGGTATGTATCCATGGATGAGTGCACATGTGAGTGTACATTTGTGTATGTGTCTCAGGGAAATGTTCAGTAGGAGATATGGATGTTTCTATAGAACAGACTCTGATGTATCTGTTTCTTTTCACACAACCCATTTGCAGAAATTTGCTAGTTTGTTGGGGGATTTTGTGGACTAGCACAACTGAGATTTGGATAAACTGGTGCCTCCCAGAAGAGTTCTTCTCTCTACTGGAGCTTTTACAGGTGCTTCCCATATTAATAATAATTAATATGAATGACAATAGATAACTTTTAGGATAATATTTACTTTGTACTTCAGTGTTCCCATTTATGCAAGGATATCAAAGCTCTTAACAAGCATTAATTCTCCCAGGAGAATGTTAGGTAAGTAGGATTTACCCAGTGTTACAGATGGGGAAACTAAGGAACAGAGACAGTGACTGGCTTCAGGCTGCCCAGTGAATTATTGCCTAAACTCGGAATAGAACCCAGGAATCTTGACTCATGGCCCCCTCCTCTACCCCCTGCAGTAAAATGAAGCCTCAATTAAACCAGCCTAAATAATGGGAGCCCCCCAGTCCTGTTCTATCTGTTTTTGTCCATCCTTCCATCTCAACCTGTCCTATCCTTGCTGCAGAGTGAAGGCTTCTCCAGTGCTACTCTTGTCTGCCCTGCTGAAGGTTATGGCCAATGTTGGTTAGTGGTGGGTTATGGCTCTGTTAGCCAAGCCCATCTCCTGTCAACTGCAGCCTCAGCCTCCAGGGGCCATCTTCCCTAAAGGCCCCATGGAGTGGGTCTCTGTTGTTCACTGTCTGTTGATTGGAGGTCATGTATCTGGACATGCATCAGGTACACAAACAAGGTCCATAAGCAAATGTCTGCAGAACAAAAGGGGTTGTTGCTTGTCTGTTTTTCACAATGGTGTATTCTTTCCTAGGGCTGTTACACTGTGATCCTGAACTCCTTCGAGACCTATGTGTACCTTGCAGGAGCTCTCGCCATTGGTGTTTTGGCCATTGAGGTACTGAAGCAGTTAATGTGCTAAAAATGCAGCATCTATACAAGTGCAGCCAGTAGCATGAACAGGACTCTTCCCTATCAAAATGCAGGGAGATTATAGTCTAGTAAGTAAGAGCTGGATTTTCTGTCCGTCTGCATGCAGGACAGAGAAATCCCTCGTCATACAAGCCTGCACTGCCATCTGGCGTTAGGCCTGGTATAAAATTACTGGCCCATAAGAAGCAGAGGCTTTAAGGAATCCAGCATTTTCCCCAGTTGCATCCAGCGGCCCCAGTCAGGCCCTGTTATGTGTTTCCATAAAAGAGATGGTCCCTGCGCCATAGTGCTTAAAACAAGATGAAATGAGTGAGTGTCACAGGATAATAGTAACACAACCATGTGGTCCCTGGGGATAACTGGAAGCACATCTTGATTAATATGTTTCAAACTGTGCCTTTTTACGGGGCATCTGTTTAGAGTTTGAAACTATAGTTGCCTGAGATGATGAACATATACAGTATAGCTAACCCCAAATGTTCAAAAATCATTAAGAGGCTCACCAAAAATTGAGATTGGCTTTAAAATCATGTAAAAACAATAGATCTGGTGTTCTTTTTATTTGCCTTCTGCTTTTTGAGCCTTTATGGTGAACTGGGGTCACATTTTGAAGCTTTCTCCAGTCACGAGGACTAGAAACTTACTTTTTCTTTAGGAATGAAGGCAGAAATCATTACATATTCACTTGACTCCAGGAGCTGGGACTTTAAGGAAAACAATAATTATCATGAGACTCATGACAAAATCATGAGAGTTGACAACACTGCACGTATCTCCATTATAGAACGCATCCACATTTGGCTCTTTGGGGTAGACATAAGCAGAGCCAGGTTTCCATCAGAAAGTCACCCCTACTTGAACATGACGCTACTTTGGGACACTGTCACAGGGGCTCTGGCATGTGGTTTCCTGATACACTGGCAATGTGGGTGGGGCTAATGCACTTGGCTCTCTAGAGGGGAGTTTCAGGGAGTGAGGGTGGCTTACCTTCCTGCTGAAGGGAGCTGCAGCTACTGGGAACAGCAAAGCATTCCACCCCCTGACTGGAGAGTGAGCTCCATTGCAGCAGTGGGAGCAGGGGAGGGTGCAGAGTGGACAGATTAGCAGTGTACCCTGCCCAGAACACTGACAGACAATTTGGAGAGAGCCCAGGCTGCTGTGGTAGCCATCATCCACTCGGGTGTATTTGTTGATAGTGGGTGGGAATAGGGTTTAAAGGGTGGAGAGGAGTGCAGCCCCTCCTCTGCTAAAACCCTTTCCTCTCCCAGGCTTGGGTATGCAATGCCTTGCCTTCTCTTTCTCCCTGGCTTGTGTGGGGAAAGCTCGCCCTCCTCATTCAGTCTATATTAAGTTAGGGCAGTCCTAGGCCTCAGTGAGGGTTTTTCATTGTTCTGTAAGATGTGGCTGATGGCTGTGTTTTGTTTGTCCTTCTCTTTCTCATCCCTTTCCAGCTGTTTGCCATGATCTTCGCAATGTGTCTCTTTCGAGGGATCCAGTAGGAGGTACCCCCTGAGCAACTGCGATGCTCCTATGTACTTGGAAGAAAGACCGAAAAAAAGAGGGGGAAAAAACTTTATTTTTTTTAGCAAAATGGAAACAAAAAAGGGTTGTAATATATGAATGACCAAATGGATTGTACTTCAGGGGCGGGAACTTTGAGGTGCTGTGCACTACACTACGCCACACCGACCTTCTCCCAGAGCAACCTGCACAGACATTGATCAGGAGAGAAGTGCAATGAATTGCACTAGAGACTGACGGAGCCTGCGGGGTGGGTGGGAGGGAAGGTGACTGAAATGGTCCCCATCAGAGCAGGACACTGCCTAGTATATTCACAATTGTATTGTTTTAGATAGCGAAGAAAGAGAAGAACTGTATAATGCAACACGGGCTCGATTCAGTACCCAAAGGAAGCAGGTCAACCACAGCACACGGGTGTAAAGGTCAGGCAAGTTTCAAACGACCAGACAAAAAGGGCTTTTGATACACAGAAAACTGTGGCAGCCATTGTTTACTAATTTTCATTTCTGGTCTAAAGTTTTAACTGCCAGCCAGGAAATGGAAGCACATGTTCAGTAGAGGAGGGTCAACTACCATCACTTAACACCTCCAGGAGAACCCTTGGACTACTTGGAGTGGGGCATGCCTTTCCCTGGAGTCCCACCAAAGGGGATGTGACCCTGTGGGAAATGAGGGAGATCCTCCTCTTATGGGGGCTGGCAGAGGGCTGAGATGCAATCAGAAATTTGGTGCATACCTTTCCTTATTTACTCTGTCACTTTGCTTTTCTGTTCAGTGTTTTATTAGAGGGAGAGCAAGGGGTTCCCAAATCCTGATCTTACCCCTCTCTCCTTTAAAAATGGTTGGTCTGGCCAAGAATAGCTGATGCTGTCAGCCTCATGGCAAGGGCATATTGTTTTGTCTTCTAAATCTTGGCCACTCAACTCCGACATGCAAAATTGTAGTTTGTACTTTTGTAGTGCTCTGTTAGCTTAATTATCTGCACTGGGTTCCAATGTTCCTTCCAGCCAGGTGGGGAATTCCCAAACATGGTACTGGTAGCAAAGGGGCCCATTTGTAGTTGTCTCCCACACTATTTCCTTTGTGAGTCTTGTGGCTTCATTTATGATCTCAGAGTTTCCCTTTAGCTTGTCCCAAGGGGCTGAGAAGAAATAAGAAATAATATAGGAGATATACCAATCTCCTAGAACTGGAAGGGACCTTGAAAGGTCATCGAGTCCAGCCCCCTGCCTTCACTAGCAGGACCAATTTTTGCCCCAGATCCCTAAGTGGCCCCCTCAAAGATTGAACTCACAACCAGGGCCGCCCAGAGGGGGGGGCAAAGGGGGCAATTTGCCCCGGGCTCCGCAGGGGCCCCCAAGAGAACAGCGGAGGCTCCCGCCTCCGCCCCTCTCCTGGAGCCTCAGCGCATCAAGCGCCGAGTCTCCGGCCAAGCCCCTGAGCCCCGCCCCGCTCCGAGCCGTGTGATCAGGGGGCGGGGCAGCTGCCTCCGCTCGGCGTGGAGCTCACAGCCCCGCCCCCTCACCACGCAGCTCTGAGCGGGACGGAGCTCAGGCCCCGCCGGAGATGCGCTCGGGTAAGAGGCTGAGGCTGGGGCCGGGGGGGAAGCGGGACCCGCCACCGCCGCCGAAGCGCAGCCCGGTCTTCGGTGGCGGGGGGCCCCTTCTGTTCCGGGACCCGCCGCCGAAGTGCCCCGAAGGCCCGCGGCGGGGACCCCCCCCCCGCCACCGAATTACCGCCGAAGACCGGGCTGCGCTTCGGCGGCGGGTCCCGCTTCAGCGGTAATTCGGCGGCGGGGGGCTCCCGCCGCGGGTCTTCGGGGCACTTTGGCGGCGGGTCCCGGAACGGAAGGGCCCCCCGCCGCCGAAGACCCCGGGCCCCCGGAATCCTCTGGGCGGCCCTGCTCACAACTCTGGGTTTAGCAGGCCAATGCTCAAACCGCTGAGCTATCCAAGAGAGTGGGATCAACTAAAGTCATTTTAATGTAGCCTCCTGGTTTATTAAGGCTTCCTCCATTCAGATGCCACTTTGACATTTAAATAGTGTCATCCATTTAATCATTTAAAACCAAACCTGAGAAAAATACCTAAGGACCTTGATCGAGGGTTACAAAGGATAGAACTGAGGCTCCAAGACAGGTGGAATATTTACAGTGATAGAAGTGGGCACATGTCTTCGGGGATTTCCTAGGAGGGACCATGCAGATACGTATGACTATGTAGGTAATGGTGAAGCCTACCAGGTCTGCCTACTAGTTGGCAAAGGACCTTGACTTAATGTGCACCAGAGTGAAAAGTTAGGCTGCTGAAGGATGAGAACAGGACATTAGAACCTCACATACAGCATTGCTGAGGACATGTGGAAATCGCTTGGAGACAGGAGTCTAATCATCAGAGAAATCTGGGCATGGACATGAAGAAAATCTGTCCCCACCCACAGATGAAGTCAGCAGTGGATAAATGTTGGAATTGGGGCCATGGCTGTTGAACAGTGAAAGGCCTCAGATGCTGTGTTAAAACTTTTATTGAAAGGGCTTATAGGTTATTACCCCTAGGAGCTGTTTTAATGATGCATTTGAGAGTTAAATTCTGCTCCTTTGTACAATGAAGAAGGAAAGTGGCTTTGCTAGCAAAACTGGCGGTATCTGCACCTGCTGGAAGTGTCTAATTTGTTCCTAAAACTTTGTTTGTTTGTTTTTAATCAGCTGCACTTAATGGTCTAGCGTGCAAGGAGTTTTTCTGAGTGGTCAACCCACCATGAGAAGTGTGTGCATGGGGGGAACTGAACCATAACACTGTGCTAATCCACTAAGATGGGGACAGACCCAATAATTGATGATCCTCTCTAGATACAGGTAGATGAAGAGAAAAGGCTGTGACACCCTGCACCAAGAGATAGTCACTGTGCACACTGGAGAGAGTGATTCCCAAGGGAGGAAAAAAAACTAAAAAGAACACAGGTGTTAAGGTGTGGGGGGGAAGGGGAGTAAGTAGTAGCCAAAACAACCACCCATGACTCCGCTTATAATAGCCAGAGTCTGTAGCTGGCAATAGAACCTGAGTAGCTAACATCCAAAACACTATAAACAGCAGGAAAGTTTGTTCTTGTCAGTTGGTGTCTGGATCTCTTGCTGGGTGCCTAACATATGGCAGCTAGAATTCTTGGTGTCTGGAGGAGCAACCCATCTCTTTTGCTTTCGAAGTCCTCCCTTCGTCCCCTTAATTTCTTGCTCTATTGTGAAAGGTTCCCTTTGGCCCAAATTGGGTCTTGAAATTTAGCAGATGGAGGGGAAGGGGAAGGCCCTGCCTGGCCTGGGGTTGTGTAATTGAAACAAAAACCACAGCTCTCTGCTAACAGCACAAAGAATATGATTCAAACATCCTCTGGGTGTGCCTTTTCCAGAGTGGAGTCTGTCAGCATGTGCACAGTCCAATAGAGGAATAGGGATAATACAATAGCAAACCCTAAATGTTGCCTTTCCAGGCTTATTCCCCTTTGGTTTTCCCATTTATCACTTTTTCATCTTCCTTTTTTTTTAAATTAAAATCCCTCCACTCTTTTCTTCTGAAATGGTTGTTCTCTCTCCTTCCCCCATTTATTCCCTTTGCTTTCTCTTCTTTGTGTGTGTCCCTTTCTCTCTCAGAGAAAAGAACTTTTTCTTTTTTCCATCTTATCTTCTCACTCTCTCTAATCTCACCCACACATCCCTCTTGTCTCTTCTTCGTTTCCCTTTTTCTGTCCTCCCTGCCGTGCAGTTGTCATCTCCCCCCATTCTCCCCTTAGGCAACAGGGGATGGATCATAGAATCATAGAATCTCAGGGTTGGAAGGGACCTCAGGAGGTCATCTAGTCCAACCCCCTGCTCAAAGCAGGACCAAACCCAACTAAATCATCCCAGCCAGGGCTTTGTCAAGCCTGTCCTTAAAAACCTCTAAGGAAGGAGATTCCACCACCTCCCTAGGTAACCCATTCCAGTTCTTCACCACCCTACTAGTGAAAAAGTTTTTCCTAATGTCCAACCTAAACTTGAGACTCAAACTCAACCCTCTGCAACTTGAGACCATTACTCCTTGTTCTGTCATCTTCTACCACTGAGAACAGTCTAGATCGATCCTCTTTGGAACCCCCTTTCAGGTAGTTGAAAGCAGCTATCAAATCCCCCCTCATTCTTCTCTTCTGCAGGCTAAACAATCTCAGTTCCCTCAGCCTCTCCTCATAAGTCATGTGCTCCAGCCCCCTAATCATTTTTGTTGCCCTCTGCTGGACTCTCTCCAATTTATCCACATCCTTCTTGTAGTGTGGGGCCCAAAACTGGACACAGTACTCCAAATGAGGCCTCACCAGTGCTGAATAGAGGGGAATGATCACATCCCTCGATCTGCTGGAAATGCCCCTACCTATACAACCCAAAATACCATTAGCCTTCTTGGCAACAAGGGCACACTGTTGACTCATATTCAGCTTTTCGTCCACCGTAACCCCTAGGTCCTTTTCTGCAGAACTGCTGCCTAGCCATTCGGTCCCTAGTCTGTAGCAGTGCATGGGATTCTTCCGTCCTAAGTGCAGGACTCTGCACTTGTCCTTGTTGAACCTCATCATATTTCTTTTGGCCCAATCCTCTAATTTGTCTAGGTCCCTCTGTATCCTATCCCTACCCTCCAGCATATCAACCACTCCTCCCAGTTTAGTGTCATCTGCAAACTTGCTAAGGGTGCAGTCCACACCATCCTCCAGATCGTTAATGAAGATATTGAACAAAACCGGCCCCAGCACCGACCCTTGGGGCACTCCACTTGATACCGGCTGCCAACTAGACATGGAACCATTGATCACTACCCGTTGAGCCCGACCATCTAGCCAGTTTTCTATCCACCTTACCGTCCATTCATCCAGCCCATACTTCTTTAACTTGCTGGCAAGAATACTGTGGGAGACTGTATCAAAAGCTTTGCTAAAGTCCAGAAATAGCACATCCACCGCTTTCCCCTCATCCACAGAGCCGGTTATCTCATCATAGAAGGCAATTAGGTTAGTCAGGCATGACTTGCCCTTGCTGAATCCATGCTGACTGTTCCTGATCACTTTCCCCTCCTTTAAGTGGTTCAGAATTGATTCCTTGAGGACCTGTTCCATGATTTTTCCAGAGACTGAGGTGAGACTGACTGGCCTGTAGTTCCCTGGATCTTCCTTCTTCCCTTTTTTAAAGATGGGCACTACATTAGCTTTTTTCCAGTCATTCGGGACCTCCCCCGATCGCCATGATTTTTCAAAGATAATGGCCAATGGCTCTGCAATCTCATCGGCCAACTCCTTTAGCACCCTCGGATGCAGCGCATCTGGCCCCATGGACTTGTGCTCGTCCAGCTTTTCTAAATAGTCCCGAACTACTACTTTCTCCACAGAGAGCTGGTCACCTCCTCCCCATACCATGCTGCAGAGTGCAGCTGTCTGGGAGCTGACCTTGTCTGTGAAGACAGAGGCAAAAAAAGCATTGAGTACACTAGCTTTCTCCACATCCTCTGTCACTAGGTTCCCTCCCTCATTCAGCAAGGGGCCCACACTTTCCTTGACTTTCTTCTTGTTGCTAACATACCTGAAGAAACCCTTCTTGTTACTCCTAACATCTCCGGCTAGCTGCAACTCCAAGTGTGATTTGGCCTTCCTAATTTCACTCCTGCATGCCTGAGCAATACTTTTATACTCCTCCCTGGTTATTTGTTCAATCTTCCACTTCTTGTAAGCGTTTTTTTTTTGTGTTTAAGACGAGCAAGGATTTCACTGTTAAGCCAAGCTGGTCGCCTGCCATATTTACTTTTCTTCCTACACATCGGGATGGTTTGTTCCTGCAACCTCAATAAGGATTCTTTAAAATACAGCCAGCTTTCCTCAACTCCTTTCCCCGTCATGTTATTCTCCCAGGGGACCTTGCCCATCAGTTCCCTGAGGGAGTCGAAGTCTGCTTTTCTGAAGTCCAGGGTCTCTGTTCTACTGCTCTCCTTTCTTCCTTGTGTCAGGATCCTGAACTCGACCATCTCATGGTCACTGCCTCCCGGGTTCCCATCCACTATTGCTTCTACTATTTCTTCCCTGTTTGTGAGCAGCAGGTCAAGAAGAGCTTTTCCCCTAGTTGGTTCCTCCAGCACTTGCACCAGGAAATTGTCCCCTACACTTTCCAGAAACTTCCTGGATTGTCTGTGCACTGCTGTATTGCTCTCCCAGCAGATATCGGGGTAATTAAAGTCACCCATGAGAACCAGGGCCTGTGATCTAGCAACTTTTGTTAGTTGCTGGAAGAAAGCCTCGTCCACCTCATCCCCCTGGTCTGGTGGTCTGTAGCAGACTCCCACCACGACATTACCCTTGTTGTTCATACTTCTAAATTTAATCCAGAGACTCTCAGGTTTTTCTGCAGTTTCATACTGGAGCTCTGAGCAGTCATACTGCTCTCTTACATACAATGCAACTCCCCCACCTTTTCTGCCCTGCCTATCCTTCCTGAACAGTTTATATCCATCCATGACAGTACTCCAATCATGTGAGTTATCCCACCAAGTCTCTGTTATTCCAATTACATCATAATTCCTTGACTGTGCCAGGACTTCTAGTTCTCCCTGCTTGTTCCCCAGGCTTCTTGCATTTGTCACTTGATAATTGCCCTGTTCTGTTCATTCCCTCCGAAGTACCTGGCACTGGCCACTGTCAGAAGACAGGATACTAAGCTAGATGGACCATTGGTCTGACCCAGTATGGCTGTTCTTATGTTCTTGCTGAAATCTTCATAGCCTCTCTTTAAAGGGCTAGAATCACAGGAATGTAGGACTGGAAAGGACCTCAAGAAGTTATCTAGTCCAGTCCCCTGCACTCGTGGCAGGACTAAGTGTGTGGCCACACTGACAGCTACCAGCGCTGCAGTGTGGCCACATTTGCAGCGGTGTTGGGAGTGGTGCATTATGGGCAGCTATCCCAGCGTTCAAGTGGCTGCAACGTGCTTTTCAAAAGAGGGGGGTGGGGTGAAGTGTGACAGGGAGGGTGGGGGAGAGAGAGAGAGTGGATTTTTTGAGCCAACACTGTCACCTCCCTGCCTTGCAAATTATGACCACTTCCCCGACCCCTCATTCACTCTTAAATGCAAATAGCCTGCATACCAGATAAGCAGCTGCTCCGACGGACTCCCTTCCCCCACCCCCGCCATGCTGTTTCTCTCCTAAAGCAAACACTAGCTGTAGACATTCATCCCCCTGCCTGCCTCATTCACAGCAAGCAGTAGCTGTGTTTGTTTTTTAGATAAGCAGCTCGGGAGCCCCGAGTTCACAACAAAACAAAGAGAGGCATCATAACAAAACAAAGAGAGTTCTTTAGTTAAAAGCATTATGGGAAAATTCCAGAGGTCAGTTACAGCATAGTAAGATTAATCACTGTTTACACTGGCACTCCAGCGCTGCAGCACCAGCGCTGCAGTCGTTATTCCCCAGGCAGAGGTGGAGTACAGCCAGCGCTGTAGCCAGGGAGATACAGCGCTGTATGTGCCTTGCAAGTGTGGATGGTGAGTTGCAGCGCTGTAAAGCCACCACCCGCGCTGCAACTCTCCAGTGTAGCCAAGCCCTAAGTATTATCTAGGTCATCCCTGACAGGTGTTTGTCTAATCTGTTCTTAAAAATCTCCAATGGCAGAGATTCCACAACCTTCCCAGGTAATTTGTTCCAGTGCTTAACCACCCTGACAGGAAGTTTTTCCTAATATCTAACCTAAATCGCCCTTGCTGCAATTTAAGACCATTACTTTTTGTCCTGTCCTCAGTGGATAAGGAGAAAATGTTTCATCTTCCTCTTCATAACAACTTTTTACGAATTTGAAGACTGTCTCCCCTCAGTTTCTCTTCTTCAGATTAAAAAAGTCCCATTTTATCAATCTTTCCTTGTAGGTCATGTTTTCTAGAGCTCTAATTTTTTTTGTTGCTCTCCTCTGGACTTTCTCCAATTTGTCCACATTTCCTGAACCGTGGTGCCCTAAACTGGACACACTACTTCAGAAGAGGCCTTATCAGTGCTCAGTAGAGGATTACCTCTCATGTCGGGCTTACAATGCTCTTCCTAATACATCTCAGAATGATGTTTGCTTTTTTGCAACACCATTACAGTGTTGACTCATTTAGTTTGTGATCCACTATAACCCCCAGATCCTTTTCTGCAGTACTGCTTCTTAGGCAGTCATTTCCCATTTTGTATTTGTGCAATTGATTAATCCTCCTTAAGTATATTACTTTGCATTTGTTCTTATTGCATTTCATCCTATTTACTTCAGAGTATTTCTCCAGTTTAAGATCATTTTGAATTTTCATCCTGTCCTGAGACAGGCTCAAGAAACCAAGAAGCAGCACCCAGGGGCAGGTCTGTTTTTTGCCACCCCAAGCACGGCAGTCAGGCATCCTTCGGTGACGTTTCTGCGGGAGGTCCGTCGGTCATGCGGATTCGACAACTGTTCTGCGGGTGATCTGCCAGGCCCCCTGAATTGCTGCTGAAGCCGCGGGACCGGGGGGGGGCCTCCCACAGAAATGCTGCCTCAGGCTGCCCCTGGCATGCGCTTGCTCAGCTGGTGCCTGGAGCCGCCCCTGGCAGCACCCTCCAATAAAGAAATGGAGACGACTGTTAAGAGATGCACAAACCCCTCATGCAGGTTCCAACCATCTTGGTCATCTGAAATGCTGGGGCTTGAGTCAAGGGGAGAGGTGAGGAATTTCCTCCATGGAATTTTAATGAACAGGAGACTCCAGAATGGGGAATCCTTTGTTACTGTGAGACATACACGTTTTGTTTTTTGATCACCATGATGTGTTACTGCCTTTGTCTGTGGTTTCATGCTGTATAATCAACAATGCTGGGTCTTGTTCTTCCCAGAGCTCTAGGCAGGAGGAACAAACCATTTTTTCCCTTTTAAGTTTCTGCTGTGTTCTTTTGGGGGCAGAGTGTTGAGTATAATCACTCCTCACTTGAGAGCTCTGTGTAGGAAAGCGACCTGTACGGAGTCACCACAGTGTTAGCCCCCATGCTGTAGAACAAAGCCCAGAGCCCATGCACCTTTCATGTAATTATCTAGAGCAGTTTGTTTCTGTAAGTCCACCCCCTCCCTCTCTGTTATTTAACTCTTAAATTACTGTTGCGAGTGCCTGGGAAACAGCCTGCGTGTGAAAGAACGTTGAAATCTATTTTAAAAATTGTAAATGTTCCTTTTATTAGATAGTGGAGCTAATTTATCCTCTATTGCCTATTGTAATGCTTTTTATATTGAAAGGATTTTTTGTAATATAAACCAGAACACGAGCCTGAAGCATTCTGCACAATTTATGTGCATTTCTTTAAAAAAAAATAAAGGTATTGTGACAGTGCAGTGGGATATCTTTAATTTTTATTATTCACATGATTTTTTTTTATGTTAAGTACAGTCACTTTCTCACCAAAGGAGGAATAAACTCAGCTAAGATGAGGTATAAACTGAATCCAAAAAACCTAGGAGCCAGGAAAGGCTGGCTGGCTCAGGGAGTGGCAATGGGACTAGAGATTCCTCTCCGGTGCCAATGGCGGCTTGCCTTGAGATCAGTAAGGGCTGAGCAGGGAAGTGCAGGGACCTGCTTGAATTTTTAGCCTTCCTCACCTTAAGTTTAGGGCTGTAAGAATCCAATGTTTTGGTTCACCCCACTGCAGACACAGGAACCAGATACAAAAAACATTTGCAGAAACCCACTATGTAAATGCATGCTCGTCTTTGTTCAGAACTCAGTCACCTGGAGAATACCTCTCAGCTGTACAGAGGGCTGCACAAACACCTTGCAATGCTACTCCTCTCTCCCTCTGGGTAAGTCGGGTTCATTACCCTCATTTCATAGATGGGGAAACTGATGCCTGGGAGGTGAAGTGACTTGGCCATGGTCATCTAGGTAGTCAGTGGCAGAGACAGTATTAAAGCCTAATAGTTTTTGCCTCCCAACTGGGTTTTTGGCTGCTAGCCAATGCTGCCACTTAGCAGTTGTCCTTGTGCTTCTAGGCACAGTCCCTGTGAAATTTCAGCAAGGTGCTGCCCTGTACCACCTGCTGCTGCTGCCCAACCTACGTTTATAGAGTGGAAGGAACCACCCAGCAGTGACTAATACCTGGTTCAGCTCTGCTGTAGGATTTAATTCTATAATACAATTGTATAACTCCCCCAGTCAAGCCAAAAACTGAGGCAGCAAACCCCTGCTAGCTGTAAGCTTCTGGCAGTGCTACATGGTATTGCTTGAGTCCTTCCCTAGGGATACCCACAGTGCTCCAGCCCTGATCCTGAAAATCCCTCTCACTGTCCCTTGTAGGGTCAGCGATTCCCCACCATTACTCATCACTAATGGTGGAGTGCACCTGTCAGCTGGTAACTAGTGATTGCCAGGGAGGATTGCACACACCCCATCTCAGACAGGGTACATCTCTCTCTGCATTAGAGCTGAAAGGTATAAATTCCAGTCCCATGAGACAGCCCCACTGCAGCTCAAATAGAAATTTGATCAAGCTAGTACTCCAATTGGAAGTGCAGCTACAGCAGACTTAGCTAACTTCCAGCTCCAGTGTAGACATACGGAGATAGCAGGACCCCATGACGACCGTCTGGGTATGCATCAATCCTGGGCCCATGTTCCATATACTCTCACTCCTCATCACTGTAGCAAACTAATTTGCAAATGACTTCCCTCTTCCTACCCCCACTCTTCCATCCCTGCCCCAGTCCCTATGGCACCAATAGCACTTGGTTACATGAAGGTGGGGGGGAAGCAATGAGCAGAGTAAGTTGAGTTTATGCTCCATTTGATCTCTCTCTTCCTGGGAGCAGGCCTTTACATTGATTAGCATTGACTTGCCCCTCATGGCCAGTAGCCCTCTGCCCTGCCCCGCCCCACCCCTCTGCTCTCTCCAGATCACTTAGGCTGGAGGGGGCAACAAACATCAGAGAACAGAATCATTGTCTCAGCTACCTATTTGGTTAAACACTTGAAATTATAGCAGCAAAAAACTTGACACTCCCATGCAGGAACCGGGGGCGCTGAGGCTTCTATGGAAGTTTAGATGCTTTAAAACCCCTTTAGAAATCCTGAAATCAACCAAGACTTGATTGCAACCAACCCTGAGCAATATGTGCTGGATGGTTCACTACCATAGCAGATGCAAAGGTGGGGCCTTCTGACAGTGGTTCATAGCTAAAGCCCATTCAGCTATGCTACCTTAATACAAACTCAGCCCTGATGGCCAGTGGTGTATGCTAGAGGCAGCATTTTTTACCCATAGCCCCAAGAAAGATCCTTTCCTAGAACCTGCCTATTCCAGCTGAAATGAAATTAACCCAAAAACCCCAGGATCCCCTTTGTTACAGGTTCCATTCCAGACAGTACCCCAGAGGCTCATGATGAATTTTAACTATATAATCTTCTACTGGCCAGACTGGAGAGTTACACTCAGCCCCAGCATTAGCAAGTAGCTAAGGGTCCAGAGGTTGCTGCAATCAGGCTGGGGCTATCAATCTCTCTTTGTGTGTTTTTAAAAGATTTAGTATCAGCTCAAATATTTTCAGCATTTCCACTTGACAGACATTGCAATGCACACAGCAGGCCAAGTTCATGGAGCTGTTTGTAAATGCCAGAAACACATAATAGAAATAAGCTTTAAGGGAGAGCTGGAGTGAAGATGCACCAGGCTTTACCATGAATGCTCAGTGGATGTCCATGTTAAAAAATCCCTCACTAAAGTTTTCTGGCTGATGCTAAGAAGTGTTCCTTAAAGCTAATGTTCTTCAGCAGCCACCTTAGCTCTATTGTTCACAGACAGTTCTGATTCTCAACAGCCAGGACCCTGCACATGCTTATTCCTGGTCTGTCAGCTCCCCCTGTTAGTACATGAATAAGTCCATGCCATCTATCCCATCCTTTGGATTTCAGTACAGTGGAGAACCAGCAGCATGGTTCTGGAAAGCAGGTGGGGCAAGGTACTATCTTCTCCTGGATTGTCACTAGAAGCAGAGCAGAGCCAGTGCTATGGAGCCAGGGTTAAATCTTCCTCAGCCTTAAGAGCAATGGGAGGCAACAGTTGTGGAAAAATGAAGTCCTGTTATGCCTTTGGCATGGCTGGGGAAGGCAAGATGGGCCTAGTACTTCTCCCTGCTCAGCCATTCTTTATCCCAGCCAAAATAGGATCCTGAAGACATAAGACCTCAGCATTTGGTCCTTTTTTCTGCTGAATCCAAGAGGAAGTTGGTATCTGTACAGTAGGAAGGGAGAAGACCATCTGGCTTGTCTAGTCCCTCACTTCACTAGAGTTAGATTCACACGAGTACCCACAGAATAGTGATTTACCCCCTGCAGTCCTCACTGACGTGAGCCTTTTCCTCACTCTTGCCAACAGTGAGGGGTGCTCTAGCATAGACAGGACATAAGGAGTATTTTAACCATGGCCTCATCTAGACTGAAGTAGGGGACTGGTTAAAGTGCCATTGGCTGATCTATGCTAGTGCACTCACTCGTGTTAACTGCAAGGGAACTGCTCCAATAGGAATTAAGGGAAAAGAAAAATATGAGCAGCAGCCCAGGCTATATACCAAACTTCAACAGGGCTTATTCAGTCTTGGAGACTCTTCAACAGCTCTTTACATTTCTCCCCTAATGCAATCCATGTGTTTTTTCTCCATCTTTTTGCACCACTCTCCCTTAAGGAGATCCATACAAGATTTGGATGTAGCTTGGCATCAAGTTTCACAGGACTGTTAGATGCCACCATCTTTTCTTGGTGTATTTAACCCAGTGTGTCCTGTCAGCATTGCTATAGCAGTGGTCAGCACAGAGTAAATACATTGGGTGTTGTCTCTAAAACACACAACACTACCTGATTGGAGCTGTGGCAGCAGCCCTGCCTTAGAAGGCTGGCCAGGATTAGTTCTGCAGTCTACTTGCTAAAGGGGGAAAAGGCTCTAGGTGTGAGTGAAAGGCAAAATGAATGGCTCCAAGCCTACAGGAGCTAGACTGAGTCCTTTGCAGTGCACCTTTGCTTCCTCTCCCCTCTGGGATTCAGTTTCTATGTGCTGCAATCATTTTGTGCTTTGCTGAAAAGGTTTCTGAGCTTGTGATTCTACTGGCCCGTTTCCTCCATTGTCCCTGAGCCTGACTGGTCCTCACATCGTGTCAGCCTTCCCTGCTGCATTCACTTGCCTTCTCTAGACAGATATGGGGAGGGCTGTAGGGATCAGCTCTCCCCCTGCACCTCATGTGGCAATGGCGCCAACAGTGGGTTTACACGCTGATTCATGCTGGTAAGTGGAAAAGAAGGGAATTGCTTTAGAACAAAAGGGACCAAACAAACAAACAAAAAAGTGACATTACTAACAGAAACCCCACCCCTCTCCCCCAGAAAGCCTCAGGGATTAGACTTTCTTGGGTCGCCGTCCAACTTGGTAATAGTAGTAAACGGTGATGAGGGTGAAGAGGAGCCGGCTGGTGAGGAGGAGCATGGCACCTGTGGAGATCCGGCCACTCTCGACAAGGGTGATGGTGGTAACTGAAGGAGAAGGAGGGAGACAAGGCACAGGTTGATGGTGAAATAACAGAGTACAGGTCTCTAGTGCCCTATAGTGGAAAGTCTCAAGGAGAGTTATCCATCCCGAAAACCTACAAGGCAGCCTTGCAATTTCTGCCCATCGATCTGTTTGTCTGCTTCTAGCACTGCTGCCCCACTACATTATTTAGTGAGTCATTAAGCAACTGTGATTATCTCTCAAAGAAATATAATACTGGGGCCACATTCAGCAGTGGAGTAAGTTACATATGGGGTACAGACAGCATCCCATGTATTGTGCAATTTCAGTCTCAGAATTTGCCATGGCATTTATACCTTGCCCTAGACTAATCATTTAAAATTTCACTCAGAAAAATGAAAAAGCTCTATCTTCAGGCAGACAGCCTGAAATATCCTACTCAGTGTTAATTCTGAAACCTACAGCTGCCAGCTTAAATAGTGCGTTTGTTAATTTCATTGCTGATTTTCTTCAAAGCAGAAATATTAATAAAATGTGTTTCTCTCACAAACAAATGCCTCCAGCAGGTAATAAGTTGTAGCTATGCCCTGCCAAAACCTGCCACTTTCCCCCATGGCAACTCTACAAAGCAGTCATTGAGGTGTCTATGCAAGAAACCGTGGCATATTGAAACCAGGTGTGAACCGTGTAAAATATATTGAATTCAATATCAGAGCATGTCCCACATGTTTTATTCATTTTCATATTTCATGTAATAAAAATCCTTTTTTAATGTAAGTGAAGCTACCATACAATTTCCAGTCTGCCACACCAGAGTGCCACAGAATTGAGGGACCTAAATGCAGAATTTAACTCCAGCTTGCTGCAGAGTGCCTGGGGTAAGTGGGTCAGAAAGTGGGTGTTAGTGGCAAAATAGAGTTGGGTGGACCAATCTGGCATCCATGGGTTGCACACAACTATAACTTCCACCCCCGTAGAAGGAATAGGGGGAGAGTAGTGAGAAGAGAGACAGTGAGGATGTAAGATTCTGAGCCTGATTCTCCACCGCCTTGTGCAGTCATTTATTTTCTTCCCACACATGCTATTGTAACAGCATTGTTCTTAAAGGAGTGGACTACCAGGCCTATTCTGAGGCAGGACCTGTTTAAGAACAGCTGCTTGGGCCTGGTATTGGGCATTATCAGCCTCAGCTGGGGAGGTGTCAGGTGAATGATGAGCAGCTGATATCTGCCCAGGCTGAGAGAGAGTGCTATAGAAAACAGGTTGCTTCTCAGGCAAATGGGCTATAGGCAACCTGGGGAAGAGCTGACAGGAGCATGGAGGCTTTGGCAAGGACATTCCTGGGTCAGGGAAAAGGTAGCTATTGGATTTATGTTGAACTGTTTGAAAGTTGTTGCTACAATCAACAGTAGCCTACAGAAAGGGCCTGAACAG
This sequence comes from Mauremys mutica, assembly GCF_020497125.1. Taxonomy (NCBI): domain Eukaryota; kingdom Metazoa; phylum Chordata; order Testudines; family Geoemydidae; genus Mauremys; species Mauremys mutica. The sequence continues at coordinate 74,659,874 of NC_059075.1, read as the reverse complement.
ATGCAGAGTGCGGCATTTAAACACTTCCTGGGGCTGATCGGGGACCCCACTGGCCTACAGCTCCTCTTGTGATTTTGTAGTGTTTTATGCCCTCTTACTGCTCAGTTTGGGGATGACCACGAGAAGCCAGGTGGCAGAGACTCAGCCCCGCTGTGCCCAGGGCTGGGTGTTACAGTGATGGTCACTCCAAGTCTCAGACTGCACTGACAACTTTGCCTCCTCTACCATATCCTCTCTCTTCAGCCCATTGACTGGGTAAGTTTCACTCATGCTGAACACCAGAGGCCCAGTTATGGTTTCAGCTTTACTACAGTAAATCTAGATAATGCCACTAAATTCAATGAGGGGACTCCAGATTTCCACCAGTGTAAATAAGAGCAGAATCTTTCCCCCAGTGAATGCCAAAGCAGTGCAAGTTATGCTGCTTTGCCATTGGCAGCATTCCCTTCTTCCCAGGCACTTGTGTGGGGAAGGGACAGCCTATCAGTTGGCCAATCCCCTCTGCTTCCCTCCCGCCTCAGTAGAGCTGCTCACCTAGGAACTGTACCCCAAAGTAACAGGCTTCTGTCAGCAGGGTCCAACGGATGACGACCTTCTCCGATGTGTACAGGGCATTCCACATGATAAGGGAGAGACCTGAGACAAGAACACATAGCAAAACTGCTTCACAGGCTGAGAGATGTTGCAGGTGAAAGGGGCAGCTCAGAGACACCACCACCCCCTGCCATGGGGAATCTCAGAAGTAACAACAACTAATTCATGAGGCTAACACTCATAGGCATGATACAGCTGTGCTGGTGGAACTGAGTAATCTACTGTGATGGCCCAAAGTTACAGAAGGGGTGCTGCAATGTATTTGGATGGACCCACCTTCCAGGCTTGACACTGCTAGAGTGCCCCAGCCTGGATCCTGTAACCAAGCTGGTCTCCTCTGCACTTAGATAACATGGTAATGCGTGCACTAGAAATACAAACACTCCAAACGTGGTGGGATGGAGAGGGGACCAGAGCAACTCATTGTGAACAAGCCCAGGGCCAGGGAGGCTGTTTACTGGGACATGGGTATTCATGGCATCCCAGTATGGAAGAACCACCTGCAGCTCTGTGCTTACTACCCCACGTGATTCACAAGCTGCCAAACTCCCTCTCCCAAAATCCAGATCCCAAATAGGCTTATTACTGGAGCCGGCCTTTTGCCTCTGAATCATGTTCATGCCTTTCCCAGAAAGCACCACTGTTCAGCAGCCCTGGTACAGAGAGTGTGAAGTCCTGTCCTGGCCTTATATTGGAGGAGACCAAGGGAAACCAGAGGCCAACAAAAGGGGAGCTGTATCACAGCGCTGGGGGTTTCCAAGAGCAGGCTATGTGTGCTGTGCTTCCATTCTGCACCACCAGGTGCTGCCACAGGCTAAGGAGAGGAGATGGGCAGCGGATAAGCAGAGAACAGGTTTTCCATATGTACCAGAACCCCTGATCCTGCTACCTACCAAGCACAGTACCCTTGGGTGATTCCTGCCACCATTAAAAGATAAGACCTTGCACGTGGACCCACTGTCATAAGCAGTCCCCTCTCTCCAGCCATCACTCCCTCTGTACAGTATCCTCAGCATCCCAGCGACAGATTCAAAGAGTGAGCAGACCTTGTGGGTCTGGTCTGTGCAAGTTTAGTGCTAGTGAAAGGCAGCAGGGCAAGCTTCTCCCCTCCCCACTATACACACCACTCTGGGAGTCTGACCTTCCACAAAACCAATTTATTTATTGTCATTCCCAAGAGAAATCTGCCAGCACTACATTTTCCTTAAGCCTCCCACCTTCAGCTCCTCCAACCTCCAGTTTTGCTGCCACCTCCTCCTCCCCACATGGCACTGAAAAAGGGCTGACTAGTGTTCTAATCTTTCCAGGCTCGCTAAAGCTGGAGGTTGCAGAACATGGAGCTGGGGGAGGCAGCCCTGCTTCCCCCAAAGATTCCAGCCTCAGAGGGACAAGGGAATTGCCACACTGGAACAGGCCAATGCCTTGCCTAGCCCAGTACTCCCATGTTCTGCATCAAAGCTAGATGGGCCATCTAGCCTTGTGTCCCCCGCCCCCTCCTGCTGAACCAGTTCCCATCAATGGCCCTTCCAGTCTAGTATTCCATTTCTGGCAGCTTGCAATCTCCTCCCCTCACCTGGTGCAATACAATGTTAGAGACAGTATGGAGGGAGGGGGGGGGTCTTGATCCTACAGCTAGGAGGGAGATGGACCTTTCTGCAAAAAAAAAAAAAAACCCACCAAACCCAAACTACTTGAAGGGGCATTTACCCTGACATTGCCTAGCTCTGTCCTAACCCAGTCTGAGGTTAGGTCTGGAACAGAGCTTTCCTTCCTCCTCCCCATTAGGATTCTTCATTCAGAGCTTCTCAACATCTTCCCTGTTAGTCCCACAGACTGAATCTCTAAGCTCAGTCTCAGCATTACTTACTGAGGAGAGCTCCTCCGTACAGCCTGATGGGAGTCTTGCTGTTGACGGATTCTTCTTCAAAGACGGCATCATAGAGCTGATCAGGGAAAGTGAGAGCCTAAAAGGAGTGGGAAGGAGACCAAGGGAATCTCAGTTGCTCTGCATGAGATTGGGTCACTTGAAGATGATAAAAGTAGAAGAGCAGCAGCTCCCCTGGGTGCTCCATGTGTTTTGGGTCACTTTGTGTGTGTGTGGGGGGGGGGGGGGGGATTAGAGAGGAATAGCGTCCAGGATCTCCTCTGTGACTGAGACCCCTGCTGCCAACTGTGGTTTTATGAACCTGCTACTAGAGGCTGGGACTCGGGTGTTAGGAACAACCTGTCAGGGAAGCTGTTGGTAAAACCCATTGCAGAGAGACAGCTGATCACAGGCCAGGAAGAGAAAGTGGCAGCAGCTTTTGGAAGGTAGTGATGACAGAATAATGTATAGGGCCATGGAGATTGCTAGGTCATGACTGCACATTGGCAGCCCCGGGTTGGGCTCTTTCTGGGAATGGTTCTCCCACTTACCATGACGGCGACCCCAGAAAATATGATGGCAGAGACAAACTGCCAGACCCTGCATGGGAAGAAACACAAATCAGAGGCACAGAGATTCCCCACACCCTCACTCTTCCATCTGCCCTAGCAGAGTGGCCCCAGGTATATCCCAGAAGACACCCCCACCCAGGATATCAGGGAAAAGGGAATTCAGTTTGTGATCCTTTCTTTATGTGGATGGAGAGACTGTCTTTGAGTAGAAGCAGTCAGTATGGAATACAGAACCACCAAAGGGATTTCCTGGCTAGCTGGAACACAATCAGTTTGGGGCATCTGACCGAGGAAGCCTTATGTACAAGTCAGCTGGGCATTTGGGGCCTGATTGATTTCAGTGGTGCACAATGGAGCAGGGACAGGTCTCCTTTGGGCATCAGTGCATAGGTTAATGAGCTGGGGTATTGCACATTCAGTTTTTCTCCTTTCAAACCACTCTTCTAGGCTTGTCTATAGTCACAAGGTTTGATTTAGTAGCCAATAAGGGCTGGGAACCCAATTGGACATTCCCATCAGCTACAGACCAACCTAGAACCCCAGCACACCCAGCTCACCCCCAAACTCATCAGCTCATACAGCCCCACTATTTCCCTTTACTCACTCAAGATTCCACCCTGACCCATTTGGCAAACCTTTCCTACAAGACTCTGCACTTCTGCTTGTAGCCAACAGGCTGCATAGTCTCCCAAGTCCTTGTAGTCCCTTAGCTTGTGTGTCTTTGAAGGAAACTTGCTCACAGCTACCTAAAAAAGTCTCTACAGCTTTAAAAAACCCACAATCTTCTCATAACAGAGGCCCCAGCACACCTTGGGACACAAATTAGACTCAGCTCATCCAGTCCACACCTGGGACACTGGCAGTATACAACTCTGTCGTGTGACAGCATTCCCAGGTCCAAAGCCAGCCCCAGAGGTTTCTCACCCCATGAGTCTCTCCCAGCACTGGCTCAGCAACTGCTCAAAAGGCAGGGTTTGCCCCCTTGTATTGAAGAGGTACTATATCCACATCTCAGAGATAACCACTGAGGCAGAGACCTAACATAAGAGCCCAGATGTTTAATGCCAGGGGCTCTGTTCTATAACACAGGGAAGACCCTCTTAGCCAACATACAAGAGTGTGAATCCTCACTCGACCCCCCCATCCTCACCCCAATTACACAGATGAGTGACACCTATGCCCAGATCCTCAAAGGAATTTAGGTGCCTACCTCCTCTTGATTTCAATGGAAGTTAGATGCCTAGGTACTTTGGAGGATCTGCACTGCATAGGTGATTGATACCTCCATATCACCACATAGAATACAACTGGGACAGGCCCATCAAAGAGATAGGGATGTCACCATGCCTCACACATGTGAGAGCCTCGCTACACAAGTGAGAAATCTGCTGTGCATACTGCAGAAGTGTAATTCTACCTACCCAACCCGCACAGGGGACACAACCCACCCATTGGCAAAGGGGAAATCATCCAGTAAACCCTCTACTGCACAAGAGACATCCACACACATACAGCATGGGTGAGGCACCTGTCCATGTTCAGGGTCATCCTGGGAGTGCCTGTACAGCCACCTGGGCTCAGCCCATCAGCACAGGTGCCCTGTTATAAAAAGTGTCTGCCTCCCTGACCATTGGATTGACCAGTAGTCCCAAGTGTGCCCTTCTGTGGCTAGCAAGGCTAAGGAGGATACAAGGCTGCAAATGGGAGTGGGAAGAAGGCAGCAGCCCATGTAAATATTTAGGCCCAAGACCCTTAATGTCATCAACCTCATCCCAGCTGTACAGCCTGAGTGCTCAGACTCCCCATGGAAACTTACCTGAGCCCCAAGGGTTCCCGCACAGCAAATTTTATTTCATTGCCCAGGACTTGACTGATCTGAAATTCAAATGAGAACACATGGTGTCTGAACAGCCTATCCCCAAGTTCCTGCAAACAATCTCTTTCAGCCTGAGGAGAGGACACACATCCAACCCTACGGGGGGAAATCTTATCTCTGGGTGGAATCTCTTCTCCCTCATCTAGATCTGTTGGCCCCCTTTGGCAAGTTCCCAAAAGGTCATTATTTGGAGCCCCACCCTCTAAGGAAACTCCCTCCCTCCTCCTCTCATTGGAATGAGGTGCAAGCTCTCTTTCCCCCCGCGCCCATGGAGATCTCCTCCTATGGGTGGGAGGGAGCAGCTGTCTGTTTACACAGATAGTGGCTGCTGGCTGTGGAGAAATATGCATGGGGCCATGATTCTCTAATATGTCCATTCTGTAGATGGATTCCTCCACTAGTAACAGACCCCCTCATGGATCCCATTCCCCTTGAAGTGTTCTATTCTGTAGACCACCAGGAAGCATCCTGTGACCACAGTTTAAGAGCCACTCGTCTAGGGGTACCCACAACCAGGTATAAGGTATGGGGAGATGTACACCCTTAGGAATTATGGATTAATGCAGGCAGACAAGACCCCATCCCTTCCCCCCACATTATCTCTATTCCCTCTGATTTCACAGCTTCACACTATCAGACTCTGCCTAACCCAATAAAATAACATTATCTATGTCCCAGGCAGGATAGGAGCATAGCTGAGTGCAGAATGCCAGCCATGTTTGCCTGCACAGTTACCAAGGTGCCTCCATCTCACTCAAGGCTCCTCAGTCTTTTCCATACCATGCTGACCAAATTCCACCACTCACAAGCACACATCCTCAGATACATTCAAGAGCCCAATGGGCCAGTTCCTATGAATTTCAAATGGGGTATCCTGACAATGGGGATGGCTGGTTTATGGGGTACTCCCAAACACCTGAGAAGCCAGTAGAAGTAAATGAGCACCAGCAGGAGACTGGAAGCAGGAAATGGGAGCAGAAGAGAGGCTGGTTACAGGTTGCCTAGTGTATCTCAGATGTGAGGCATTTAGTCCCTTCCACTCTCCTGGGGATATCAAACTGTCTCCGCTCTAGTGGGGATCCTGTTCGCAGGCAACCATTTAAAAACAGTTAGAATAAATGCATGTCTCCATAGAGCCAAAGGTCACATTTCCCAAAGGGGATCTGTCAGATTGGTATCATCAGGCCAACTGGCATGGCTCCAGGGCCTGAAGCAGAGGAGGGAGCCAAAGTTCAGTAGTTTTAGGTCAACAGATGTGGGGGGAGGAGAAAGCAAACCCAAAAGGTTTCCATCTTGTTCCAGAGCTGATCGGGAGCCCAGCAAGGGATCATTTAGGAGATTAAAGGAGAACCACAGCAGAAAGGCCTCCCTGTAAGCAACACAAGGCAACAGCAAAGGGGCACTATGCAGAGGAAAGAGAGACCTTTACCAAGCAAATGAGAACAAAGGTGACACAGGCAGCCCTGAGTAGCTTCCTTCCTGTCTCCAGCCAGCATTGTCAGCTGGGGAGGAAAAAACAGCTTTGTGTTCCATTCGGTGTCATTTCCTGCATGTAGGGAAAGGCATGGGGGAGGCCCTCAGGGCCAGAGAGAGCTACTTACAGCTGAGACAAGTTTAGGCAAGTACTCCTTCCCCACCCTCAAGGGCCAGACTAGTCCCAGGTGGTGTTCAGGGACAACTCTCAGCAGGATAACAACGTTCCCAGGGAAGACTAGGCCGAGGTGGCCTTCCAGAAGAGCACAAGGCAGTTATCTGGATCTGGGGTGTTTTTTTTTTTATATAAACAAAACCACAAGACTCCATTCATCCATTTGCAACCCAATCCTCCATGGGCACCAGGAGCGTCTTCTAAATAATCGCACCAATTTCTGAGGTATCTGCATCAGATTATGCAGAGTGGATTGACTGGCTGTGCTGTGTGCATAAAGCACAAGCTCAAAGTCACCTAATGGGTGCCCTCACAATAAAATTCCAGCAGTGGTTTAATAGTTTAAAGACAGTGTTCATATCCATTAATGTGAAAGCAGTTTACAGCCAGCCTTAGCACATCAGAAGAGCATTGTGCACGGTGCTTAAATTGCTGCTTTATTCTTGCCATGATAACGCATCTCCATGATTTGTAGAAGTCTGAGGAAAACAACAGCCGCCGCATTCTCCGGCAAAGGGGTTCTAGAAATTAAAGTAGAGGTGGAAGGGGCTCAGAGTGAGAGATCAGTGATCCCTTCCCATTATAGTGCAGCTGGCTGTCAGATATCAAGTCTCAATTAGCATTTTAGGCACATCTCACCCCCTGGTCAGGACTTTTTCCTTTTACATGCATAGATCTGTTTTCAGCCCCAGACAAACTTAATTACACATCTCTGCGCTGGACATAGACTGTTTTTTGTAAATACCCAATTCCAAGGGATCTTTTCCCGTACAGGTTCCCACCCAAGGAAGTGTTGCCATTCTGCCTCAAGCATTGACAAATGCCCATTTCCTTCCTTGCTATGTCTCACAATGATTCCAAAATACATACTTTGAAATCAACTAGCAAAATTAGAATCAGGAACTGGCTTTGATGGGCTGCGTGAGTCAATCCAATTCAGCTCTTCCAAAACAGAGGGTCATTTGTGAAGTTCAGAGCTGGGCTGAACTGTGAACACCGCCAAAGGTTTGGGTGTGTTTGTATCTGGGGTTTGATTTACACCTGCCTCTCACATTAATGAGCCTCAACTGAGCAAGTCTCGACGAATATGACCAACTGGACAGGCCTTCCCTAGCCCCAACATTTTGAAAGTGATTTAGATAAAGGATCCAGGTAGAATTAGAAGTGGACAATGATCTACTGAAAGTGACCTGATACTGTAGGTCTTTTTCATCTCTAACTCCTAAGACTATGGGCAGATACTCGACCACAACTAAGTCCCCTTTGTGCAGCTCCAGTGACACTCCTAAAGGGGCAAGTTGGGGGTTCTTCTAATGGAGGGGAAGCTCCTAGTGATATAAAGTTACCCCACGCCCCTTGACTTCCCCTCCATGTATGGGGCATTCCAGGGCAGGCCTAGAAAGTGACAGAGGTGAGAAGGGGTGGGCAATGGAGTACTGCTCTGTCAATCCTGGACCAATGTTATGAGCCCTAGGGGGACCATTCCTGTGGCTGCTCTGACTTATGTTGGGCTGATTCAGACCCATATGGCCCTGCTATCGGGGAGGTATCTTAAAGCCACCTGTGTCTCCCACACTCAGCATGAGCTCAACTGAGGATCAAGCCCCATGACTAATTCCTTCAAGCAACTGTCAATCCCTGCTCTTCAGTGTCTTGCAGTCTCTAGCATTTGCAATTCCCTGTCAAAAGCTTCTATGTTATTGCTCTTACACAGGCACTGCTGACTATGGAGAAGTCTTGTTTCTGTATCTCTGTATGAGCAATACAACGTGCGTGTGTGTTCGCATGAGAGAGAGAGAGAGAGAGAGAGAGGGTGACAGACAAAAAGAAAGATGAAGCTCTGTGTGTATCAGCATGGGGGGGGGGAAGAGAGAAATGGATGGATGTTTGTGTCTGATTGTGTTCTCAAAGAGAATATAAACCGCCCACAAAAGTTATGTATATTCCCAAATTTATCAAGCATCATCTCTAATAAGGTGATAATAGCAGATTGAAACTCCAGGCCCTGCCGCCCCCAGAGGCATGGCAGTTCCACCCACGGCTGCGATTCTGCTCTAAGCCACACCAGATGTAGCTGCAGCTCAGTTGCAAAGCACTTCCTGAAGGGCTTACTGCACCAAAGGACAGTGAAAGATTCAAATGGTCACCGAGTCACTCACTCACTCACCCACCCACCCTCTCACTGCATGTGGGTTCCAGGGATTATGATGTTGCAAAGATAATATGCTATGGTGATTTGGGTGATGGGCTATTCTAAATCTTGCAGCTAAGCAGATACTAGGATTTCAGGGATCCCAGCCTAGGTTTTAAATCTGTCCTCTGCCTTTCAACATCTCTATTTCCCCCTCTCTCTTGCCCAGAGCACATTTTCCCATTTCCCCTCCCCTATACACACACTTCTGTTGTCTTCCTCTTTTCTGCCCTCTTCATGTATTTTACTCCCCTCCCCTCTCCACCCCCCAATCACATTTCAGGTTGCTTCATTGATATGCTGTTATTTTACATTCACAAAAGTTTTTAGAAATAGGCATCCCTTCTGCCTAGTCCCTTTCCACGGGACACGGACCAAGCCCCACTATCCAAACCAATCTTCCTCTCAGCTCAACTTGCATTGGCTAAAGAGGTCTGAGCCTCAGAGTCCAAATCCCAATCCAGAATTTTGGTTTGGCCCATCCTGGAGACAGGCCCAAGCTGCATGGTTCACATTGGAATTTCCCCAAAGTTTAGGGTGTGTTTGGATGTGGGGGATTTTGCTTTGGGTTCCTTCCTACTACTTGTTTTTAATCTCAGGCAAGGGAAGAGAGCTGTCAGCGGAGCCTCATCCCATTATTTATCTGGTCTTTGCTATTTCTTGGTTTTTTGACCACTCCTCTGCAATGAAAGGTCTCTTTAGTAACCTTTTCATTTAGCTGCATGCCACAAGAGATTCCTGATGCAGAGCATCTCCCAACTTCTGATCTCCACAGGTCTCCCTGCAAGTCTTTATTACAGACCATTGCAAACATCTATCCTACCCCAAAGAACATGGGGTTCAGAGATGGTTGCCAAGTTGTTCCCCTACTGCCCTTTCCTCTTTCCCTTTCCCATCAACAACAGTTTGGCTCAAGTAAAAACTGCATGTTTGAGCCCCCTGCACTGCCTGGAACCAGTTTTCCCTTCTTTGTGCCGAGATGTCAATGAGGGGCACAATGGGAGAGGGCAGTGCAAGTTCCCCAGTTCTCACTCTCCTCAGGGACACCCAATGTCTGACCCATTGTAAGAGGCCCTTTCAATCCTCCTTTTCCCTGCTGTGAGGCAGACAACATTCCCCCCCCCCCTCCCCGCTGTCTCCCTGTTTAGGACCATCCAAGTTCCTCACCCCATACACCCAGAATAATGTTATGGTATCACAGTGCATGGAGGTGGTTCTTACCTTAGACCTATGAACTTCTCCATCATCATCTTCCCCTCCAACTCCCAAGATCTTCCTTGTCTTGAGTCGGCTCACCAGGTCCGTCTGGCTATGCTTCTTCATTAGAGGTGGGGGTTGCTTGGTCGCCATGGTGACTCACGAGCAGTTGCTGGCTTTGGAAGAAACTGAAAGGACAGAAGTCAAAAGTGCTGACAAGGAGCATCTCTCATGGGATTGGACCCCTTATGAGGGACTAAGCATCCTCCCATTAAAGGGGCTAGAGACACTTAGCAGGATTGGGCCGAAAATTAGTTGGGTGTCCTCCGTGGAGGAGAGTGTGGCATTGCTGTTCTCATGATAGGTCAGGCTAGATTTGTCCACAGCTGGACAGAGGAGTCTTAGTTCATTTTGAAACCAACGAGGAGCATTTCTACCTATGTTACCTCCATACCCATTTGAAAGAAAGCACCAGAGCTCAAAGAAAGGGAGGTTCTGTGGCTTTAACGTAGTTACTTTAGGGCTGGTGTCAGTGCCAGCCTGACAGTCTTGGGGACTGATGCCCCAGAACAAGTCAAGTACAGGCAGCAACACTGCAAACTGGCTTCCCCTCTAATTCCCTGACCAAGAGCAACTCCTTCTAGAACCCAAGGAAGTTCCATCACCATGATCCATTCACTTGTTGGCCTCTCTGCCGTGTCTGTGTGCAAGGAGCACCACATGGCCCATTGTGTGAGTAGTTTTTTAAAAAATGTGGATACATGTCCCCACAGGAACAGAGACCCATTTCACACTGGTAACCTCCAGGGAGCTGTCCATTAAGGAGTTCCAGACAAGAGAGCATTAGCAGCCGCATCCCTCCCCCCGCCCCGAGTTCCCTTCCTTTCTAACTGCATCAAAGACCCGAGGAAATTCTGTCCACAGAGAATAAATTCTACATTTTGAGTTTCCTCAGAAGCCACAAAAGTGGCTCAAAACCATAGAAGAAACCTGCAGCATAAACATGCTTTTCATGGCTTCTCCAATTAAACCTCTGCTCCATGTGCTTTTATCTTCCTAATTATAGTGGGTGGAAGAGCTTTGTTATCAGCTGGGAGCCTGTCTTCTCTCCAGATGACAGAAGAAGGGGGAGCCCAGCCAATCCAAAACCTTCCCTTGGGCAAGCTGGTACTAAGTGCTCTTAAAGAGAGGCTGCCTGCTGCTTCACTCATCTGACCCCTCTGGACTGATCATGAATAGACCACATTAACAATGTCCTGGGTATATCAGTCTCCTCTGAGATCTCACCATGAGGGCTGATGGCATAAATGAAGGACTATCTTTCTGTGATTTCTGAGGGGATCCCAGTGAGAGAATCTGTAAAGAGGATGGTAATGCAGAAGGCAGGGGTGCCTGAGCTTTGTTCAAGTGTCCATGGGGAGATGTGACAGACAGCTCTGGCTATGTGAGAGACCCTAGGACTTCACTTAACTTGCATCAAAGAAAGCAGATTTCAGCTACCCTCATCTTTAACAGACATGCAAGGTAAAGACTATGGGGGCTAGAGGTCCCAGGATGCAGTGCTCCATCTGGATCTGTGTAGCACTGCATGCTGGGATGGATGGTATCTTCTAGCTTTTTCCTCTATATTAAAAATGAGGACAGCCCTGAATTTCATAGAAAAACTACAGGGGTCCATTTGGCCTGTGAGCCTCACTTAGTCCATCCTGATATAAAGTGATGTCTGAAGCAGACTGCAATCAGGAGTTTAGCATCTTATCACAACATTTCCCAACCTACAGGACATTAAATTACTCTAGGGGAGCAGTTGGGTGTGATGAAAGCTGTGCGGCCCCATTTATTTACTTGCAGCATGGGGTATGGGGCAAATGGCAAGTAGCTTCTTGACAGCCATTCACCTTCCCTTCCTGCTTCTGCAGTGGGTCCTAATGCAGCCCATCCTTGGGAGCAACTCATGTGTAAGGGCCACTGTCCACCAATCTTCTCTTTCTTTGGCTGAACTGAGTCCCACAGCAGCACTCCCATAAAGCACTAGAGACGTAAGCCCCCCCAAAAAAGACCAACACACACACACACACCCCCAAGACTGGGAGAAAAAGTTACACACACGGCAAGAGCTGCTCCAGCTGAAAATTGCTTGGCACCTTCTCAGATCAGACAGACCCTATCTTACTTTCCTTCAGTCCCTCTTGGCTTGGTCTAAAAACAATTTTTTTTCTGAGCAGGCATGGGACTCTAATCTGGCAAGTCCCTCGCTCAGGCCAGATTTTCCCATAGCGGTTCCATGCAAGTGGAATCTGTGCTAGGGTATGTCTACACTGCAGCTGGGAGGTATGGTTCCCAGAGTGGGTAGACAGACATGCTAGCCTGAGCACAGCTAGCATGCTAAAAACAGCAGTGTGGCTATGCAGGCACAGGTGTCAGCTCAGACTAGCCACCCAGCTACATACCCAGGGGGTCAGGTGGGTTTAGACTCTGTGACAGCTTGGGCTAGCTGGCAACCACACTGCTCTTTTAAGTGTGTTAGCTTCAGCAAAGCTCGTGTCTGTCTACCCCTATTGGGACCTGTTGTGGAGACATAACCCTAGCGTCAAAAGGGGACAGGGCTCGGGATGAAATGTGTTAGCTGAGGGAAGCTATTCTGGTGTCCGGTGTGGAGAAAGCACTTCATTTGTTTTCACTGCATGCTATGCACAGAGTAAGCATTCACAGGGTAAGTTAGCACTGTAACATGGTCATGCTATCGCAGGTTGTCAAGCCCTACAACCGCACTGGTGCCATATCTGGCCATGACAAGCAGTATACAGCACCACAGTTCACTGGGCTGCTCCATGCTTTACAGATTTAAAGGGGTTTGCTCGGTTCAGCCCAAAGCTGCACCAAGATTCAGGTACCTGCATACGGCCAGGTGGCTGTACAAGGATGCATGAGTTTGTTAGTGGCCACTGAGCTGTTTTACTCATCTCCAGTGTTTGAACCTAGAGAAACTGACCTGCAAGCAGGAAGCTGAGCAAAGGTAGATTGATAGCCCCTGGACTGGAAGTGGACTTATGGAAGGGATTGGAGGACCATCATATGTCTTGATTGTTGCAATTGTCAGTGTCACCTCAGGGGAGCAGTACACACTAACGGCTACCTGGGGGTCTGCCCTAGAGCTCCGCAGTTACCTTGCCATATAGCACTGCTGGCATAGAGACGTGGGAACGCAGAGCATGTTAAGGGGAAACTCATGGCTGAGCCTGAGCTAAGCGTGTAGTGAAGAAAAGCCATCAGCTGAATAGTGTTCTCTAGCAGGGCCTATGCTGGTGTCAGAACAAGAGCTGACACTGTTGCTCTGGTCTCACAATTCTCTAAGGCCTGGTCCACACTAAAAAGGGGGTTCAAATTAGGGTACGCAAATTCAGCTACGTGAATAGCGTAGCTGAATTCGAAGTACCCTAATTCGAACTACTCACCCGTCCAGACGCAGCGGGGTCGAACTCCGCGGCTCCAAGGTCGACTCTGCCACTGCTGTTTGCAGTGGTGGAGTACCGGAGTCGACCGCGGCGCTTCCGGAGTTCGAACTATCGCGTCTAGATCAGACGCGATAGTTCGAACTCCGAGAAGTCGAACTCACCGCGTCGACCCGGACGGTAAGTGTGGACTAGCCCTAAGATTGCCAACTATTTCCATGACACAAACCCACAGGGACAAATGTCATGGCTGACTCCTGTACTCAAAGGAATTAGTGAAATGGCTCTGACCAGACTCTTAGAATTCTTTCCATCTAAACAGTTCTGCTGTTTATTTTCTTGCAAAATAAGTGTCTGGAAAAGTACAACCCAAGGTTTGAGTTGTTGACTTGAGTCCAGCTCCCTTCTATCATCCTTGGAAATAGCTGCAGTACAGCCAACTGCAGCTGCCAGAACCTAGAGAGATTTAGCCAGTGAGGAGATGGATATGGGAATAAGGATGCAGCCCCTTTTCCACACTGGAGCACAAGCCAGGCAGGTTAAAGCTAGAGACTAGGGAAGCAGTTTGGAGTAATTAACTCAAATTTTGCCCCCATATCAGATGCAAAAATTTCCACACAAAATCTGAACTAAATCTGTGCCCAAAACTTGAGCTGATCCCAAACCTTCAAGTCTGACCCCAAACTAGTCCCCCAAAAAAATCAAAACCAAGGCTCCAAAAAGCTTGGCAAACATTTTTATTGTTCCCTCCCCCACACAATTTCTGCTACCTCTCTACTTCCTGGCTGGACATTGAAGCACAAGTAATAGTTTGCTCCCATGGATTTCCAAGTTGGCTGGAATCAGGAAGCACCTGAGATTCCATTGGAAAGCCTGTTATCATGCTAGTCCTCTTTTCTGATCAAAGGCACTTGGCTCAGGCTAAAAGTGTCTGGGCTGTCAGATGCTTCTCTTGCCCAAGGGGAATCTCAGGGCTGTTCATTCAGTGATGGATGAAATGAGGCAGGGAGAGAAAGCAAGAGACTGACTGAGAAAGTCAAGACTCAGGGTTGTGGCTGGCTAGTGAAGAACAACCACACAAGGACTGGCTCAGTCTGAAGTGTTCCGTGTTACTGGGGCTAAAGCCTGAATCTTCACTTGACTTCTCCCTGAAACCTTCCCTCATAGTACTTGTCTGACAAGGCCAAACTGCCTCCTGGAAGGAAGAATGAGGCAATGGTTTATTGAGGATGGGCTGGATGCCAGAATCTCTGGCACTGACTAATTAATGGCTGTTAACATTAATGTTAAGTGCCTAATTCCAGCTCCCCAAAGCAAAGGGAATTCAAAGTTGTGGTTTCCGCTCTGGGCCCTGTTGCCCTTAGCATATGGCTAGGAATAGCAGAGAAAAGGGTTGTGCAGAGCTCTATGGCCCAGCCTCTCAGACTGAGTATTGCTCTCCTCTGCAGAAGCAGTGCTGCACATTTAGCTGCAGGCATGGAACATGCATCTCCTTCAATATTTGCTGAGGTGGGAGGAGAAAAGTGGGGAAACTTGCTAAGAGACAATCTGCCACAAGGAGCGGAATTGATCCTAAGTAGCAGCATCCCCTGGCTTCCAAACTGGGGCTCATTGGTTGTAGTGGGGGAAAGGGATACACGGCTTGGGAGATTCACTCCACACAGCATTTCACCATACCACACTGGGGATAGAGCACAGAGAAATAATGCTGATCCTGCCTCCTGCTCTATCCCTCTTTCAGGCCAGAGGATTCTGGTTTGTAATTCCACACACACACTTTTTTTTAAAGTAAAGTAAGGGAGGATATTTGTTGCCTCCTGGGGGTAACAGACGAGTCAGAGGTCAGGAGCGGCTCCAGGCCCCAGCACGCCAAGCACGTGCTTGGGGCGGCAAGCCGCGGGGGGCGCTCTGCCGGCGCCGCGAGGGCGGCAGGCAGGCTGCCTTCGGTGGCTTGCCTGCGGAGGGTCTGCTGGTCCCGCGGCTTCGGACCCTCTGCAGGCACACCTGCGGGAGGTCCTCCGAAGCTGCGGGACCAGCAGACCCTCCGCAGGCAAGCCACTGAAGGCAGCCTGCCTGCCGTGCTTGGAGCGGCAAAATGCCTAGAGCCGCCCCTGGCAGGGGTAGGACTACAATGGCTCAGGGGACTGAACATGTGATACGGAGCCTTTTCTCTCTCTCTCTAGAGCACCAGTTCCACTCTGACCAAAGGCCAATTATGATCAAAATTCACTCCCATCTGATGGCTGGTCAATGGCCTCCGTGAAATGAGTTGCTGGGTCTCAGTCCAATTCTTAGTGGAGGTTTGCTCACATCACCATTAGTATTACCCTGAGGCTGCTCTAAGGTATGCCAGGGACTGGCCAAATGCCAAGACAACACTAGAGTGCACAGGTGGAATGTAAAGGTACTTCAGGCCAGTTGTGTGCCTAGACGCCAACCCAAACACACCGCTTTGGTCCTGTGCCTCATGATCCTTATCTGGAAAAAGTGGAAAAAAAAATCCCACCTCCCAGAGGTGATGTGAGGATGTGTGTGTGCGCGTGTGTCAGTCTCACACACACACTGCAACAGCTGCTCCAATTGAAGATTGCTTAGCACCTTCTCAGATCAGATGGCAAGAACACTCTCCCCCCTCCCCCCCACACACACGTGGGGTGTGGAGGAATGAGCGGGGGGGGGCGAATGGCAATGCCAGCCCCATCATGGGGGGAAGGCAGGGCTCCAGTGAGCAGCGACACCAGCCCCATGCAGGGATGGGGGGAATGCTTCGATGAGCAGCTTGGGCCAGCCCCACACTGTGTCCTGTTTTCCCTTTGGGAAAGATGGTCACCCTAGTCTAATGCTACCCCTGCACCCCTCTTGCCTGCTCTACTCCTTCCTCCCAGCCTAACTGCCCCTTCCAGCACTCACTCAGCTGAGCTTTGGAACGGAAGAGGCAAAGCTATTAGGAAGGAGAATGAAGCTTGAATGTGTGAGGGTCTTGGAAGCCAAATCTGTACTCAGACCGCACAGGCTTGGAGGGTGCATATTGAATGATGTAGAGATGAGAAGTGCCAAATTGACAGCTGAAGTCCTCTGTTTAGCCACAGAACAGGTACACATCAGGCAGCAGCAGGACAAACTTCCCCCTTAAACTCCAAACACAGACAGAGACAGTCTATCTCCCTCCCCCTCTACCCCCAGCCATTACCGGGAAGGCACAATTCTAGGAATGAGAGGGACATTGAGTCTCCAAGGCACATTCAGCCTTGACCTAATGAAACCATCAAGTACTGAGGTAACGCCAGGACATCTGGGACCTCCTTGATCCTGCTACATTGCCTTGATGTCCCTTTGTCTCAGCAGCATGTCCAAGTCAGTTCCAAAGTCCCCCTCTCCCTCTGCATGAGCCCACCACATCTCCCAGAGCTCATTCATAACCCTATTAGAAAGGCTGCAGAGCTTCCTATGCCCCATTATCCCACAAGACCCGCACAGTAACACCTCCCCAGCGTTACCCATGTATCTCATAACATTTCCACTAAGGGCTACAATGACGACATGAAATGCATTTGAGCCAGAGTCTCTGGAGGAGCATTATTAATCCACCTTGTCCCCAATATGGACATTTCTCCTACCTGGCATACCCGGGCTGGGCAAAACAAGATTTTTATCTGGCTCTGGTGTTGGCAAATCAGCATGGGGAATCTCAACACAGTGAGCATCCCATTAGAAAAGGCTGCCTGGGAACTTCTGCACGCTCACTACGTGCTTTTATAAAGCACTTGACAAATATTAGCTAGTTAATCCTCAGCGCAGCGGAGAACTGACTTATCAGCAGTCACCAAGTTGTCAGATGGTTGCTCAGTGGCCTCTGTGAAATGAGCTTGACAGTCTCAGTCTGATTCCTAGGGGACAGGTTTCTCTGTCCCAAGGAGCACTAACTGGTCCCCTTGTTGACAGTCTCAGTGAAGGGGTCAGGAGCTGAATGGGCCATGAGTCTGAACTCTGTTCTCTCAGTGCTCGAGATGGCCCTTCTCCAGTGTGGTATTTCCATTTGATACACTTCATAGATTCTAGGGCTGGAAGGGACCTCGAGAGGTCATCGAGTCCAGTCCCTGCCCTCATGGCAGAACCAAATACTGTCTAGACTATCCCGGATAGACATTTATCTAACCTGCTCTTAAGTATCTCCAGAGATGGAGATTCCACAACCTCTCTAGGCAATTTATTCCAGTGTTTAGCCACCCTGACAGCTAAGAACTTTTTCCTAATGTCCAACCGAACCTCCCTTGCTGCAGTTTAAGCCCATTGCTTCTTGTTCTAGCCTTAGAGGCTAAGGTGAACAAGTTTTCTCCCTCCTCCTTACAACACCCTTTTAGATACCTGAAAACTGCTATCATATCCCCTCTCAGTCTTCTCTTTTCCAAACTAAACAAACCCAATTCTTTCAGCCTTCCTTCATAGGTCATGTTCTCAAGACCTTTAATCATTCTTGTTGCTCTTCTCTGGACCCTCTCCAATTTCTCCACATCTTTCTTGAAATGCAGTGCCCAAAACTGGACACAATACTCCAGTTGAGGCCTAACCAGCGCAGAGTAGAGCGGAAGAATGACTTCTCGTGTCTTGGTCACAACACACTTGTTAATGCATCCCAGATTCATGTTTGCTTTTTTTGCAACAGCATCACACTGTTGACTCATATTTAGCTTGTAGTCCACTATAACCCCTAGATCCCTTTCTGCCATACTCCTTCCTAGACAGTCTCTTCCCATTCTGTATGTGTGAAACTGATTGCTCCACTTAGGATGGAAAACTTTGCATCTTTGTTAAACTTCATCCTGTTTACCTCAGACCATTTCTCCAGTTTGTCCAGATCATTTTGAATTATGACCCTATCCTCCAAAGCAGTTGTAATCCCTCCCAGAAACTTAATAAGCGTACTTTCTAGGCCAATATCAAAGTCACTGATGAAGATATTGAACAGAGCCGGTCCCAAAACAGACCCCTGCAGAACCCCACTTGTTATACCTTTCCAGCAGGATTGGAAACCATTAATATTCTCTTTCAAAGATTCCGCAATGGGCACACTTCTGGTACCTGGATACCATGATGATGGGCAGATTAGACCGATCGATGAGATAACTGAGAGACAGATCTGTCACAAACCTGTTGGAATTAGTATTTCAGAACTACAGGCTATGTGATAATTTCTTTTTTATTGTGATTTACTGTCTTGGGGCTTGGCTACACTTACAAATTTGCAGCGCTGCAGCAGGGTGTGAAAACACACCCTCTGCAGCGCTGCAAATAGCGGCGCTACAAAGCGCCAGTGTAGTCAAAGCCCCAGCGCTGGGAGCCGCGCTCCCAGCGCTGTCCGTTATTCCCCACAGGGAGGTGGAGTACGGACAGCGCTGTGAGAGCTTTCTCCCAGCGCTGGTGCTTTGACTACACTTACACTTCAAAGCGCTGCCGCGGCAGCGCTTTGAAGTGTAAGTGTAGCCAAAGCTTTAGAGGTACTCCCAGGTCCTTCATCAGGCATCAGCCTCAACACACCTAAGTCAACTGCCTACCATCTCTATACAAAGAAAGCTACCATAGGGCATTCCCTCTCATGGGGAGGGAACATGGATGGTGATATAGAGATTTCCTCAATCTGTAATGAAGATGTGCAAGGTAGATTCTCCCAAATGGTGCACAGCACCTGTATTATACCTGGCTCGCATAAATGGGACTAATGCCCACAGCTTTTCTTTTGCTGCCTCTTCTTGTAAGGCCTCACAGACAGTAATTCACTTGTCCAGCTCCTCCGCTGCCTTTCCCAGGCTCTGGCTGTCCCTTCTCTAGTGTACAGCAACCATGGGAATGGCCACGTTTAGGGCAGGTTGCTCCACACACTGAAGGCTAATCAGCATGGCTATGCTGGCTTCAAAAGGGACCGACAGGGCTTGGAAGCAAGGGGTGACCAAAGGTAAGTTTGGGAGAGAGGTGCAGGATTAGGGTTTATTATACTCTACAATACATCTTGTTATTAAAGAGGAAAGGGGATAGATCACTTGATAACGGTCCTGATCTGTTCATTCCCTCTGAAGCACCTGGCATTGGCCCCGGTCAGAAAAATGGATACTGGCCTGACCCACTGTGGCTGTTCTTATCATTAAAAAGATTTTAGGCCACAGCAAACATGTGTCCTGTATTTGTATGTTCCCCCCATATTACTTGAGTGCCTCACAGTCGTTCGTGTATTTACCCTCACAGCACCCCTAGGAGATAGCACTTCCCTATTATATCATTGCCTCAGTTCCCTGACTGTAAAAAGAGACTACATGCCTTTCCCACACTCACAGGAAGTGGATCTGGGTCTCCTAAACCCCAGGCTAATGCCTTAACCACCATCTCTCTAGCATGGCAATCCACTGGAGATGCCAGAGAAACAGTCAGTCCCAAATCCCCACTCTGATTTGAACTAACCCCTCTCCCTGGTTTCTTTGGCTGTGTCTTTACTGCAAAAAAAGGTTTGTTGCAGGTGGGGGAGAGGCGCGGGGGGGAGAGGTTGGTTTTACAGTGGGATGGCTAATGTAGGCTGGCGATTCCACCTTAAAATCCTAGTGGAGACAAGGCCTGGGTTGTTTTTACCAGAAGGTAGTGAGGTGAACTCAGCACTCTACTTCTGCCTAGTTTACATAGCAGTGAAATTACAGGGCCGTGTCACCACTAAGTTACAGTGGGATAGCCAATCTGCATTAGTTATCCTGGGGTAGAGCAGCACCTTTTTTTAGGAAAACCTTAAGTGACAATTTAAATATGTTGCAGTGGATGGGACAGAGATCTGAGCTGAGGTTTCCCTCCTGTCTATTGATCTGTTGATTGCTCTGCCTTCAGCAGACCAAGCCAGAGTATCACTTACTATGCACCCCCACAGGGTGGCCCAGTTGCAGCACATGGAACACCACACTGTGGACAGTTACGTAGCTGTTCCTGGGATTCATGCTTTCTGAACTGCATACCCTGGCTAAGGGGGGGCCACTCTTTCCAAGCTGTCTCTGCAGGTGTGCATGTCCCAGATAGGGTGCCCAGACAGCAAGTGTGAAAAATCAGGACGGGGGTGGGGGGTAATAGGAGCCTATATAAGAAAGACCCAAAAATCGGGACTGTCCCTATAAAATCAGGACATCTGGTCACCCTAGTCCCAGAGGTCCAGAGAAATGAAATCAGATCCAGTTTGAACAGGACTAACCTTTAGGGGTGGGGAAAATAATTAACTCTCAATCATTACGGGACTCTATAGTGTGACTGCAGTGGTAGTACAGGATCAGTCTGCAATTCACATACAGTAAGAACTGGACACAGCATTCCTCTCCTGTAACACAGGCGGGGCATATGGCATTCTTCTCCCACAGTGACAACAGGCCTTTGAATGGAGGAAGGAGCCCACATGATACTGTCAAGAATCTCTCATGCCAGAGAGTCAAGGTGGGTGAGGTAATGTCTTTTATTGGACCAACTTCTGTTGGTGAGGGAGGCACTTTCCAGCTACACAGAGCTCTTCTTCAGGCCCTGCCAGAATGTCATTCCCTACAGTGATGTAGGCCAGGGTTCTCAAAACTTCACTGCACCACAACCCCCTTTGACAACAAAAATTACTATATGACCCCAGGAGGAGGGAACAAAGCTGAAGCCGGAGCCCTGCCACACCGGGCCGCAGCTCAAGGGGCTTCAACCCTGGGTGGGAGGAGTCTGTAGCCTGAGCCCCACCACCCAGGGTGGAAGGCCTTGGGCTCTGGTAGGTGGTGGGGCTTGGACTTCAGCTTCAGCCCCGGGAAGTGGGCCTCAGGCTTTGGCCCCGGACCCTAGCAAGTCCGACACCAGCCCTGGCAACCCCATTAAACAGGATTATGACCCACTTTGGGGACCTGACCCACAGTTTAAGAAGCGCTGGTGTAGGCAGTACTGTGTACAATGGGTGACTCACAGGGAGAGAACTGGAGTGGTTTGTGCCTCTCCTAAGAGCACACTGGAAGAAGCTGCTAGTTAAATCCCAACAAGGAGGGTGATGGGTCTTCATTCTTTGGCATCCTTTGTAAGAGGAAGCGCCTCTTAAGGCACAATCTGGTGGGCATCAAGTCAAACTTACTTTGTGCTGCTTGAGCCCCAATGAAACAGCTAGCATGGCGCCCTATTTTTGTCAGGTAAGCACTAGAGGATCTGTATAAACTAGGGACGGTCATCTCTCCAGGAAGCTTTAGAAAAATAAAACACAAGGTGCTTCTCCTCACTTCTGAAGTCACCTCTCCTCTCCCCTTACACCCTGCTTTCCATGCAGCCTCCTAGCTATGATTTCAGCCAGCACTCAACACCAGAACACACTGTTCCCTGCACAACTTGCGCTCTCATCTAACATCCCTTCTCCCCCACGCCCTCCATGTACCACCCATGCTCCCATGGATCCTTTGCTCCTTTCACTCCCCACAGAGTCTTTCCTGCGGGCATGCTCCCCAGTGGAGCTACATGGTCATTTGCACATGTCATCGCTTTATAATTTGCTGCAAAAAATCCCCTACGGGAGGAAAGCAGCAGAGAAAATGAATGCATCATCATTGCTATTATTAGCAAAGCCAGTGCACACTCCCATCTCCTTAGAAAAAGGACAGGGAACTTTGCAGAGACAGTGCTGTAGTGAGGTTGCCCTAATTTGCACGCTTGTTGCCAGGGGCCTTCGGAGGTGCAAAATTGCTGGGGCACAGAACCACCCAAACTACTCCCCCTCCTGGCATTCTTCCTGCACGGGGGGAGGGGGAGCTCCTATGGGGCCATAGCCCAGGCATGTATTGCCTTGGGTCTCCCTCCAAACAGCTGGGGGGGGGGGCAGGAAGGAAGAGAAGAGAAAGAGGAGGGAAGGAAAGTGAAAGCAGCTAGAGGAATGGGGTTAGGGCTGGGGAACAAGATAAGGCCAAGAACACTGCAGAAGTGGAAGGGACATAGGATATTCCCCCTATCTACACATCTCTAGCTGACATCAATTTCAGGCTGTGAAAGGGTTTTGAGAGAGACAAATTCAATTTTAAAAAAAGCCATGGGAAGGAATTTCCCCACAGAATAAAAATCCCCAACAGTCTGTCCTGGCACTTACGGGAAAAGATTGCCAAAGCCCCAGGTTCAGGGAGTCACCTCTTTTTCCCCCTCTGGAGGGGAAGCTATTTGATCTCAATGTTATTGCTTGCTTGCCTGTTTGTAGTCTTGCTCCCTTAGCTCCAAGCTGGATATTTTAAATCCATTTTCCTTGTTGCAGCAGCTGGGAGATGTGTCCTGGCTCAGGGATTTTATCTTCCCAGGGTTTCAGCTTTCTTATGAGGGGAGCCAAGAAGTTTCCTTCTGATTCTTTCTTACACTTAGCGTGAAAAACTTTTCAACTTCTGATTTTTCTTTTCCAAAAAGGTGTTAAGTTTCCCCAATACGAGTTAAAAAGCTGTCAGTTTTATTAGTGTCCTTAAATATGAGTTATAATTAAAACATAGCACCCACGCTGCTACATGGCTGATAATTGCCACCTGCAATGATGTGACAAGCTTTCCAAAGATAGGAAAGGCATCTGTGTCCTATCCTGAACAAACACTTTGTTGCATCTTATATCAGCTTTGCTGACCATGCTGTGTCATAGGTTGCACGTGCTCTGCCACATACACACATGCCGTCACATAACACATGCTGTCAGACTTTTCATACAGTTTAGTCAGTGTACACATTTTGCCACATCTTACTCATGCTGACATACACCATGACACATTGTTAATGCTCAATCACGCCTGACAATATACATGCACATGCTTGTACATGCAATCACATACACCATACATGCTCTGCCACAGTAACTTGCTTTTCAGAAAGATTGCCTGAATGCTCCTTGCTACAGTTGAGTGTTTTAACTGTTTATATAAAGTATACAAGATGCAGTCTGCCAATTCAGTGGCTCCAATTTCTAAGCATTATTTTCATAAGACTCTCAATTCCCTTCCATTTCTTCCACTAATAAAAATGGTACCTCTTAGCACCGAGCCCACTGCAGCAATCCATCAGCAAGGAACTACTGTAGATCTGATGAGTCAAACTGCATTGCCAGTTTCAAAGTAGCTCTAGAATCTGGAGCATCACTTTAATAATTGATTGGACTGCCATGCCAAACAGCACAGGGATAACTGCTTCTCTTGATCCATCAGGCTTGGACTGGGAACTCATACATGGACTGTAAGTCTCCAGAGTTGCTAACAGATGATGATAGAGAGAGACAGGTGGGATACAAGCTTCCCTCATGCAAAAATGCATTTAAAATGTACTTCTCTCCAGATATACTGAGTGGTAATTAGATGACTCAGGTGTCATTAGCAGAATGCTCTAAGCAACAGTGTTCCCCAGGGCACTAGGGAGGGGAGGAAGAGGGAAGAAAATAATGGAATTTTCACTGCACATGCTCTTCTCCTTTAAGAGCACTGAAAGGGTATGGGATGTGTTCCTCTTTCATTTGTTTCCCACCTAGCCCTGCTGTGTGTTCCTAGAGTACATTCCTGGAATCTTAATAGAAATCTCCTGCAGGACAGGTTATGTGTTAAGTACACCACACATTTCTTACAGGATAAGAAGAATTTTAAAGGGGCCAGGACTGTAATCCATCAAAATTCACTGAGAGGGTCCTTTCAGTTCTGCAGAAGAATCTAATATTGTCCAACATTTTGTCTTCTCACTTGAGGGAATACATAGGGTCAAATTCAAAGGAATAGTAGGGCAAGATACCCATCACAGGTATCTTAAAGGAGAGCTGGGCTCAGCCTCACCTGTGATAGATCAGCTACACTCCCACCCTCCCAAACTGATCCTGACCAGCTGAGCATTAGATCGTGTGGGTCAATTATTGGGTGCAGCTGGGAAGAAGTTGGGTGATGTCCCTAAAAGGCTGGGAGAACTGACTGGCCTTGAAAGGAGAGAAGAGGAAGCAGGCAGAGATACAGTTTAGGGGAAGGATGCCTAGGAAGAAGCCCTGAGGGTCAGTAGGCTGGGAGGCAGGGCTCTGTAGAAAATAGGGAAGAATTCTGCAGATAACTGAGCCCAGGAAGGGTAGTAGAGTTTGTTTCCTTGTTTTGGACTTTGGGAGAGAGAAACCTAAGAAGAGCCCAGGTGAGCTGGAAGACCTTGTGTTTGTTACCTTTAACTCATCTAAAAACAATGATGTCAAACATTAGTTTTACCACCTTCTAGCATACCCAATGAGCAACATGGCTGGAAGACCAAGTCACCCTTCCTGACCACTAAGGCTTGAAGGTGGAATGGGGTGCAATTGCTACAGTAGCAGGTCTTGCCATGAGAGGATGATTCCAGAATGGGGAGTCCTGTCACAATAACCTTTTAAAAAATTCTATAGAAAGTCTGAAACAGGGTATTAACAGCTATTGTATTGTAGCTGTTCGCATCATTATTGGAAAAGGTTGAGAACTCATTTTACAGTTGGTAGCCTCAAACCTCATTTACTTTTGCCTTCTGTGACCTGAAAACAATCCAGTTTTCTTTCTTGAATGTATATCCCAGAATCCTTTATGCCCCATTTCCTAGAGTACTTTGTAGTGTTTCAATTTAAAAAAAAAAAACCCCACTGGTGCAGAGGGCTCAGTTCATTGAGCCATATGTGATAGTCTATTCACTGCATATACATATTGATAATTTCACATTAAGTATAATTGATGCATCCTTATGAAATTTTGACTTGTATATCCAGCTATAGTCAAAACTAATTATCACTGGCTTGCAACATTCAGAAAGCTTTCTGGTTGTGAAGGAAGGCTAGGAAAAAAAAATTCTGATCTACCCTGGGGTCACGACCAACACTGAGGACAGTTGCTTAAGTGACATTACAATATTCTAAAAAGTATTCTCAGGTTCACTCTCTTTAAATGCATCATTCTCCCATTTTTCTACCTCCAAACGGAAAGAGCTCTAGTGATATTTACAAAGGCTTGCCACTTCATAAACACTGAATTGTGATCATCACTCTCCCATGTGTGGCCAAGTGTGTGTTCTGGCCCAAAAAACTGGGCCGAGGGAGTAAAAGTTTAACCAAAATGTTACAAGGGTCAAGCTTGGTTGCCCTTTTAGGCCTCAAAGCCACAGGACTCCACCAAAACAAGTTGATTTCACTGAAGTGTCCATGCTGATTTTGCATCATCCCATCAGAGGCTCTCAACCTTTCCAGTCTAGTCTACTGTACCCTTTCTGGAGTCTGATTTGTCTTGCATAGCTCCACATTTCACCTGACTTAAGCTACTTGCTTACAAAAAAAACAAATACAAGTGTCACAGCAATTTTTCAGTAATAGAGTGCTCTCTCTCATTTTTACCATACAAAATAAATTGATTGAAATATAAATACTGCACTTGTATTTCAGTGCATTGTATATAGAGCAGTATAAACAAGTCATTGTCTGTATGAAATTTTAGTTTGTACTGACTTTGCTAGAGCTTTTTATGTAGCCTGTTGTAAAACTAGGCAAATATCTAGATGAGTTGATGTAGACCCTGGAAGACCCTTGAGTACTCCCAGGGGTACACGTACCCCTGGTTGAGAACCACTGACTTAAAAGGCCTAGCCAGATGCCCAGCAGCCCTGTGGTTTATCCCACTGTTGAGCAGAAAATACTCCTTTCAATGAAATAACTTTCTGTAGCCTTAACAGGTCCTGAGATTTAGACCTTAAAAAAAATCATGCCTGTTATCCATAGGAAACTCGCTTGTATTACTCATGAGTAGTGAAGGCACATCCATCCCAGATTAGTGCAATAAAATCATCATGTATATGATGTATAGGAGATGGCCCTGAGCCCCCTGGTTTGAATCCAGATCAAATCTTTCCTTAAATTCAGGGGGTATTTGAATGTGGGGTTTTAATTTTGGTCTGTTTCTAATTACACATACTAGCATTTAGATACTGTACTACAGTGAAAGCATATGGAGACTGTAAGATGATACAGGCTGAATTGTTGCTATATAACTAAGATTGATATCTATCCCCTGATATGGCCCCTCAGTGTGGAAGACTGACTGGAATTAGCTTTTTGTTCCTGGCCCTATTAATTCCTCTGCATGCCAGGCTGTTTTTTTTTTTTTATGGGGGGGTTGGTCATCTGCAGTGTAGTAACATGCTCTTACCTCCTCCCTAGACCACTCACAGTATTAACCACCAGTCATCACTCAACTACAGTTCTGAGGCTTATCACTCCCTTGTGGCTTTTTAATGCACAAACATGTCATTTATACACATACATACATACACACACACACACAGCTACCCTCCGCAAGCTGCTTTGTAGAAAGCAGTGTGGAGGCAGCAGACTGACAACTACTGTCTGAGGACTGGCACCAGAAGGTGTAACTCAGTTTCTCCTCCCCACCAAACACACCCGCCCACATCACTGCACCTGGTCTGTAGCCTGTCCCCAGCTGGTGAAACCACCATCACATTTTTCTGACACCACCATGGTTTCTATGGCAACAGGCTGATGCTAGAAATGTCAGATTTGAAACTCTTGTTTGAGAGAGCCCAATGAGGGAGGGTGGATTCCAGGACCGGGGGGAGGGGGGAAGATGACTTCTGATGGTGCAGAGAGCACTTCAGTAATTCACAAGCTCAAGGAAGCAAAATGAAGTGAAACTATTTGAAAGCAGTTTTATTTGGGTTCTATGGGGGATGGGGAGGGGAGAAGGGGACTCGGCAGAACATAGTCCTGCAAAGTGTGCCATGCTGTCATGCTCCCTGAGGCCTTTTGAATGGACTAGTATTTTTTACTAAGACACACGTAGTGTTAAGTGGATAGAGCAGGGCACTTGGAGACAGAAGACCTGGGTTCTATTTCTAGCTCTGCCACTGACTTGCCATGTGGCCATGGATAAAACACTTGGCCTCCCCATGCCTCAATTTCCCCACTTTTAAATTGGAGATAATGCTGTTGATTTGGCTCACGTGGGTGCTATTAAGATTAAATATCTAAAGTTTTGAGCTGTTCAGAGTTAGAGAATTGTGCCACAACATGATTAATCATGTTATCTAGTTGATAGCCTGCTTATAGTATAATCAGTGCTTCAGAGGAAGGCTAAAAATCTCCATTGGTGTATCTGGCTAACTATACAACATTAATCAAAATCAGGGAAGTCCCTTCTGGTCTCTGACAACCAGCTTATGCTCTGTAGCTGGAGATCTGAGGTGTCTCTTTACTTGCTACAGGCAGAAAGATCAGACGTGAATAGACCTATGCAAATAACTGACTTTAATTTTTGGAATGGCCAAAGAACCGAATTTTGCTGAAACCTTTTCTTTATAGGTTGACCCAAACAAATGAAATTCATGTTGAGTAAAAATGAGAGAGAAATTCAAACAATGTTTCAGATCTTAGTAAAACTGAAGTTAAGAGGTATTTTAAATTGGGGGAGGGAGTGATGAAAAAGTGTCAAACAGGTTTTTTTAATTTGAGGTTTTGACCAAAAACAAATTTGAAAAAAATTTGACATTCATGAATTGTTTTGCCTGACTTGAATCTGCTTTTTTTTTTTTTTTGTGGAAAAGAGTTCCAGCTCTAAATGTTATCTTGGAGTGCAAGTAGGAATACTTCAATATGGACTTCAGATATTCAAGAAGCTCTTTGAAAAATCCCTGCTGTCTGGATACCACCTATAGTTGCCATAAAACTAACCAGGCCATACATATGTCAATGTGGTCATGAGACACAGGGATGGCATAGTGCTAATAGGACCACAACTACCTTGAACTGACTGGTGAGATCAAAGTACTAGGTCTTTCCCATTCAGCTCTTGGCAGTCAGTTTACAGGTATCCACATGGCCTGTGATCATGGTAGTGCCCACTCAGCAGCTGATGCAAGACTGACTTTGGTTTTACTTGCTCTGCTAAAATCAGAGAATATACTTGGTGTGTGCATGCACACCTGACAAGCTGTTAACTCTAGAATTATACACAGATCAACAAGGCTCTGGATTGAAATGTGACACAATCTCACATCTTTTGATTTCATAACATGCATCAGCAGCAATGGGTATTCAGCACACAAGCACCCTTTTAGAACAGTGTTAATCAGGAAAAGGAAATAAATGGAAGGAACCTGTACAGACTGAAAAAGGCAATGCTTCTTATACTGCCAGAGTAGTCTTCCCACACCTGCAAAAGGCTAATGCAGAGTCCATAGATGGAATAGTCGAGAGTGTTCTTGTAGCAGTGTTTCAAATGTATATTGTTATTACTGCTTAGAAGCCTCAGACATGTTGGGGCCCTGCCAGGGTAGCTCCAGGGTTTTTGCTACTCCAAGCAGCAAACAAAAAAAAAACTGCAATCGCAATCTGCAGGAGCTCTACCATCAGGGCAAGCTCCAGGCACCAGCATTCCAAGCAGGTGCTTGGGGCAGCAATCTGCAAGGGGCGGCAGTCCGTGTGTTTTTGCCCCCAAGCAGTGTGCCGAATTTCTGCCACAGACAGCGGGGGCAGTCCGTGTGCCGTTAGGGCGGCACTCACATTTCCGCGGTGACAGCAATTTGGCGGCAGCGTCTATGTTCAGCTCTCCGCAGCGGCGCAGCTTCTGTCTTCCGGCTGAAGACAGAAGCTGCCACCGAATTGCCGCCGCTGCAGAAACGCGCATGCCGCCTTAACGGCACGCGGACTGCCCCCGCCATCACGGCAGCAATTCACGCTGCTTGGGGCGGCAAAAACAGTAGAGCCGGCCCTGTCTACCACCGCCACTTCAGTCTTCAGCGGCAATTCGGCGGCAGGTCCTTTGCTCCAAGAGGGACTTGCCGCCAAAGAGCCAGACGTGCCTCCCTTTCCCTGTGGCTGCCCCAAGCACCTGCTTGCTTGGCTGGTCCCTGGAGCCGGCCCTGCTGTCCCATTCGCTACGTTCTAATGGATGATCCTTGCATCATTCATGCATTTGTCAATATGGATTCATACAGTGGGATAAAAAGTGGGATGGTCCCTTCTGTTCTACCAGGTGTCAGTGTAAAACATGGCTCCTTAACAAGCCTTGTTTGTCCAAGTGTGGAAGGAATAAGATGGTTAGCTCTAAGGACTAAAATTTAAAAAAAAAAAAAAAAAAAGCCCAGAGAGGAGCGAGGATGTGGACTCATTCCCAGGTCTGTCTCCCTTTTCAGACCCCATGGCTAGCAACATCCTGCTCACATCCAAAATGATTTGGGAGATAATCCCCCATACTTGACTAGAATTGCAGAGATCTCCCCACCCCACTCATCATCCAGTTAAGACATCTGAAGGTTTAAAGTTTTAGGTGTGAGGAAAGAGATCCATTACAGGAGAAGCCTCAGATAAAGTGTGGCAATGACGTGCACTTTTGACTTGTGCTTAGGACACTAAAATGCTAATCACTGTGTCCTGAGGATGGCTCTTACTCACAGGGATTCCAAGTGCCACCCATTCCACATGGAGGATAGAATCATTCTCAGAGAGCGCTGTGGTATTGGAGGGGGATTCTCCAATGGCTCTCTACTGGCACTGGAACTGACCGGTCATCAGACTCAAGGGTAGTGGTGGGGGAAGATGGAGGTTGCTATATGCCTCTTACACATCAGGGGTTATTGGAGGCATCTTTCACGTTTCAGTGCCCTGAAAACTCCACCTGCTGTGAACACAAAGGCACGAAGGAAATCGTATCAGCATACAGAAAACAAAATTCTTCAGTGGCAGAATACTCCCCCTCCAATCAGGAGAAATGGGAATCTCAGGGCATATCTACACTACCGCTTACACTGATCTAACGAACATTGCTCAGGGGGGTGAAAAAGTCCCCTCCCTCCCCCCAAGCAACACCAGTTTAGTGCTGTCCACACCAGTGCCACCAACATGCTTCGGCTTCTTGCTGAGATGGAGTAATTATGGGAGAGCATGCTCTCTCATTGGCATAATGCATCTTCACCAGACATGCCATAGACTTCCGTTAATCCTTCCCTTGCTACCTTTTTCTGTGGCTTCAGATAGCGTCAGCCCTGTGAGTCATGGTATCTGTTTTTTCCTCTCATCTAGCTCCAAATACTTGCCAGGCACCAGCAAAAAGGTGGCAATGTAGTATTTGTTTGCTTTGTGCTGCAGATGGGATGGTAACTTGATTTACTCAGGACATTTTAGCTTAGCTACTTCATTCATATATCTGGATAAGATCAACCTTTAATCCATCCTGATTCATTGGCACCAGCTGGGATGGGAGTCAAAGAAGGGGCTCATCAAATCTGACCCAGAATGCGCTGTGCAGCTGTGGAGTGTCAAGGTTCTATCCAGCACACTAGAATGTACACACAGCTGTGCAGATTGTATTACTGTTGAGCACAGGAGAGTTGTAGGTCATACCTGAGCAAGTGTCCTAAGCCCTATATTGTCAACACTTCCAGAGTCTCCACTTTCGCTTCAAGTGCTAAGGGCCTATGCTTTGGCAAAGTCCTATTCCCTCTATCTTAAAGTCCTGAGTGACTATAGATCTACTACTACATAGTCAGATTTTTTTCCAAAATTTGTCCACCATATTAGGTGCAGCCCTTGAGTTCCTGGCAAGCTTCCAATGCAACCCTCAGCAGGGCAAAGGGCGTGTGTTCCTTTAAGCAGCATTTCCCATAGTAATTTCTGTTCCAGGGCACAAATATCCTGGACTTGTTCTTTACTCACATTGCAAAGCCTGGGGATTTGCCAAGCAAACATTATCTGCCTCCTCAGGAATCAGCAACACAAGTCCCTGTACCTTTACTCTGGTCACTGGGGAGGATAGTCAGAGCCTTGTAGTTCATTGGTGTGCACTGTGTATTACCCTTCCGCTGCATGGCACGTAATTAAAGGGTGAGCAAAGGATATTCAAGCTCTCACTAAGCCCTGGAACTCTGAAATAAACTTGGTTTCATAACATACTATGCTCTCTGGAATGCCTTATTTTTTAGTGATTGACTTATCTATAACACCTTTCATCTTTAAGGACCCCCAGAGCTCTTCAACCTAGACAGTATTGGAATGCCCAGCTCTACAGTGGAATATGGCAACTTTTAATGCTGTTTGAGAATGCTACTTTACTTACATGCCCCCTCCTCCATTACTATAGTAGATGAGTGCTTCACAAATCTTTAATCCATTTATCCTCAACACCCCTGAGGTAGGCTAATCGATTTCCAAGGGCTTGGCTACACTGGCGCTTTACAGCGCTGCAACTTTCTCGCTCAGGGGTGTGTAAGCTAATCCCCCGGGGAGGTGGAGTACCCCAGCGCTGGCGCTGCGACCACACTCGCACTTCAAAGCGCTGCCATGGGAGCGCTCCCACGGCAGCGCTGTGCAGCTCTAAGTGTAGCCATACCCCAAGATAAGAGGGGACCATTATCACCTAGCCCAAGGGTTCTCAGACTGGGTGTTGCAAGAGGGTTACATGCAGGATGTGAGCTGACAGCCTGGACCCTGGCCATGCATGGGGCCACAAGCCCCCATTAAATTACCCTCCCCCCATTTTTAGTTGGGGGGGAGAAGAGAGAAGAGATCATTGCAGTCAGAGGCTTACTGTGTGAAAGGGATCGCCAATACAAAATCTGAGAACCACTGATCTACTCTGACCTCTTCTATAAACATAGCCATAGAACTTTCCCAAAACAATGCCTAGAGCACAGCTTTCAGCAAGACCTCCAATTCCGATTTAAAAGTGATGGAAAATCCACCACAACCCATGGTAAATTTGTCCAGTGGCTAAATCACTCACGGTTATAATAGTTCACCTTTTTTCTAGTCTCC
Organism: Mauremys mutica; assembly: GCF_020497125.1. Lineage (NCBI taxonomy): Eukaryota > Metazoa > Chordata > Testudines > Geoemydidae > Mauremys > Mauremys mutica. The sequence continues at coordinate 74,627,696 of NC_059075.1, read as the reverse complement.
ATTTGTCTAGTTTAAACTTCCTGCCATTAGATCATGTTATACCTTCCTCTGCTAAATTTAAGATCCCCTTTTTAAGTATTTGTTCCCCCTGTGGATACTTAGATGAATCAAGTGACTTCTTAACCTTCTCTTAGACTCCAAGAGCTCCATCTATTTTGCTCATCACTGAAAGGCATGTTTTCCTATCCACTAATCATTCTCATGGTTCTCCTCTGAACCCTCTCCAATTTACCACTATTCTTCTTGAATTGTGGACAACAGAACTGGACACAGTATCCAGCAGCAGTTGCACCAGTGCCAAATACAAAGGTAAAATAACCTCCATTTATGCATCCAAGGATCACATCAGCCCTTTTGACCAGCCCTTTTGACAACTGATTCTCCACCAGCACTCCCAAATCTTTTCTAGAGTCACTGCTTCCCAGGATAGAGTCCCCCATTGTACACGTACACATTTAGCGATATTAAAATTTAACTTGCTTGGTAAACTGGGCACAAGTAAATGAGCCACGATGCTCTGTATCTGACCTGTCCTCATCGTTCACCACTCCCCTATTTTTGCATCAGCTGCAAATTTTAGTGATTGCTTTCTTCCATGTGGTTCAGCATTAAAGAGCATAGAGCCAAGAACAAATCCCTGCAGAACCCCACTAGAAATACATCTGCTTGATGAGTCCCTGTATAATTACATTGAGACCTATCAGTTAGCCAGCTTTTAATCCATTTTTGTGCTATGTTAATTTTATATCACTTATTTTTAATCAAAATGTTGTATGGTATAAAGTCAAAAGTCTAACATCTACACCACCACTTTTATCAACCAAATTTTTAATTTTTTCTGAAATTACATTACATTTGACAGAATCTGTTTTGACTGGCATTTACTATCCTTTAATTCTTTAATAAAGTGAGTCCCATATCAGCCTCTTCATTATCTTGCCAGGGAGTGATGTCAGGCTGACAGGCCTAGGATTACTTAGGTCATCCCATCGCCCTTTTTAAATATTCACATTGTGCCTCAGTTCTCATCTGAGGGTATAAGTGACTGTCCTGAGGTTATCCTGGAAGTCCAGGCAGAGCTGAATGTGACCCCAAATGAACAGTGTATCCAACTGAATCTGCAGATGGATTTTGAGAAGCATGAAGTTCTGAGTCAAAAAAATACACACACACACACACACCCCCGCTCCCTATAATCAAACAAAGTACAAGGGGATCTTCTCGTGACAGTAAATAGTCAAGGCCTATGATTATTATTTCATATACACAATAGCACCTCTAGCAACACTAGGCCCCTTAGTGCTACAGTGGTTCCTTGACAGAGCTCTCAGTCAGAGGCAAATGTACCAGCTGCTGAGTCACCAACATAATTTCTCAAGATCTGAGGGTTTTCTTTGTAGGCCCTCTTATTCAGCTGCTGAGCTAGCCTCATACTGCTAAGTATCAGAGGGGTAACCGTGTTAGTCTGGATCTGTAAAAGCAGCAAAGAGTCCTGTGGCACCTTATAGACCAGGGGTCGGCAACCTTTCAGAAGTGGTGTGCCAAGTCTTCATTTACTCACTCTGATTTAAGGTTTCGCGTGCCAGTAATACATGTTAACGTTTTTAGAAGGTCTCTTTCTATAAGTCTATAATATATAACTAAACTATTGTTGTATGTAAAGTAAATAAGGTTTATAAAATGTTTAAGAAGCATCATTTAAAATTAAATTAAAATGCAGAGCCCCCTGGACCGGTGGCCAGGACCCAGGTGTGTGAGTGCCACTGAAAAATCAGCTCACGTGCTGCCTTCGGCACATGTGCCATAGTCTATAACAGGGGTAGGCAACCTAACAGATGTATCGTGGGTGAATACCCACTTCGTCGGATGCATACTGCTGATTCTGTAAGGGCAGATAGGATTACAACCTGAAATGGCATGCCTGCAAGCCCTGTGCCCGTAGCAGGCACTGGGCCAGACTGCTGTCCTTGTCTGGCTTTCCCCTTGCAGCTGTGTGTCACAGTTCAAAATACCTTGCATGTGGTTTATATTTAAAACAGGAAGAGGGATTTCTCTATGGTGTTAAGTAACAGAAGAAGGCCGCATTCTAATCTCCCTCTCAGATGCATAACCCCTCAATCAGGCTGCTGCTAGCAAGTCCAAAGGGACACACCTGTGTGCACAGCTGCATGCAGTCATACTGTCACCAACCCCACAGCAGAACACAACTGATCCTAAATTGAGGAACAGTTAACTCAGACCTATGAGACTGAGAGAAATCTATGGTCCAGATTAAAATCCCAGGGCCCACTTCAATGAAGCCCATAGTGATGATGGGGATCCCAGTCTCCTTTCTGAGCTTGGCCCAGTAAATTCAGGAGCCAAAGTTCTTCTCCCCCTACCTATACAACCTTTGCACCTTTCCCAGACCATCTAAGGCTGCCAGTGGATATACAATTCACCACAAACACTTTTCTTGATCTCTCTGCAGCCCTTGCTGTGAAGCTGGCCCTTTCCCCTTCTCTTGATGGCAGATGTCACCAAGCTTCTACCCCACAGCCACATGAAAAAGAGGGGACCAGACAGTGTTCTAGCACAATGAACAGAGGGTTGGGACTCAGGAGGCCTTGGGAAAGTCACTTTGCCTTTCTTCCTTGGTTTACCCCCTTTAAAATGGGAATAACCCTGACCCAGCCCTAGCTTATGGATGGATTAGTCAGTCATGTCTATCCAGGAATTTGACTATGTCAAGCACTGTAAAAATGTGCTAAGTAGGTAGTTCCATGTTATGGATATTTCCCCAAGAGGAAGTTAATGATTCATGTGACTGGAACACCCAGGTGTCATGACTGGTCACATGGAGAATGGGAAAAAGAAATGCATCTCCATTATGAAACAGTTTGGTCTAGTGATTTGAAGCAGAGATTTCGGAGTTGGGACTATCAAGTTCTTATACTGACCCTCTGTGTGTCTCCTTCAGTGATGGGAAGTGACTTCCTGTGCCTCACCTCTCCCAATCTATAAAATGGGGATAACACTAACTGCACAGTTAGGGGCTGAGACACAATTAGTTTGTCTTTCTAAAGCTCTTTGACATCTCAAAGAAGGCACCAGAGAGACAAATTACTACTAATTTTGCTGAATGTGTGAAAGACAAAGCCCTGAAGTTCCAGCTTGGTTTTTAATCTTTACAGATAACGTCACCCACAGTGCTAAAAGACAACTCTGATGGCCTGGGGAACCCTAGTTAGTTTGGCATCTAGGAACCAAGGAGAAAGCTTAACTTACAAAAGAAGTTACAAGATTCCATTTAACATCAGCTTGTATCTCTGGTCCTCTCCTAGGGCAATTTTTATCTGCTCTAGAGACACAAGCCTCCAAGTGTCTCTTTCCAAAGATTTGTTTTTATGCTACTATATTTGAAATGTGAAAATAATATCTGCTTTCTATAAATAGTATCCCCATAGTGTCAAGACCTTTCCTGTTGGTTTTAGGCCAAAAACAAACAAAAAAAGAAAAAAAAACCACACCACACACAACTCCAAACAATATTTTTTGTTCATGTGTCTCTTCCAGTGAAAGGGAAAAAGAGTTAAAACAAATGCAACAGCAAAGGAAAAATACAGGCACAGAAGATGATCAATACCATATCAAAATATCAGTCTCACTGGTCTGGTATCATTCCTGCTATTCCAGTTCAGACCAATGGTCCACATCATTCCATAACTTATCAATCATTGGTCTGCACAGTGTGGTATCCTGCCTCTAACAGCGGGAAACTTATTTGTATTGCAGTAGCACTTCAGAGGCTCCATTCAGAGATTGGGACCCTAATGTGTTAGCTGCTGTACAAAACACATTGGGGCACAGACTCTCTTCCCGAGAGCTTGCAATCTAATGCTTCAAGGAGGAGGTGGGGGGGGGGGGGCGCGGAAGACACCTCCTCCTAAAGTGCTTGACTCCTTGTGCTACACTCTTCATAGGGGCTGGGTATGGCAACAGAGAGTCCTTCCTGATCTTATGATGTTCAGAAAGTGAGGTGGTGTAAGGGCTGACTGCCTCAAACTCTTATTCACTTCAATGGGAGCTCCAGGTGCTCAAAGTGCACAAAATGCATTTGGCCCAAAGTGAACAAAATGTGCACTAGGGCCTGATCCAATGCTTAGTGAAATCAATGGAAAGAGATTTTGCTTTGGATGGGACCTAAGCCTCAGAGCTATGGGTTTCACGTATCTTTTCTGGCTGAGCTGCTGGAGATATTTTAGTGGGGTTCCATCTCCCATGTGGCCAAAGCCACATGGCCCCAAACATCTTCAGAGGCATGCCTGTGGAAAGGCATTTCTGCCCAGAAGGCTCCTATCCCCTACAGCCAACATGTCATGCCATAGGCTGCTGAATGGAATGAAGTTTCCTTGGAGACTAAATGAAAGACATCCTCTTTCCTCCCTACCAAAGAATCTCAATCCTCCCAGAGTAGAGGTCTGTATGAAAGTTGCTGTGAGGAAAGAGGAGCCCTGCCCTAGACTAGCACTGAGAGAATAAAAACAGGGACATAATCTGGAAGTGACTGCATTATACTCCTTTTGATTAAAATCTTACTGATCCCCAGCTCTACAGAGCGGGGAGGGTGTCAGGAGTGTGTGTACGTATGTACACACAGTTTTTATGCATACTTTCAGCCTGTTCTGGTTGGTTAACTCACCTCCATAGCAAGTCTAAGAATTTTAATTTCATTTGACTTCAGGGCTTTTCTGACAAGCTTCCTCTTTCTGGGGAAATCACCCTTTCTTCACACGAGGATCTTTAACTTTATTTTGTTGCAGTCTCTGTTTCTAGCTGAGCTACTAAATGTCACTTCTTAAACCACTGCCTAGGTGTCTCTTTAGAGACAAGGCAAGAATGGCTTCTCCCATTGCATGCACTAATGTCACAGCAACACTGCAGAGAGACACCCATGCTGACCCATGCCAACTGACTTGGGGGCTTTTTAACTGCAATGTAATCACTTGGGCTCAGGCTACAGCTTGAGATCTGGGACCCTCCCACCTCACAGAATCCTAGAGCCTGGGCTCCAGCCCAAACATCTACACAACAATTCAACAGCCCCACAAGCCAGCATAGGCCAACTGCGGGTTTAATTACAACATCTCAGCATCCAGCAGCACTGGTGGTAGCTCTACTGTAGAGGAAGCATTGGCAGCTGCTAGCCTTTTTACCACCATATCCTTGGGGCCTGCTCTGTGCAGTTACAAATGACTCAGTGATTTAATAGGAGCAGACTAATGGGAGCCATGTCTCCTTTAGCACTCAGACTCATAGACTTTAAGGTCAGAAGGGACCATTATGATCATCTAGTCTGACCTCCTGCACAACGCAGGCCACAGAATCTCACCCATCCACTTCTATAACAAACCCCTAACCTATGTCTGAGTTATTGAAGTCCTCAGATTGTGGTTTGAAGACCTCAAGCTGCAGAGAATCCTCCAGCAAGTGACCCGTGCCCCATGCTGCAGAGGAAGGTGAAAAACCTCCAGGACCTCTGCCAATCTGCCCTGGAGGAAAATTCCTTCCCAACCCCAAATATGGCAATCAGTTAAACCCTGATCATGTGGGCAAGACAACTCTTATTATTGAGATGGGAAGAAATTTTTCAGGGTGGGGGGGAACCCACACAGGTGCACACACAGTCCTAGGGACCTGAAGAATGAGACAGACTTACCCCCCTCCCCCAAGTCAAGCAACCTTAACTTGATTGGAAACCCCACCTAACCTGCCATTAGACACTAACTCCCCCAACTTGCCCTTTTAAGACGGAGCTAGTGTCGGTGAAGAGCTCCTACACTAGGGCAATGGGCGCCACACGAGCACCTAGAAAGATCTTTAGATCTAGCTGCATTCTTCCTGCCTCAGACTTCCTCCTTCCTCCAACATAAGATAATGCCCATGATTTTCCCTGCTTCCAGGCAGGCAGTCTCAACTCCCCTCTTTTCCTCTTCCCTCACATTGCCATATTCTGCTGCTGCCTCCTTTATAACAGCTTTGAAATCCATCCCTGCCTCTCTTGCTCGGTGCTATGGGTTCCTTTTCCACAGGCTCCCAAACACCCCCCTAGCTCTCCCACTACAGGAGTATCCAAAATTAGCTGTGACTATATCACACAGACCCCAGCCTCATACGAGTCCCTCCACTGGTTCTACATCCGCTACTGCATTTATTGCAAATTTCTGCTCTGTACAGCCTACATCTCATCTGTGGTCACCTGCCACTTCCTTATTTGGACCCTGCACCTCCCTCTTTCCACCAATCCCACAGTGTTGCATGTTAACACCAGCTGAAGACAGTCTTGGCACCCAAGAGCGGAATTAACAGGATACGGATTGTGCCATCCAAGCAAGGCTCACACAGAATAAGGTGGTTCCTTCCTCCCTCTATCTAGCCATCCTGTCTGTTATGTTCTTCAGCACCCTGTCTCATGATCAGTTCATACTGGGGCAGGTACCAGACTTTGCTGCCTACCTAAAGCACCATGCATACCTTCACTGTACTCATGCAGATGTCAAATCAGGCCAATATTAAGGGTTCTGCTGGTGAAATTATCCCAATCAATGTCAGCTCAATGTCCAAATGCAGTTCATTCTGACAGCTGGATGAACTCTGAGAAGCAAATGTGAGTGGACTAATCTTTTTTGTTGTAAAAGCAGGCAGTGACTAAGATACACAGGGAGCAAACATGTCAACAAAAAGAGTGCAATTGATACCAGAGGAGTTGTCTCTCTCCAGACACAAGGAGCTCTACTTCCTAACCCAGAAAATAATCACTATCAGCCACAGTTGCTTTTGTTCACCTCAGGTCTACCCTGTGGCAGCTCTTTGGAGCAGAAGTGTTGCAGGATGAAATGTGCAAGTGGCAGCATGAGTCTACAAAGGACACATAGCCACTCACCTCTTGCCATACCACTACTCACTCTTGGCAGAGACCTGAGAGGGTAACCTCTCCTACATGCCTTTGCAAAGTTTGCATTGGGAAATTTAGAAGTGGCTCTAGGAGGAGAGAAGTTGCTGATTTGCACTGAGACTGAGACTTGAGAGGCAAAATAAACTGTACATTTGGATTTTCAGATTCTGCAGCTGGGGAGTCCTAAAGTAATGCTATGGTTCACAGCCTTGTCTCTCATTTACTGATGTTTCCTTGAGACAAACACAGAGGCCATCATTATCGTAACAAGCAAGGCAAGAACTAGCAGTAAAGGAAACCTCCTACAATTACAGGCAGATTACCTGCTTCCTCACCCAGGAAGGGATGTCCTTTTTCTGATACATGTAGCACTGTCACATATCAAAATGCAAAGACCCCCCGACAAACAACACACATACACATACACATGTGCATCCAGGTTAAACAGCTGGAAGTGCTTTTCTGATGCTCTTGTATGACGATTACTATACAAACCCCAAAACAATACATTACTACACACATCCCGCCACAGAGAGCACCAATATTTATTCGCTCACGTGAATTTCACACCAATACGTTGAGAGGAAAAAGCAGATTGTTTGGAAAAGAGCTGCACAAAGAGGAAGTGAGAAATCTCAAGGCATTTACCATTAACGTTCCGGGCGCGGGCTATTCGTTACCTGGGAGCAGGAAGTGGCTCTTAACACAAAACCACACCAGAAAGGTTTTGTGTTGCTTTATAACTTTCCATCTCCCAAGTCAATGCAAATACTGGGAACGGCGGAGGGGGGTCAGCAAATCCCTCAGTCCACCAGCACAAAACAAGCCAGCCGGCGGTACAAAGAAACACAACAGGCGCAGCAAAGAGACATCAGTGCAGTGCCTTCCCAAGACGTAACCTGTTTGTGTGCAGCATCGTGGTACCTTTTTTTTTTTTTGTTCTGACTCAGGGAAACCCCTAAAAATAGTTTCTGCAACAGGGGCCAGCCAGACCTGCTTAAACTAGCGAGCAGCAAAGAAACATTTTCCCAGAGAGAGACCGAGAAATGCTGGGCTAGAAATTGGGAAGAGAGAGAAAAGTAATTGCACTGAAACCGAACACAAACTTACAGCCTTAGAGCATGGTCTCCTTGGAGTTGGCGGGGGGGTTGCGTGGTCTATCGAACGCCACCCCCACGTGAAAAATAACGTCCAGAGACAAATTCACATCTTGCTGGTCAGTTGCAGAGACAGAAACTGACTAGACGGAGCACTCTCAGCCGGGGGCCCTTTGTGCAATCTACACTTACCATAATAAAAGAGCCAAACCTAGCACCTCCTCTACATTACCATATTACACCAATCACACGTCGCATCGAAAAGCAAAACTGCTGTGCTGTTGCCACCCACACGCTGTGGTGATTAGCTTAAGAGACATCCGCAGAAACCGAGCGCCTAGAAATCAAGTCTTCAGGATGCACGTTTACCGTAATTAATCGAGTACACCTCGCACAGCTTTTCAATTTACTGAGTGTGGCACCAGACTAACCCAATGCCATAAATATTCCAACCACATTATTATACCGCTTAGTTTTAGAGAGACAGCATGAGATTAGCCCATGCTGATTTAGCTTTTACCATAACAGCAGGAATAATGTACCCTTAGCGATGCATTATTTATGTGGCAGTAAATCCTTTGGGGGACTTTGGTGATACAGTATATTAAAAAAGTAAGAGTTATGCTCAAGTCACTAGAACCTCCCCCCAGACTGAATTGTAGCCTTTAGTGCATTAAATCTCTTTCTCACACACACAAAATGTGCATACAGCAACAGCATACAGCACCTGAACAAAGATCCTACTGTCCCAGTATGTGTCTCATTCTCCTCACAGTCCAGTTCTGGATTTCAGGGCCCTTCTTTCTCCATCTTGTAGCATCCTCTCTATCCCTGTCAGTATTTCTTCATTCTTCCTCTTGCTTTAGAACGTGTCCCTATCCCATTTTGTAACCACACCGAGTACTTTCAAAACAAATAACAGCAGAATCTATTATGGCACAAAGCCAAGCTCAAAACACTCCTCAAACTACCAAAGATACTCAAGCCCTGCATCATACAAAAGCTTGTGTAAATGGACAAATCTTGCAATATCCTTTGAAGGGTGTGTCAAAACCCTTTCCATGTGTATCAAACATACATTATGAAATGGATTTAAAGCCAAGGTGCCTTAGTCTTGACGTTGTAGCGCCCCCGGGATAGGTCTGTTGCCTGTCTGAATACTGCTCTTCTAATGTACCACAAACCTGAACAGCAAAAACCTAATTATTCCAGTCTTGTTCTCCCTCCTGCCACCCTCCACAAGAACCTCATGCCTAATCTACAAAGCCTCCTGTTATTGCAGTCTTGGGTCCCCCTTCCTACAACTTTGTTGATGCACCTTATTTCTGACTTGTAGCAATCCTTGCTATTCCAGTCCTGAGCAAAGACTGAAAAGTCTGGCTGCTTGTATTGATTGATTTATTTATTGTTAATTATGACAGATGTTAGCTCAGTTGAGATCAACAGACTGACTATATTTGCAATCCAAACAAGACTCAAGCCAAGGACTCCAGACTACTCCACTGTTCTCCCGTTCCCCTCCCCCATTCATTAATGTCCAAACTATTTGTATGGAATGTCACACATCATGGATTATTTAGGATTCTAGCAAAAACACAAGGAACAAGAACAAAGAACTGCATCAAAGGCCCAATTCCTGGGGATGGGGGACAAAACAACATGGTATCAATGTGAAAATAAATCATTTGTGGAGAATAACATAACTCGCCTCTTTGCTCATCCTTTGGTTCCACTTACAAAATCCACCAATGAGATTAAATTTTATTTGTGCATTTCTCTAAAAAGATTGTCAGCTCCAAACATAGACTAAAAGCAAATGCCTTTCAGATGGTCTCAAGAGCCCCTTGTAATAAAAGAGAAGAGGGAAGGAAGCTCCTCTTTGGGACTTTGATTTTCTTTTATACATTTTGAACCCTGTTATACAATTCCCTTTTAAAAATAAAACATCAGAAAAAAATCCCACAAAATTGTTTCAGTGGAATTCATGCAGGTGAAAAGGGCTGAACTAAGAGACTGCAGCCCTCAGAACAGATTGAGCATGGGCAGCAGCTGGGCACACTTCCCCATGCTAACCACTACCAATAATTCTCAGTCCTCTCCTGGTGGAAGACTCCCACTATCATATCCAACAATAGGGATGTCTGGGGAGCTAGCCAGATGCTTTTTAATTCTATTGCAATACATTAGAATAGGTATGGGGGGGGGGGGGCAAAATGAAGAGGGGACATAATGGGGAAATGATGAAAGTGTTCTAACATTAGAGGCAGTTAGCATGTCGTCTCTAGGGATCAGTAGAAAGCTCCATTTCTATAGCCACTTCAATCCTTGATGTCCCTTCTGAGACTTCCAACAAGATGACATCATCATGCCAAAGGAGCTGGTAGCTTTTGTGATTTGCACACTTACTCACTGGGAACTGGACTTAAACTCTCCCAAGCCTTTCATTTCACATAGGCCAAAGCTAGTTAGAACATGGAATTTCCATTGTATGGAAACTGACATTTTGAATTTTTTTTTATTATTCTAAATTGAAACAAAAATCTGAAATTTCCTATGGAACAAATGCCAGAAAAAAGTCAAGTCAGAACCATCAAGATATTTCATTCTGATTAAATCAAAACATCAGAATATAATACAAAATATGTATATTCAAAACAAGTTGGAACATTTTCACCTTATTGAAATGAAATGTTTTGACGTTATCCAAACAAAATTAGTTTATTTTTTTATCACAAATTTAGCTTAAATCCACACATTCCAGGAAAGCATTTTGATTGAAAATCAATGGTCCCTAGCCTCCTAAGTGCCTAAAGCTCTTTTGAAAATGGGACTTAGGTACTTTAGAAAATATTGTTCCTGTACTGGATTTGAATCCATAACCTAGAGGCCAGGTCTAAACCAAAAGTCAGGTCAACACAGCTACATCACTCAGGCTGAGAAAAATCCACAACCTAAGTGACATAGTTAAGCCAGCCCTCACCGTAGACAATACTAGGACAAAGGAAGAATTCTTCCATCAACCTAGCTACCATCTCCTTGGGGAGTGGATTAACTACAGCACGGGGGAAACCCCTCATGTTTCTGTAATGAGTGTCTACACTGAAGCGGGACAGCAGTGCAGCTGCAGTGCTGTAGCCGTACCACAGCAACATTTCTTGTGAAGACATAGCCTGGTATGTCTACACTATAAAATTAGGTCGATTTTGTAGAAGTCTATTTTTAGAAATCGATTTTATACAGTCAATTGTATATGTCCACACTAAGCGCATTAAGTCGGCGGAGTGCATCCTCACTACTGTGACTAGCATTGACTTACGGAGCGATGCCCTGTGGGTAGCTATCCCACAGTTCCCTCAGTCTCCACCGCCTATTGGAATTCTGGGTTAAGCTCCCAATGCCTGATGGGGCAAAAACGTTGTCATGGGTGGTTTTGGGGACATGTTGTCAGTGCCCTCCCCTCCCCCTCGGTGAAAGCAACGGCAGACAATCGTTTCACGCTAGACACCAGGGCGAGTAGAAGAGCACAGCAAGGCGCGCTGCGCACCAGAGAGGCTTTGAAAACCAGTTTCATGACTGGCCAGGCTTCGGTGTGACAGTTGTGTATGTTTCTCCTTGATGCAAACCTGCCCCCTTTGTTGATTTTAATTCCCTGTTTGCCAACCACCCTCCCCCCTTCGAAATAAAGTAACTATTGTTTTGAAACCATGAGTTCTTTCTTTATTAATTTAAAAAAAGAGAGAGAGAGAGAGAGAGAGAGATAACGGACGAGGTAGCCTGAGTGGGTTGGGGAGGAGGGAAGGACACTGCCACATTGCTTATTGGAGCCACACTAAAAATCAAACTGTTTGAATGACAGCCTGCTGTTGCTTGGGCCATCCTCTGGAGTGGAGTGGCTGGGTGCCCGAAGCCTCCCTACCCCGCGTTCTTGGGTGTCTGGTTGAGGAGTCTACGGAACATGGGGAGGAGGGTAGGCAGTTATACAGTGGATGCAGTGGGGGTCTGTGCTCTTGTTGGCTTTTCTGCAGCTCCAACAGACGCTTCATCATGTCCGTTTGCTCCCCCATTAGCCTCAGCATTGCGTCCTGCCTCCACTCTTCACGCTCACTTAATTCTCTCCTCGCCTCTGCCACTGAATGCCTCCATGCATTAAGCTGTGTCCTATCAATGTGGGAGGACTGCATGAGCTTGGAAAACACAACATCGCGAGTGCGTTTTTTTCGCCTTCTAATCTGCGGTAACCTCAGGGACGGAGATGATAGCGGGAGCATAGGAACAGTCTGTGCTCTACGATTCTGGGAGGACTGCATGTCACCTGTGCTGCTGACTTCGGCACGCTGACCAAACAGGAAATGAAATTTAAAAGTTCCTGTGGCTTTTCCTGTGTACCTGGCTAGTGCATTGGAGTTCAAAGTGCTGTTCAGAGCGGTCACAATGGAGCACTGTGGGATAGCTCCCGGAGGCCAATACCGTCAATTTGCGTCTGCGCTACCCCAAATTTGACCCAGCAAAGTCGATTTTAGCACTACTCCCTGGTGGTGTGGATGCATGCATTTTTAAATCAACCTAACGCGGCTAAATTTGACCTAACCCCGTAGTGTAGACCAGGGCCAACTCTGAGGGCACATCAACACTTGCAAAGTTACAGTGCCGGCAGTTACAGCGCCGCTCAGAGGGCATCAAAGGAAAACCGCTGTTGTGTGTTCACACTGACAGCTGCCTGCGCAACAGCGTGTTCACACTTACAGCACTTGCAGCAGTATTCGGAGCGGTGCACACTGGGCAACTATCCCACAGAGCACCTCTTTCTCTTTTACTGCTAAGATTTGGGGGAAGGCGGAGGGGGTCGCGGGGCATCCTGGGTCCTGTCCCAATGCCTCGTGATGCATTGCTTCGCATCCCAGCAATCCCTGTGGTTCCGTCCACATTTGGTGCCATCTTTCAATGGTTTGTTTACTGTGCGCCCTGCCCTGCATCTTTCTGGCTGCAGGAATGGATCCCGAGCTGTTGACCAGTATGCTGCTCGCTCCGACCAACACATCACAAGTGTCAATGGAGTTATTCCTTAAACTACAAAGGCAAGAGGAGATCTCGCCATCCATACTAGCTACAACACGAGAATGCTTGTGGCATTCACAGAGGTGCTGACCACAGTGGAATGCCACTTTTGGGCTCAGGAACCAAGCACTGAGTGGTGGGATCACATCATGATGCATGTCTGGGATGATGAGCAGTGGCCAATAGGAACACTGTAATCACCACGGTGTCTACACTGGCACCACAGCGCTGTAGCCCCGGCGCAGAAAGCTCTACGCCTCTCGTCGGGGTGGGTTTTTTAGAGCGCTGCATCTGTGCAGTTTCTGCGCACTAAGTGGCTTGGCAGTGTGTACACCTCAGGAGTTACTGTGCACAAAGTTGCCAGTGTAGATGGGGCCTGAGTCAGACTGGTGGTTAATCTCAAAAGAAAGTTATGAGAAGACCAATGATAATAATGTGTAAACTAGTTTGCCAGTACTTCTCATCTGCATAGCAGTGTAATGTTTTAAGGATTGTAGTTATTTAGATTTGTTCACAGCAAGATTAATTAGTATATGCAATATAAAGTCACCTTTACAACATTTGTATCAAATTTGTGTGATTTGGGGCTAACCATGTGATTTATTATTACTCTCTGGTATAAAGGAGACCATATACAATTCTGAGTTATCAGCTCACTGTTCCTCTGGGAACGGCATCAGATGCATTAAATCAGGCAAGGGAGAGGAAGGAGTAAAACATAACCTCCTGAGTCAAGTAGACGATGGAGGTGTTGAAAACAGTGATGTAGAAGGAAAAGGGAGAGCACTTGGGAGAGAAGATATGGCTTTTGGGTTTGGCTGATGAGGATACTTCAGAGAGACAGGCTAAGATAGTGGATTGAATGGAAAGAGGCTGCTGATCAAAGGTGGAGAGGGAGATGGAGTGATTCATCATTATACAGATGGTAGCTAAAGCCATATAAATGGGTGAGATTACCCAGAGGTATAAAATAAAGTGTAAAAAGAAGGTGGCCAAGGACAGGTAGCCCTTGGTGTGCAGCAGGGGTGGGCAAACTTTTTGGCCCAAGGGCCACATCTGGGTATAGAAATTGTATGGCAGGCCATGAATGCTCACGAAATTGGGTGTTGGGGTGAGGGCTCCAGCTGCGGGTGCGAGCTCTGGGGTGGGGCCAGAAATGAGGAGTTCAGGGTGTGGGAGGGGGCTCCAGGCTGGGGCAGGGGGGTGGGGTGAAGGGGGGGTGAGGGCTCCAGCTGGGGTGCGAGCTCTGGGGTGGTGATGGGAATGAGGGGTTGGGGGTGCAGGGGGGTGCTCTGAGCTGGGACCAAGGGGTTCAGAGGGTGGAAGGGGGATCAGGGCTCGGGCAGGGGATTCGGGTGCGGGAGGTGGGCAGGGGTGCAGGCTCTGGGCGGCGTTTACCTCAAGCAGCTCCCAAAGGCAACGGCATGTTCCCACTCTGGCTCCTACGTCGAGGCGTGGCCTGGCGGCTCTGCACGCTGCCCTGTCTGCAGGCACGTGGGTTGGGGGCAGCGTATGAAGTCCCCTAGCTGTCCCTACATGAAAGAGCTGGAGGAGGGACATGTTGCTACTTCCAGGAGCCGTCCGGAGTGGGGCAAGCCCCTGACCCCGCTCCCTGGCTGGAGTGCCGGAACGGGGCAAGCCCTGGACCCCGCTCCCCGGTGGGAGCTCGAGGGCCGGATTAAAATGTCTGGAGGGCCAGATGCGGCCCCTGGGTCAGAGTTTGCCTGCCCCGGTGTACAGCCACAGTGGGAGTGGGGAGTAGGAGGACACCCCAGAAGAGACAGTAAAAGAACAGTCTGAAAGGTAGGAAGAAAAGCAGGGAGGAGAATGAACAGGAGTACTTGTGGCACCTTAGAGACTAACAAATTTATTTGAGCATAAGCTTTCGTGGGCTACAGCATAGAATGGAACATATAGTAAGAAGTTATATCTACACACAGAGAACATGAAAAGGTGGAAGTTGCCATACCAACTGTAAGAGACTAATTAATTAAGATGAGCTATGATCTGCAGGAGAAAAAAAACTTTTGTAGTGATAATCAAGATGGCCCATTCCAGACAGTTGACAAGAAGGTGTGAGGATACTTAACATGGGGAAATAGATTCCATTTGTGTAATGACCCAGCCACTCCCAGTCTCTATTCAAGCCCAAGTTAATGGTATCTAGTTTTCAAATTAATTCTAGTTCAGCAGTTTCTCATTGGAGTCTGTTTCTGAAGCTTTTCTGTTGCAAAATTGCCACCTTTACATCTGTTACTGAGTGACCAGGGAGGTTGAAGTGTTCTCCTACTGGTTTTTGAATGTTATGATTCCTGTCAGATTTGTGTTCATTTATTCTTTTGCATAGAGACTGTCCAGTTTGGCCAATGTACATGGCAGAGGGGCATTGCTGGCATATATCACATTGGTAGATGTGCAGGTGAACGAGCCCCTGATGGTGTGGCTGATGTGATTAGGTCCTATGATGGTGTCACTTGAATAGATATGTGGACAGAGTTGGCATCGGGCTTTGTTGCAAGGATAGGTTCCTGGGTTAGTGTTTTTGTTGTTTGGTGTGTGGTTGCTGATGAGTATTTGCTTCAGGTTGGTGGGCTGTCTGTTAGCGAGGACTGGTCTGTCTCCCAAGATCTGTGAGAGTGAGGGATCGTCCTTCAGGATAGCTTGTAGTTCTTTGATGATGCACTGGAGAGGTTTTAGTTGGGGGCTGAAGGTGATGGCTAGTGGCTTTCTGTTATTTTCTTTGTTGGGCCTGTCCTGTAGTAGGTGACTTCTGGGTACTCTTCTGGTTCTGACAATCTGTTTTTTCACTTCAGCAGGTGGGTATTGTAGTTTTAAGAATGCTTGATAGAGATCTTGTAGGTGTTTGTCTCTGTCTGAGGGATTGGAGCAAATGCGGTTGTATTTTAGAGCTTGGCTGTAGACAATGGACCATTTGGTGTGTCCTGGATGGAAGCAGGAGGCATGTAGGTAAGCTTAGCAGTCAGTAGGTTTCCGGTATAGGGTGGTGTTTATGTGACCATCGCTTATTAGCACAGTAGTGTCCAGGAAAGTGACTGCTTATGTGGAGTGGTCCAGGCTGAGGTTGATGGTGGGATGGAAATTGTTGAAATCATGGTGGAATTCCTCAAGGACTTCTTTTCTATGGGTCCAGATGATAAAGATGTCATCAATGTAGCGCAAGTAGCTTAGGGGTGTTAGGGGATGAGAGCTAAGGGAGCGTTGTTCTAAGTCAGCCATAAAGATGTCACCCACAACTATTTCACATTTGGGGACAATATATACCTTCAAGTCAGTGGCACTGCTACGGTACCCGCATGGCCCCACAGTATGTCAACATCATAAGAACATAAGAAAGGCCGTACCGGGTCAGACCAAAGGTCCATCTAGCCCAGTATCTGTCTACCGACAGTGGCCAATGCCACTCCCTCTGGGGCACCTGGCATTGGCCACTGTCGGTAGACAGACACTGGGATAGATGGACCTTTGGTCTGACCCGGTACGGCCTTTCTTATGTTCTTATGTTCTTATGATGTTGACATACTGTGGGGCCATGCGGGTACCGTAGCAGTGCCGCTGACTTGAAGGTATATATTGTCCCCAAATGTGAAATAGTTGTGGGTGAGAACAAAGTCACAAAGTTCAGCCACCAGGTTTGCCATGACATTATCAGGGATTCTGTTCCTGACAGCTTGTAGTCCACCTTTGTGTGGAATGTTGGTGTAGAGGAATGTAACTAAAGCCCAGAAATAAGATGTCTAGGAGGTGAGAGAATGATTAATAGCATGAAATGCAGCAGAAAGATCTAGCCCAGTGGTGGGCAACCTGCGGCCCGCAGGCCGCATGCGGCCCATCAGGGTAATCTGATTGCGGGCCACGAGACATCTTGCTGGTGTTGACCATCCGCAGGCACGGCCCCCCACAGCTCCCAGTGGTCGCAGTTCGCCATTCCCATTTGCCCACCACTGGTCTAGACAAATGCTTAGCCCTCCAAGGGCCTACAGTGTGCACCTGCCCACTGATGAATCTTATAATTACTACCATCAGCTGGGTCTAAGAGGTTTCACCCCCCACACATCATATGTTCTGCTAGGGTGGCTTCTGAACTGTTACTACAAAGAACTGGCTAAGGAGATTCTAGCATGGGAGAAAGGCAGCATAAACCCAATGGGAGAAAAAACATATTTCACTTGTGTTTATAGAGTCTTTGCTCAAACATATAGCACATACATTGTTTATACAATTATTGGGTCATGTGCAAAACTGGTCTGATTTCAGATCACCAGAAAATACAGCTTATTAAACATGTATCTGAAATGTGTCGTGGAGACTACACTCACAGGATCTGTTATATGTAATATTTAAAGATATAAAAATGTATGTCCCTGGAGGACATAGCTTAGCAGCCTAAGCATCAGATATTAAACACTTTTAGACCACATATAGAATAAAACAACACTGAGACAGAGCATATAGTTCCACCCAAAGTTTCAGAAGCTTAAATTCTTTCATTTGATGCATTACAAATGTTGATTGATTAGATGTATAAACCATATTCCACTAGGCAGCACTTCCTCATGTGTCTGAGGATCTGAGGTTCTCAGGTTGGCTGAACTGGCCTTGTTAGTGATGTCATTTATTCACAGGCAATTGGATATGATGTTATCAGTTAGTGGTGTCATTGGATGGTGCCTCTAGCTTTCATGATATGTACACAATGGATGTCAGCCTGCCTCTGAGAAAAAGTTCAATATACAGGATAGCTAACACAGTGCTCTAAGGAGTCTGTGCAATGCCTAGCACAATGGCTCCCTGTTCTTAACTGGCCCTTATGCACTACAATAATAATTAAGAATAATAATTAATAACAAACCACTCCAGACACAAACAATAAGAGCTCCTACTGAAGAGTATCAGGATTACTGGAAAAGGGGACAAAAGGAGAAAAACTAATCAATAGTTTATAAATTTGTCAGTTTTCCCATCCTCCCTTCCCTTTCCCTCCCACATTGCCAACCAGCCATACCCCCAGGTCCCTAGTGATCTTGCTAGAACATGCTTACACAGATAGCAGTTCTGAGGACTCTGCACTGGGCAGTTCTTCCAGAGGAGTCTGGCTGGAGAGTGCAGGCAGTAGATGGGGAACAGTCTTAACTCACAGTAAGAATCTGACCCCCCAAACATGATGGTAACAGCAAACTGAGCCTTTTGTATATAAAAACACTAATATTCTGTGCAGAAGTGCTGGGAGTTTGAGTCTACTCAGGGTGTTCTTCCCTTCAGGATTCCCTGATTCTAACTGGTCAACAAGATGGCTGTTGCAGAGCCATGACCTCAGAGATTCAAAAATGTTGCCATGGTGCAGCTGGATATCAACTGGGCATCACAGAAACATGCTCAGCAATCCACAGCAGGCAACTCACTTCCACTCCCCTCGGGAGTTAAAACAACACAGGTTGTCTCAACACTGCTTCACTCTCAATAGACCAGGGGCACCTTCCATGGACTGCAACAGAGGGTCAGATCAAGCCTGGTAAAGTGTAATACTGACAGACCACAGTCATCAGGATTGAACCTGGGGCCTCTAGAGCTTAATGTATGAGCTAAAAGCCAACTGGCTATTAGTTAAGGCTATAGAGTAGCCTCATTAATCTCTCTCTAAGGCCTGGTCTACACTAGGACTTTACATCGAATTTAGCAGCGTTAATTCGAATTAACCGCTCAACCGTCCACACCAGGAAGCCGTATAATTCGACCTAGAGGGCTCTTTAGTTCGAATTCGGTACTCCACCCCGACGAGGGGAGTAGCGCTAAATTCGACATGGCTATCTCGAATTAGGCTAGGTGTGGATGCAAATCGAACTTACTAGCTCCGGGAGCTATCCCACACTGCACCACTCTGTTGACGCTCTGGACAGCAGTCCAAGCTTGGATTCTCTGACCAGCCACACAGGAAACGACCCGGGAAAATTTGAATTCCTTTTCCTGTCTGGGCACTTTGAATCTGATGTCCTGGTTGGACATCGGGGCGAGATCAGCAGCACCTGCAACGATGCAGAGCTCTCCAGCAGAGGAGTCCATGCAATCCCAGAATAGAAAGAGGTCCCCAGCATGGACAGACCGGGAAGTCCTGGATCTGATCGCTGTGTGGGGCGATGAGTCTGTGCTTTCGGAGCTGCGCTCCAACAAACGGAATGCAAAGACCTACGAGAAGGTCTCCAAAGCCATGGCACTCAGAGGATACAGCCGGGATACAACGCAGTGCCGCGTGAAAATCAAGGACCTGAGACAAGGCTACCAAAAAGTCAGAGCGGCAAACGGACGCTCCGGAGCCCAGCCCCAGACATGCCGCTTCTACGAGGCACTGCATGCCATTCTAGGTGGGTCTGCCACCACTGCCCCACCAGTGACCGTGGACTCTGAGTATGGGATAGTGTCGAGGGGCAGTTCCTCGGCGATGTTCGCCGATGGGGAAGATGAGGAAGGGTTTGTGGAGGACGAGGCAGGCGACAGCGGTTACAATACTGCTTTCCCCGACAGCCAGGATCTCTTCATCACCCTCACAGAGATCCCCTACCAACCCTCCCCGGCCGTTAACCCGGACTCAGAATCAGGGGAAGGATCAGTCGGTAAGTGCTATAAACATGGAAACATTTATTTTTTTAAAAACAGGAATAAAAAATATGTAAAAACTATATAAAAACTTTTCCATATAAAACTATATAAAGAGAAGGTCCACACATATAGGGATGGAACAGAAATCCTCCTGGGACACTTCCACGAAGCTCTCGGAGAGCAGCTCGAAAAGTCTCCGCAGGAGGTTCCTGGGGAGAGGTGCCTTATTTGGTGCTCCGTGGAAGCACACTCTTCCGCGCCAGGCCATCCTAATGTACAGCGGAATCATTGCCTCCACCAGCATGGCAACATACGGTCCTGGTCTGTGCAGGGATTCTAGCAGCATCCTCTCTCTCTCTCTCCGAGTGACCCGCCTCAGGGTAATCTCGTTCGGCGACTGCTGCATCTAATTAGGGCAATTAGTGTACTGTTACTATTGTGAATGCTTGACTTTTACTTTGCATAGCAATGACCTTGTTTAACAGCCACGTGTTGGAGGCCGCAGAGGAAAAGCATACAGTGATCTTTCCCGGGCACAGCCGCGAGGGGCTGGAACAGGGTCAGACTTTATACTTTCCAGATTGCCTTCAGCGGGAGGGCACAGTTATCCATTAACTGTTAAGCAGCCTATAGTGTAGTGCTTACCAGGCCTGGCTGCTACACGGATTCAGCTGTACCGCCCCGCTTGTCCGATCTCCTGTGCAAGACTGCAGCCAATGAAAGCGTATTCCGAAATCTCGAACTTGTCCTGAGAGCTCGTGAGACTAGGTGCCCTGTATGGTCTTGTTCACAGAAACTGAGTAGACTGTGTTCAGTGTTCGCAAACATGTATCTTTTCAAGGAAATCACTTCCTTTTTCCCATCACACAGCTGCGGCTCTTTCACGAACTGCCCCGGCATCCCCCTCACAGAGGCTGGCGCAGATTAGGCGGCGAAAGAAAAAGACTAGGGACGACATGTTCTTGGAACTGATGGCTTGCTCCAGAGCCGAGGCGGCCGAGCAGAGACAGTGGAGGGAGACCCTATGTCAGCACCAGCGCTCACACATCGAACGGGAGGACAGGTGGCGGCAGGAAGACCAGCAGGCGACTCAAACGCTGCTTGGGCTAATGAGGGAGCAAACGGACACGCTCCGGCGCCTTGTGGATGTTCTGCAGGACCGCAGGCAGGAGCAGAGAGCCCCCCTGAACTGTATCTGCAACCGCCTTCCCCCGCCACAAAGTCCTGTCCCCCCCTCACCCAAAATCACAAGAAGGAGGGGCGCTAGGGGCCGTGAAAACTGTCACTCCACCCCAGCAGAGCGCTCATGTACCAAACAGCTCTCATTCCCTAAAGTATGAGAAGTGCTTCCCTTCCTGGATCACCCAGTCCCAAATCCAAGTTTCATCCCCCCACTGTGTAGTGGAGTATTAAGAGTAGTTTGTTGTTATTCACTGTTTCCGTCACGTTTTCCTTGTCAGAAGACTTTGTGTGAAGGGGGGGAGGGGTTTTTTAATTGCATAGGACAGCCTCCATTACCAGGGTACAGACTTGGGGGCAGGATCAACAGCAGGACACACACAGACTGCAGTCACTAGGCACCAGGGTCATTCTGGGAGGTGAATGCTGCCCCGGGTCAGTCTGTGAGGTGTATGCTGCCCCAGGGTCCTAGAGCCTGCCATCCACAAATGGCAAAGCAGGCTGCCCTTACCATGCCCTTCCACCCTAGCCACGAGCCTCTCCGATGCCCTGAGCCCCAGCAAGAGCCCTCATCCACGGACACATACTCACCCTTCCCACACACCCCTCACCCCTTCCTACGCCCCAACCCCCAGCCCAGAGCCTGCATCCAAACTCCGTCCCAAAGACGGCACCCCTCACCCCTTCCTGCAAACCCACCCCTTCCTGCACACCCACCTGCAACCGTCCTCCCCCCAGAGACCGCTGTAGGAGCAGGAGCCTGTCATTCCTCTAGTGTAGAAGCGGTCTGTACATCAGTGCACACCGTACCCACCACAGTCCGCATCCATGTTTCAACCCTTGAACAGGAATTCATAATTAAAGAAAACTTTATTAATAATCAGTGTTCCATTAAAGTTATTTTAAAACGTGTGTTGGAAGGGGGGAAACCTGGAGAACGGGGTATGTAACCGCAGATCGAAGTCAACAGTCAGTGAAACAGGCTCAGGTTCAGCTTCTCTGTAAATCAACTGGAGAGTCATAGGTTACCCTGCTCTCCGAGGAACCTATCTTTCAAAGCCTCCCGGATGCACAGCGCTTCCCGCTGGGATCTTCTATCGGCACGGCTGTCTGGCTGAGCGTAATCAGCAGCCAGGCGATTGGCCTCAACCTCCCATCCCGCCATAAAGGTCTCCCCCTTGCTCTCACAGAGATTGTGGAGCATACAGCAAGCAGCAATAACAACGGGGATATTTTTTTCGCTGAGGTCCGAGCGAGTCAGTAAGCTCCTCCATCTCCCCTTGAGATGTCCGAAAGCACACTCCACCACCATTCTGCACTTGCTCAGCCGGTAGTTGAAGAGTTCCTTCTCACTGTCCAAGGCGCCTGTATAGGGCTTCATGAGCCAGGGCATTAGCGGGTAGGCTGGGTCCCCGAGGATCACTGTAGGCATCTGCACATCCCCAACCGTTATTTTGTGGTCCGGGAAGAAAGTACCTGCCTGGAGGCGTTTAAACAGACCAGAGTTCCTGAACACACGCGCGTCATGAACCTTGCCCGGCCACCCGACGTAGATGTTGGTAAAACGTTCCCTATGGTCCACCAGTGCTTGCAGCAGCATAGAAAAGTAGCCCTTTCGGTTAATGTACTCGCTGGCCTGGTGGGCCGGTCCCAGGATACGGATGTGAGTCCCATCTATAGCCCCACCGCAGTTTGGGAATCCCATCGCGGCGAAGCCATCTATGACGACCTGGATGTTTCCTAGGGTCACTACCTTTGAGAGCAGTTGCTCAACGATTGCGTGGGCTACTTGAATCACAGCAAGCCCTACGGTAGATTTGCCCACGCCAAAGTGGTTCGCTACTGACCGGTAGCTGTCTGGCGTTGCAAGTTTCCTGAGGGCTATGGCCACTCGCTTCTGCACAGTCAGGGCTGCTCGCATCCGGGTGTCCTGGCGCTTCAGGGCAGGGGACAACAAGTCACAGAGTTCAAGGAAAGTGCCCTTACGCATCCTGAAGTTTCGCAGCCACTGTGATTCATCCCAGACCTGCAGCACTATGCGGTCCCACCAGTCCGTGCTTGTTTCCCGGGCCCAGAATCGCCGTTCCACACCATGAACTTGACCCATTGCCACCATGATCTCCACTGCGCGGCGTACCCTGCTTTGTGAGAGGTCTGCGCCACTCTGTGACTTCCTGTCCTCACCGCGCTGACGGAGCCTCCTCGCCCGATTTCTCAGCAGCTGACTGTGGAAGAGGTGGACGATAAGGTACGAGGAGTTGACAACGGCCATAAGTGCAGCGATGATCGCAGCGGGCTCCATGCTCGCAGTGCTGTGGCGTCCGAGCTGTAACCGACCAGAGAAGGGCGCGAACAGATTTCCCGCCGGCGCTTTCAGGGAGGGAGGGCGTGATTGACGATTCAATGATGACAGTTACCCAAAACCACCCTCAACACATTTTTTACCCCAGCAGGCATTGGGGGCTCTACCCAGCATTCCAATGGGCAGCGGGGAGTGCGGGAACTGTGGGATAGCTTCCCACAGTGCACCGCTTCCAAAGTCGACGCTGGCCCCGTTACTGTGGACTCAGACAGTCGAATTAGTGTATTTAGTGTGGATACACAAATTCGACTTCATAAGGTCGATTCCACAAATTCGAATTAAGTAGATTCGAAATAGTCTTGTAGTGCAGACGTACCCTAAGTGGTCTCAGTGCCACTAGATGGGACAGAACACCCCACCCAAAAGGTGCGTGAGTTACAATAGCAGGAACTTTTTCCTATGGAACCCACTTTTCTCCGTTGCCTCTTGATCATATCATCCCTTCACCTTCACTGGCCTCCTATCCAACTCTGAATCCAAAATGCCCACTTGATTTTCAAAACTCCACTATAGATTCCCCTCTTTGATCTGACATCCACCTCTTCCTCTGGCCACTTACTCCATTTCTCAGATTGGGGCCTCCTCTTTGTCACACTCTTCATAGCCAAGAGTCATTCACTTATTTTATGCTGTCTGATACTCTCACTCTCTTTGTAACATGCTGAATCACTTGCTCGTTAATTCTAACCCTGTAGCTCACCATTTCTTCTCTCAGGGAAGTATTCTGTGATATTTTCTTTGACAGTTTATTTTTCTATAGTACCCAAGTTCCACATTTGGGGACACAGATGGGAAATAGATATTTTTGCCTGTAAGAACGAGTGAAGACACATTCCCTTCACAACAGAGCTGAGCTTACAGTGATATAAACACCACGCAGCTGAGCCTCTCAGCATGTTCACTGTAATTTGAAGGCTAGACATGTCCCAGTTCCTGTACACTGTATATTACAGTAATGTGTCTACACTAGACTTCATCTTCCTTTCTTGGCACTGAGATTCCTAATCTTTTAGCTCAAGGAGTGGCTTAAGGAGCCAGAGGTTCCAGGTTCAGTCCCCATAGATGACCCACACCGGAGCATTGTCACAATAACTGACTCACACACAGGAGTCAGTGCCTGAAATAACGCTTTGCTCTTTTCTTGGGCCTTCCATCTGAGTATCTCAAAGTGCTTAATAAATATTAAATGATGCTCAGAATCCCACGATGACACAGATGAATAGTATTATCTGCATTTTTATAATGGAAAAACTGAGGCACCAAGAAGCTAGGTGACTTGACTAAGGTCACAGCACATCAATGGCACATCTGGGAATAGAACCCAGGATTGTTAATTGTCAGTCATCTTTGCTAACAGGGGAGTTCCTGCCAAGCTATCTGTGACAACAGTGGGGGGTCAGAGGTTGTTCAATATGCCAATAAACTCAAATTTTAATACACCTGCCATTCCTCACCTTCATGCTGTAACTGTTCTGAGGAATTCCCATGACTGTTCCAAGCTAGTGGGGCCACTCCTTCCGCTCTGAGCTCTGACTCCTCACTCCTGTAGCAGTCACTCTGCAGTGACTGGCCTTCTCCACATCCTGGAGAAGGGCTTGCAAAGGGCCCTTAGAGCAGCTGAATGGACAGAGGGCTGAGTGCTCAGCAACCAATGCACATCCCTATTCCCAAAAAAGATGCTTGCACAGGCAGAGGGCACATGAGTACAGACCCTCAGAGGAGGGAGTCTCTCTTTGCAAAATAATACCGGTAATTCTTGGCTACATTAAGAAGCAGCAGACATACTACCGTGGCTTTTTGCAATCTGCATAATGACTGTGTCCTCAGGTACTCTCTGTGACATAGGTACTGTACTCACACCTGGAATTAGTTTTGTATTATACAGTCATTATACCTGGACTGTGATTATACGCTGTACTATAGTTATTCGTCCCTGTGATTAGACCTGTTCCAGGCAGCCTTGTGTGGAATTTGTAACGGAGTCAGCTCTGGAGACTGTGAGGTCTGCGTAATTACTGAATATCAGCTCTTGTTCAGGTCCATTTCAGTGCAGCTCCAGCGCTACATCTACAACTGGCCAGATTTTTGCATTTCCAGTTTGCTTTGCCTTGTCTCACAGCATGTGACTGAGATACACAATAGTCTGAATCTGAGATTACCTTTGCAGCAAAGCATGAAAGAGGGCAACAGTCACCTCCTCTTCCAGGACAGAGAAGGATGGGAGAGACTGGTGGTGCCGGGCGGTTCCTCCAGGGAGTCCCTCAGACAGCTGTCCCTTTGGTGGTTTCTGCTGGCACCTAAGGCATTTAAGAAAATGAATGGTAAGAAGATGCCACATTGCAAGCGATTCAGGAAATAAGCTGCCTGATTGTTTTGATTTTCATTTACTGACAGAGATAGGGGACACACATAGAGTCCCTTCTCTGATTGCTGTTTGAGTTTCTGCTCACAGCCCTGCCGAGGCACAGGAGGGTGGCTTCCAGCTGAGAGAGAATTGCTGCATGGGGAGGAGGAGTGGAACCTGGCAGAGCTGCTGCCTGCATTTTTGAAGTCTCTTTTCTAGCCCCATAGAGTGGACACACTGCAGCGCCCTTCCCCTACCTACTGCACCTTCACTCACACTGAGGGGGACAGTCACTGTGATGGGGGGAAGAAGGGTCTCTACAGAAGGAAGATGGAGAGGTTGTAACAAGGGAGGAAAAAACAGGGAAATCCCCTGACAAAACCTTCATCAGAGACAGATCACAAGCAGGGCTAGAGGTCGTACTTCCCACAAACCAAGGGGGCCGGGGGGATAATACTGAGAACTCAGGGTAATCCCCTTGCCAGCTGGAAGAGTGTGGATAATGCTGAGAAGTCATGGCAATAGGTGTTATCGAAACAAAGCAATAACACAAACAGGGACAGACCTTCCCTCCAACCCACTCTCCTGTGATCTGACCTGGAAAAAGAAATAAGAAGCCTCGCTCCCAAATCCCCTTCCCAAGGCTGACTGTGCCAGGTGCTCCAGCCCAAGGCTGCAACGCTTTCCATCCCCAGCTGCAGACCAGCCTGCTGGCACCTCAGTGGAATTATTAATGATGTGGTGTTTGCCTCCCTGCTTCTGAGCCCCTGTGTCGCACACAGACGCTGCCTGCTAGCATTCGGCTCCAGGGTCGTTTTTTAACATCACTGTTTGGGCCTTAGGTGTGGGTTCAAAGCAGTTGTTTTCAAATCATACACTTAAGAAGCTCCTGTCAACCTGCCTGGATCTGATTACATGAACTTGCTGCTGCTGCTGAACTCTTTGGCCTCCCTTCCCCACTCTCCAATCCTTAGCCGATGGCATTCTGTCTGCTTCAATATCTCAGATCCCTTGGTTCCTGTATTTCCTGCTCAACACAGATTATCTAATGTCTGTAAATCGCTTTGAAGAGGAAAGGTGCTGTATAAATGCCATGTAGTAGAGCAGGATCCGGAGTGGCTTCTATACTGGCAGGTACACAGTCACCTGAGCATTTACTTTCTAAACCCCTATTTTCAGTTGCTTCTATGTTCCTCATCTTTCACCTTACAGGCTGACATTCCTAGGCCTAATCTCTGTTTGAAGATAACGTGATTTTTCTTGGATTGATTAATTTTTGGGAAGGTTCAGTTAAAAGGGTCCAGCAATATCTGAGGGGGGAAAAAAGAAACAGCTTTCCACATTCTGGAAAAGATTCTTTCAGCTCTAATCTCAAAGTGGCTGGGGATAGAAGGTTGAAATTTGGCGGGAAAATAGCCCTCAGCAAGGAGAAGTGCCCTAGAGCAGTGCGGACACAGCAGGTAAACAAACCGGCCGGGCCTGCCAGGGGCTTTCCCTGAACAAGCAGTGGCCCGGCTCTGAGAAGCACTGACATAGAGTGTTTCAGTGTAAGTTGAGTTTAATTTGAAGGAGTTATATGTATAAGCAGAAACACCATACAGCTCACATCTTCTCTTGTTAAGTCTTTGGTATCCCTCGATGCAAGGATGATGTCTGCCAAGGGGGTTCATTGGTGGGTTTTTAGGTGCTGAGGAGCCCAATTCGTGCTTGCAGATTTTCCCACAGCAGTGGCAGGTGTAATCTTGGAGGAGACATAGTTGTTGGCTGGACTATTGTCTCCTCCTTTGTTGCTTCTCTGTCTCATGAGCACGTCTGCTGTCCTCAAAGTGAGCTGTGGCTTGGTGTATGGTGTGGTGCCGCAGTGTTCTGTTCCGCACCAAGTCCTCCCAGTTTGTTGGGTTGATGCCTCCCTATTTAAGGTGTACTTTCCGTATGTTTTTGAAGCACTTCAGCTGCCTTCTGTGAGCCCTTCTTCCCTGACTTAACTGAGAGAGGAGTACTCACTTTGGGAGGCGAGTGTCAGGCATATATACACAGTGGACAGCCCAGCAGAGTTGGTGTTTCATAACCTGCGCTTCTATACTGCTGATGTTGGCTGCAGAGAGAACGCTGATATTAGTGCGTCAGTCTTCCCAGCTGATCCTGAGAATCCTCCTAAGGCAGTGCTGCTGGAACCACTCCAGCCGCTTGAGATGTCATCTGTTGGTTTCCCAGGTCTCTCACCCATAGAGAAGGGCAGAGATGACAACTGTCTTTTCAGCTAAGATCTTGGTACCTGTTTGTAGATCCCTGTCATTGAATATTCATTTGAGTAGTCTTCCAAAGGATGTGCTGACACAGCGGATCCTGTATTTGATTTCTGTGTCAATGCTGGCTGTTTGGGAGAGGTGGCTACCCAGGCATGGAAAATGGCCCATATTTTCCAGGGGTTCTCTCTTGCTAAGTGTGCAGCTAAGGAAGGCCATTTTGTGCATATGTATCTATTCTAGTTTGTAGAGCAGGGGTCGGCAACCTTTCAGAAGTGATGTGCTGAGTCTTCGTTTATTCACTCCAATTTAAGGTTTTGCGTGCCAGTAATACATTTTAATGTTTTTAGAAGGTCTCCTTCTATAAGTCTATAATATATAACTAAACTATTGTTGTATGTAAAGTAAATAAGGTTTTTAAAATGTTTAAGAAGCTTCATTTAAAATTAAATTAAAATGCAGAGCCCCCCCGGACCGGTGGCCAGGACCCAGGCAGTGTGAGTGCCACTGAAAATCTGCTCGTGTGCCGCCTTCGGCATGCGTGCCATAGGTTGCCTACCCCTGCTGTAGAGGTTCTTATACCACACTTTTCACAGTCATATATCTGAGCACCTTGCAGCAGTGCATTAAATGATGTGACTAACATTTGTCATGTGTGGTTTGTTCTTTCTCTCACACTCTGCCTATGTGTGTGCATAGCTAACAGTTGCATGCAGAAAACCTTAGAGCAGTTGCACGGGGAATGAAGCAAGCAGCATCCTTGCTTCACTGTGTGTCTTGTGAGCTGCACAGTGACTAAGGGAAGGTCCCTATGAACCTCATAAGGGGTGAAAAGAAACAAGGGAGGATTCTTTTGCATTTTGTAATGTATATCGGAGGGAGATCTGCTCTGATGCACCTTAAGAGCAGCATCTAAGGTTCACAGAGTAGGGTTTCCTGCTGCAGACTTTCTAGGACGAATGAGACGGGGCATTTCAGTGGTCTCTATCTGAATAATTCCACACTTTGGCATTTGCACACACTATTACCAGTTTTGGATTTACCAGCAGATCTCCAAAGTTCTGTAGAATGAGAGTCCTTTTTATGTTTTCCTTTTTTTTCTTTCCTTTTTTTAATTTGGAAAAAATAATCTTGGGAATTCCATTCAAAAATCTTTGTTAAGAGAATGCTACAAGCTCATAGTTAAGTGCTCCAACACCAAGAGATGCAAATGCTAAATGTAACCCATAGCTCTGTTCCCTTGTGTTTATTTTGCACGACAGCCCAGACTTGAATTACATACTATTTCTCAAATGCAATATATTATTATTTATTAATCATGTTTATTACCATAGTGACTAAAAGCCCACCAAGAATGGAGCCCCACTGTGCTAGGCATTATATTCAATTTTTTTCTGCAACCTTAAATACACTTGGGAAGCATTTGTAGTACTGTGTATTATTCTGTATATGCCTGAGAGAATCCATGTACGTAGTTTATATGAGAAGTACTTATACAGCATATTACAGATTAAGCATAATATCACAGAGTAATAGTGAAAATTACTTGGCATATATAGGCTGCCTAATTTTGCAGCTAAATTATCTTTGCTGTCAACTGCTTCATCCCCTGAATGGCACCAAGGGACAGCTGTGCTGCTGCACAAAAAAGGAAATGCATAGTACATAGTTGCTGCTGAAGGCCCCCCTGCTGCAATGAGAGCAGCTATCACCGCCCCCTTAGCTCATGCAACAACTCTAGGGGCAATTAAAATACACATAACAGAGAGAAGAGAACTAGTTTATCATGTAAACATTTTGTTCTTAAAGAGATTCAAGATTAAAGATAAAATCTGTTTAAAAGATAGGAAATAGAGGGTAGGAATAAATGGTCAGTTTTCACAGTGGAGGCAGGTAAATATTGCAGTCCTCCAAGGATCTCTACCGGGACCAGTGCTGTTCAACACATTCATAAATGATTTGGGAAAAAGGATGAATTTTGGCAAAATTTTCAGAAATACAAAATTACTCAAGATAGTTGAGTCCAAATCAAACTGCGAAGAGTTGCAAAGAGATCTCACAAAACTGGGTGATTGGGCAAGAAAATGGCAGATGAAATTCAGTGTTGATAAATGAAAAGTAATGCATATTGGAAAACATAATCCCACCTACATATACAAAATATGGGGTCCAAATTAGCTGTTACCACTCAAGAAAGAGATCTTGGTGTCCTCATGGGTAGTTCTCTGAAAACCTCTGCTCAATGTGCAGTGGCAGTCAAAAACGCTAACAGAATGTTAGGAACCATTAGGAAAGGGATTGATAAAAAGACATACAATATCATAATGCCTCTATATAAATCCACACCTTGGATACTGTGCGCAGTTCTGATCACCCCATCTGACAAAGGATATATTAGAACTGGGAAAAGTTCAAAGGGCAACAAAAATGATGAGGGGTATCTTCCATATGAGAAGTTAAAAAAACTGGGATGGTTCAACTTTAGAAAAGAAATGAGTAAAGGGCGATATAATAGGGGTCTATAAAATAATGAATGGTGTGGAGAAAGTGAATAAGGAAGTGTTATATACTTCTTCACATAAGACAAGAACCAGCAGTCACCCAGTGAAATTAATAAGCAGCAGGTTTAAAACAAACATAAGGAAGTACTTCTTCACACAATGCACAGTCAAGCTGTGGAATGTGTTGCGAGGGGATGTTATGAAGGCGAAAAGTATAACTGGGTTCAAAAAAGAATTAGATAAGCTCATGGAGGAAAGGTCTATCAATAGCTATTAGCCAAGATGGTCAGGGACACAACCCCATGCTCTAGGTGTCCCTAAACCTCTGATTCCTAGAAGCTGGGAGTGGATGGCAGGGGATGTCTCACTTAATGATCACCTGTTCTGTTCATTCCCTCTGAAGCGCTGGCACCAGCCACTGTTGGAAGACAGGATACTGGGCTTAATGGACCATTGGTCTGACTCAGTATGGCTGTTCTTTGGGCTGGAGTTGGGGAAATAATGGATCTTTCAGTTCATTGGCAATTCTGAAAAATAAATTGTTTAGGATCAAAGTGAAAACAATCTTTTCCAAAATTTTTGGTGAATCAAAAGTTTAAAAAAATGTCTTGGGTCAAACAAAATGCTTTTGTTTTTGTTTTAATGTTTTTGATTTTTTTTTTAATAAAATGAAGGACACTTTGAAACAAATGTAGTTTTGACCCAAAATATCAAAATATTTCTATTATTTAGGAATTTTTAAATGGGAGGGAGGTTGGCCAGAACAATTTGGTAAAACCGACTCAAACTTTGACAATTTAACAGTGTTGCTGAATCTGCATTTTTCACTGGGAAAAAAAGTTTCGGCCAAAACATTTCACCCTGATCCACTTAGGGCTTGCTGGTTCTCAGACAGACAATGCAGCTTAAGGAGCAAAGAAGCTCCCAGCCACAGTTCCAGGCTGCTTTCCTCCTGCTGTCCCTGCTCTCCCCAAGGCCCCCCACCCCGTTCAAATGTTCACACTCCCACATGCAATCAGGACAAACACAATCCACAGATTTCATCAAGATAATAACATTTTATTTAATAGAAACATAGAAATAAATAATAAACAGTGAACAAAATTCAGCTGCTGCAAAATGGAAAAAGACCAGAATTACTCATTAGGATTGAAATTTTTACATCTGAATAAATAAAGATGCTACTTAGTGCCCTTCAGCCAGCTGGGATCCAGTAGGGTCTCCTCCCCTGCTCCTGTCTGAAAACACAGTAATGTTGGTTAGGGAAAGGCTGCAAAAGATTTATATGCAGTTATTAAAAACATCAGCAGAGTGTAAAGAAAGGATGCTTCCAGGAAAGATGTGTCAGGTTACCAGGAGGTGCTGTACCATCGCCCAGTACTTCCCCTCCCTGCCTTTGCAGCCCATTTGCGCCCTGCTAGGCATATCGGACACACAGGTGATTGTCTGAGGAGATGTAGCCACCACCTCACTTGTGGGGACTCAGGCCAAGGGAAGTCTTGGGCTTTGATACTGTTCTGCTGGAGAAACTAAAAGGGGAAGTTATCTGTAAAGAAATCAGTAAAGATTAGAGGGCCAGAGTGGTGCAAAGGGACCAGAATCTGGCCACAGCTGACTGACTGAGAATTCCCTTGGCAGGGTAGGCAGAATCTCTCAGCTGTCACAAAGCCAACAACTGGGTTCTACACCAACCCCAACTTCCACAGCGTAGGCAGGGTCCGTATGGAGTGGGGCAGTGTATAACATGCTCTGTCAGTTGCCACCACGTGATATAGGGACTTAGCCAGCTGTGGACCATAGTCAGATGTCATAAGTTAGAGCAGCTCCATGTCTCTAATGTATGTCAAACTGAGGTTGGGACAGTTTAGGAATCAGAAAGCTGTATCTGGCTTCCTGCTGGCCCCCTCTTTCTCTGCCAAGCAGATCTTACCGCAGGAGAGAATCTGGCCCTACAACATGTAATAATAATAATCCATCGCATTAACAAAGCACACCTCATCCATACATCTCAGAGCACATTTCAAAGGTGGATAAATATCATTATCCCAAGCTAACAGATGGAGAAAATGGTCGCTTTCTTTGTTCCATACAGGACCTGTGATGTATCCTCCCCATAGCATCTGCAGCATTCACCCTGCCCAAAATTCACCCAGGGACTTCACAGCACTCTCTTGCTACCTGGGATCTCCACAGCCTTTATCATCTTCAGCTATCTGTTTACATATGCAACATGATTCATTTGGGTGTTATGTCCATGTAACAGCCTGCCACTGCTACTAGCTTATGGAAATAATTCTTTGGCTTAAGTGGTAGAGATCGGTACTTCAGTGCACAAGGTCCTGGATTCAAATCCTGATAATGATGTATCTTGGGGATCATTACACATAGCACTATGGAAGTTAAGGGCATTCAGCACCTTGCAGGACTGAGTCATAAAGGCATCTCATTTTGGGATGACAGTGCGTTGACAATAATCCCAGCAGGGTGGAAATGCTCCCACTGCCTTTTAGCTTTATAAATACAATGTTGTTTGGTACATTTTATATATATATTTTTAAATGGCATGAAATTACTTTGCCAACTCCCATATTTTCCAGCATGTTGAGCTCTGTTCTCAGTATATTTTGCCAATCTACTAAACATGTTTTCATTCCCACTAGAGTAAATAAAAGGCTTTCTGCATCTGGCCTCTTCATGTCTCTGGGTGCTCTGACAGCCGCTCTCAGATTAAATGTATTGCTTATTCCAAGTGACTATTACAATATTCCAGTTTCCTTAGTAGGAGGCAAGAAGAAACATTAGTATCTCTGGCAACAAATGGGGATTAGATGCTTAAAATGAGAAGAACCCTTTAATTTAGTCTGCAAATTTAAGTGTACTTTAGGGAAAAGATGAAGAATACAAATTGGGCTTTTATGGGCCTCTAGTGGAGACCTTTCTCCATCGACCTGGTCCTGTGGGCCAAAGCATCTCTATCTTCAAGGACAGTGATTGCCCTGGGATTCTCTTATACAGTCAGGACCTAATTTTTCTCCATTTTTTGTGGCCCAAAGCATGCGGCAGAAAATTAATGCTGCAGCATTCATTCTTCATGCTGTTTCCAACAGATCAGCTGGAGTCTTGGGGGCTGTGTGGACAGTGCACAAGAACATGGTTAATGCTCACTGTGTGCATATATGAATTTTTCAAAAACACCATCTCAAGCAAATTCCAGCTGTTACTGAGCAGGACAGGATTAGGTGTAATTGTACAAGCCATTAATCCACTTATTTAATTAACCTGAGACTGTATAGATTCAGCAGCAGGAATCTAGCCACAAACAGTGTTGCATTAACAGAGAAGTCACCGTTAAAGGCAACTCATGCAAACCATTTCTCCTGGAACAGAAAGCCAAGTTTGATAAAGAACCCAGTTGCATACAAAAGACATGACGGGATGCACATGATTATCTGAACTCTTAAACTTTTTGAAAAAGCAGCAAAGAATCCTGTGGCACCTTATAGACTAACAGACGTTTTGCAGCATGAGCTTTCGTGGGTGAATACCCACTTCTTCAGATGCAAGTCTTGCATCTGAAGAAGTGGGTATTCACCCACGAAAGCTCATGCTGCAAAACGTCTGTTAGTCTATAAGGTGCCACAGGATTCTTTGCTGCTTTTACAGAACCAGACTAACACAGCTACCCCTCTGATACTTAAACTTTTTGGGTCACTTTGCAGTTTGGTTCTCTTGTCCTGTTTTTATCCAATGTTTGTATCACCCACAAATATGGTGCTGGTTGAATTTTCACCAATGAAGCAACCAATGAATATTGTAGTGAGAAGCTTATTTTACTTAGTTTAATTGGACAAAAAAGCCTCTAGAAACTCCAAGAGTCCCTGACTGGGCTACAACTGGCAGCAACCATCGCTGCCTGAAGACACAGGGTAGTATTCTTAAAAATGACAAAGGTTATGTTTACACTAGGATAAAAGGTGTGTCTTTAACACCGGTGAGCTAATATCTGTTAACTAGCTTGTGGTAAAGCCCTAGTGTAGACAAGGCAGCTGCACTTTTAACACGTGTTATCTGGTTGAAGTATACCTTGTGCCAAATGCATGTGTATTGGGGGGGTGGGAAGGGAGGATCCCTGAGATGGAAGCTGGAATGTCAGGGGAGCACACAGTCTCAGCACACTCCCCCACAGTCAGAAGGTCTGTGATGGCAAGATATTAAGGCTGAATGGGTCTAACACCCAAACAAGGGAGCAACCACCACAGGGACCCTTTCTTAGATGGCCTGACTGGGCAACTGGGAAAAAACAAACTGAAAAAGGAAGACTTCACACTGAGCCCCAAAACAAAGGCTATTAAGCAATATGGTAATAGAGCTCAGCACACACAGGGAGGGTGGGGCTTTGGGAAAAGGAGTTTTCCTTGAGGATGTGGAGCAGATGGGGGTGGCGGTGGTGGTAATAGGCACCTATATAAGACAAAGCCCCGAATATCGGGACCATCCCTGTAAAATCGGGACATCTGGTCACCCTAACTCCTACCAGCTAATATATGTTAAACTACAAATTGCCTTTTCTATGCTAGGGTTTTAACACATGCCAGTTAACATATTTGCTAACATGTTAAAAGCACCTTTTTATCCTAGTGAAGACCAGGCCTAAGTGACTTTGCAGCACAAGTTCTATGGAAAGTCAGTTTTTCCAAGGTCAGTGGGATTTGTGCTTCTAAGTTATGTCGGCACTCTTGCAAATTCCACCTGGATTGCTCATTATTTGGAAGGGAGCAAATCAGTGAACTACCTGGCAATGTAAGAGTCTGCAGACCACAGTATGAGAACCACAAGCCTAGATCTTTGAAGACAATTGGTAAAGGGTCGTTATTCTGTAAGGACATAGCCAATAGTTGTCATATACACATTGGAATTACTGCACGGCTGTTGGTATCATATGTAAAATACAGCACTATTCAGCCAAGCAGATGCCATTCATTTGGGGGAGGGGCTGAAGAAAGGAAGGGGCAGCCGCCCATGAATATCTGTTAGCAGTCATCATTAGTACTTTGCCCCTCAGAGAACATATGGTGCCAGGTAGACACTGGGGCAGGTTTGAGAGAGAGGGGGGAACCAGAGAGGTGGGCAGAGCAGGCAAATCCATCCACCAACGAGAGAGGAGCCAGAAAGGTAGGAAGGGCAGGCAGAAGCTTGTTCTGCTTTTGTGAGGCATGTTGACCTGGGGCTTTGAATATTGCTAAACATGACAACAAAACGGATCCCTCTACAGATGAGTGCTCATCACCAAGGGCCCCCATGGCACTTCCTCAAAGAAAACCTGTTGGACGACACAGTTCAGGTGAGAGGGTGATACAAGGAGACTGCATGCCAGGTGGGACGGTGTTACTATCAGAAAGACTGGGCAATGAATGGAAGTTTGATAATGAATGGGGGACTGGTCGGTACTGGTTAGGAGGCCAAGCCCTGGTACTAGCTGTAGGTGATACTTAGCAGGTAGTTGCCACTAGTTGGGGTGGGATAAAGGCAGGTGGGTGCCTGGCACTTTACCATTAGGATATAATTATTTTACTGTATTCCAGCTGGTTCCCGTTGAAGTCTATGGGAGTCTTTCCACTCACTGCAATGGGAATTGGTCAGGCTGGAGAGTTCTCACTGCATATTGTTAATTTAGAGTGTGCTGGAAGGGGTTTTATTCTCTAACAATGTTTCCAATTACTGCTGGCGAGAAACAGATTTAAGGCACTTAACTGAAGTCTATTGAGCTGACATGAATCAGATTCATTAAATTAATCTAAATAAATTGTCCCTCAAAGAAGGAAGGGAAACAGGTAGAGGCAAACCTGTCCCCAGAGAGAGATTTGGGCAACAGTCTATGCAAAGCCTGGTTAATGAGTCTGAGTGCTGGCTCCAGAAGGTGAAGGGATGTGTGTGTGTGTGTGTTTGTGAAGGGGCCTAGGGTGTTTTTGCTGCATGCTGGATATAACGGCCTTGTGGTATCTCGCTCTGCACAGGATGATTTTTCTGTCTCCATTCTGTGGATGGATGTGCAAGCAGCTAGTATTTTATCCCACAACCAGAAATGAATATTGCAGCTGTGTGAGCACCACCCACTCCCTTCTGTCTGGAATAAAAGGCTCGATTAAATGAAGGGAGGCTCCAAGAAGCAGACAAATTACATTACAAAGAAAGAGAGATTCAAGCTTCTCATGTTTGGTGCCAGTTCCTTTATGGACTGTTCATTTATTTAATCCTGCAATCTCTGAGGCTGGTTCAGTGACTCAGCTGGTGTTAACCCTAAAATCTCTGGAGCTGGTTCACTGAACAAGTCAGTGTTAACTGTTAACCTAATCCCTGGTGCTTCTACTTTGCATAGGTCAGGATTAACCCTATAATCTCTAGTGCTAGCTCACTAGTAAATCCGTGTTAACCCTATAATCTCCAGTGCTGGGAAAGACTGCTTTGCCCAGATAGCATACCAATCCCAACTCTGAATCTAAAGAGGCATCAGATTGTGTGAAATCAAGTATGAAATGGATTACCATGAATTGGCAAACTCCATCTCTCCCTCTTGACTCTGGGTTTGATATGGCAGTCAAATTATGTGTGTCCTTCATTTATAGCTACTTGAATCTTTCCTGGAGAAGCATTAAGGGTCAACTTGGATAGAGCAGGAGAATCAGTCCTAGGCAGAGGGATCCAGTATTAGAGAGAGGAGAGCCCCCCACCTCTTTCCTTTCCATTGTGAGTCATAACTGGGTTCTTTCAGGATCTGTCTTAAAGACTCTCTGCATTCTGATCTTCTTTTGCTGGGAACTAAAGGGAGATAATTTGTCATCTAGCACTTTCAATTATGTCATAGCTGCAGAAATGGAGTCTGAGACAATGTGTAAAGATTTATTAGATCACTCACTGGACATTGATATTTCTTTAGGGGAAAGCTGGAAATGGGGTGAAAGTGTAAAGGATCAATGTCTGAAGGGCATAAAACCTCCCAGATTTTGGAGTGGGGAATGTATGGGAATGTTATTATCCTCAGGGGGATTGGATAATATGCAAGTGCCGAAAAAGAAAAAAGGAAAAAAAACCCAAACTCAGAAATGACACAAAAATAGTGAGTGGTTAAAAGACAACTAAAATAGAAACTATGTAAGAGTCAAAAAATGAAAATAAGGATGCACTGTGGTTTTTAAAAACTGTATATTGACAAGTTTTATCAAAATAAATAGAATGGGGTAAGGCTTAAAAATAACTAAATATTGAACGTAGGAAATGTTTAATATTTAAAAAATTATAAAGACAACAGCCAAGGATTAAAAACTAGGTAAGAATAAAAGTAGAGGCTTTCAACAGAACAATAACCTCCCTAAAATTAATAGCAATTAACAACAGGCAGGTGGTGGGACAATGGGAAAGAGAGAAAAAAAGTTTATGATTCTTTAGCTGAAATTAACATGCCTAGCATCACTCTGAACTAGACGGTGAAAGCATTACTCTCTGCTTTACTCTCTTTGGTGAGCAGCTGCTCAAATGAGGAGTCCCACTGAAATCAGTGTATGGATAACTGCTCACCAGAGTGAGTAAGGGCTTCTCAATTCGTCCCTCGGCTTGTATGTTGTATCTGTTTCCTTGCATCTTACATTTGTGTGGTTTTTTGTATTGTGAGCTTTTCAGAGCAGTCTCTCTCTTCTTACTTGTCTGTGCAACATCTAGTACATTTTAGGCACTACTGTAATATAAATTGATGATCATTATCATTATTCACGTTGGCCTCTTAATTTGCCGCCTTTTCCGGAATTTATATTAACGTGTGCTATTAATATATGTTCATGTTATGTATTTATATACCTATATGCAACAGGGCCAGATTATGCTCTTACTGAAACTGGTGAAAATCCCTAGTAACAAGACTGAAATCAAGGAGATTACTCTGGATTATGACCTGTGTAAATGAGAGCAGGATTCTTAACTTTCAACCCCACCACAGCTCTCAAGGTCTTGGATAGGGTTGCCAACTTTCTAATTGCAGAAAACCGAACACCTTTACCCTACTCCCTGCCCTGCCCCTTCCCTGAAGCCCCACCCCTGCCCTGTCCCTTATCCAAGGCCCCGCCCCCACTCACTCCATCCCCCCTCCTTCCATCGCTCGCTCTCCACTACCCTTCCTCACTCACTTATTTTCACTGGGCTGGGGCAGGGAGAGGGGATGAGGGCTCTGGCTGGGGAGTGGGCTCTGGGGTAGGGCCAGGGATGAGGGGTTTGGGGTGCAGGAGGGGGCTCTGGCTGGGGGGTGGAGCCAAGGGGTTCGGAGTATGGGAGAGGGAGCTCCAGGCTCAGGCAGGGGGTTGGAGTGTGGGAGAGGGTACAGGCTCTGGAGTGGGGGTGGGGGTTCTGGGGTGGGGCCAGAAATGACGGGTTCAGGGTGCAGGAGGGAGCTCTGGGGTGGGGTTTGGGATGCAGGAGGGGTTGAGGGCTCTGGGGATGAGGGTTTTGGGGTGCGACAGTTCTCAGCCAATGGGAGCTACAGAGCCAGTGCTCCAGGCTCCCTGGCCGCCTCTCCGCCTAGGAGCCGGACATGCCAGCCGCTTCCTGGGAGCCGCGTGGAGCCGGGCAGGGAGTCAGCGGTGCTGACTGGAGCCACCAGAGTCACTTTTTGAGCAGGTCTTCTGGTCAAAAACCAGACACTTGGCAACCCTAGTTTTGGATCTCCTTCAGGGGACCACTGAGATGGGAATAAGACCCTGCATCATCCTCTAGCATCTTCTGCAGAGTAGCAAGACTGTCTGACACATTAAAGATTACTGTGTGTCTACCTAAAAATATTGCAGAAAATAAAAATAAAATCCAATCAACCTACTCCCCTCTCCCACAAAAATAAGTTAAAGGATGTAAACAGGACAGGCTGATCATGGCTGTTTGTGATCTGCATGAATCAATGATGCCTTGGAGTCTGTGACTAACTGGATTACCATTGGGTCTTGCATCACCAGGCAGGAAAATGTACTAACTGTGATGCATCAGCCTGTTTCCTTGTTTTTGAACCCTCCAGACAGAGAAAACTGGAGTGATTTTGCTTTTAGTCCATGAGTTTGATAATGCTCCACTTGTGGCATGCTGTCTTCCACCAGGGATAGAGCAAGGTTTAACACAACCGGCCTGGATCTATCCCCAAACTACTATTGGCAGGCGGCGGTGGTGGGGGTGCTGATAGAAAATAAGTGAGTTCTAGAAGCTGCCTCTTCAGAGTATGACACTGAGATGGCAGAGACCCTAGGGTTTTTTTCACCTTCCTCTGCAGCATGGGGCAGGATCACTTGCAGGTTTAAACTAGTGTAAATAGTGGAGTCTCTGTGACTTGAAATCTTCAAATCATGATTTGAGAACTTCAGTAACTCAGCCAGAGGTTAGGGGTCTATTACAGGGGTGGGTGGGTGAGATTCTGTGGCCTGCAATGTGTAGGAGGTCAGACCAGATGATCACAATGGTCCCTTCTAGTCATAGAGTCTATGAACTGATCTGTGTGATCATATTGTAATCTGCTGCTGCTTCAGCTCATGTAAACACACTATATGTGAGATGGAATAGTTAGAGTTATTACTAGAGATGAGTCCAAACCAAAATCCTGCCTTTGAACACCTGTCAACCTTGGAAATAAGTAGAGCCTGAGCCAAACTTTGTTTTGGATCAACCTGTACTCGTTATGGAAATAATGCAAATGAACTGGTCTCCTCCTGGAAGTCTAAAATCACATACTGTGTTCTCCAGTTAGTAGGAGTGGGGTAGGAGGAGTCAGACTGAGATACTCAGTGGGCACCCAAATTGCAATTATGCTCCTCACTGGGCCATGTAGTTGCAGCCACACATGCTGCTGCAACAGATGAACCTATAAAGCAAGAAACTATTTCACAGGCTGAATGCAAGAGTAGGAAAAACTTGACTAGGGAGTGCAATCCAGTGCTCTAAGCAGGGGAGTGGGAGTCAGGAACTCCTAAATTCTAATCCCACCTCTGAAATTGCTTCTTTCTGTAACCAGTGCACGTCACTCCTGGTCAAGGCAAAAAAACATTACTGTTGGCTTTCAGCCTCAAATTTCTCCCTCAAGGCATCCCTAATCCTTGTTGCCCTGTGGTGGGCGTCTCTAGTAGCCCTGCTGTCTGGCTGTGCAAATTCAGCCTCCAGGACTTGCACCTCGTTGGTCCATGCCTGGCTGAATGCTTCACCCTTCCCTTCACAAATATTATGGAGGGTACAGCACGCGGATATAACCGCAGGGATGCTGCTTTCCCCCAAGTCTAGCTTCCCATACAGACATCTCCAGCGAGCTTTTAAACGGCCAAAAGCACACTCCACAGTCATTCGGCATCGGCTCAGCCTGTAGTTGAAACGGTCCTGGCTCCTGTTCAGCTTCCCTGTATATGGTTTCATGAGCCAAGGCATTAATGGGTAAGCGGGGTCTCCAAGGATCACAATGGGCATTTCAACGTCCCTTACTGTGATCTTTCGGTCTGGGAAAAATGTACCTTCCTGCATCTTCCTGAACAGGCCACTGTTCCGAAAGATGCGTGCATCATGCACTTTTCCAGGCCAGCCTGTGTAAATATCAATGAAACGCCCACGGTGATCCACAAGCGCCTGGAGAACCATAGAGAAATACCCCTTGCGATTAATGTACTCGTAGGCTAGGTGGGGTGGTGCCAGAATAGGAATATGCGTCCCATCTATTGCCCCTCCACAGTTAGGGAAACCCATTTCTGAAAAGCCATCCACAATGTCCTGCACGTTCCCCACAGTCACGGTTCTCCTCAGCAGGATGCGATTAATGGCCCTGCAAACTTGCATCAACACGATTCCAACGGTCGACTTTCCCACCCCAAACTGGTTCCCGACCGACCGGTAGCTGTCTGGAGTTGCCAGCTTCCACATTGCAATAGCCACCCGCTTTTCCACCGTCAGGGCAGCTCTCAATCTTGTGTCCTTGCGCCGCAGGGTGGGGGCGAGCTCAGCACACAGTCCCATGAAAGTGGCTTTTCTCATACGAAAGTTCTGCAGCCACTGCTCGTCATCCCAGACTTCCATGACAATGTGATCCCACCACTCACTGCTTGTCTCACGAGTCCAAAAGCGGCGTTCCACGGTGCTGAGCATTTCCGTTACCGCCACAAGCAATTTCATGTCACCCGCTTTAGGCAAATCCATATCATCATCGGACTCCTCACTGTCACTTTGGAGCTGAAGGAGGAATAGCTCAACTGCCAAACGTGATGTGCTGGCGACAGTCAGCAGCAAATTCCTCAGCAGCTCAGGCTCCATTTCACAGCGTGCTGAACTCACAATGGCAAGAAACGTGGACGGCGAAACTGTGACTGCTGGGAAGTGAAGCGATGCACCACGGGGCGTTGGAACAGGAAGCGGAATGACCCACACACTTCCTTCCCCTTCCCACAATACTCAGCGCCAAAACGGCGCCAAAACGGGATGAGGTGCTCTGTGGGATAGCTGCCCACAATGCACCTCTCAGTACAGCGCTGGAAATGCTGCCAATGTGGCCACACTGCAGCGCTGGCCCTGCACAGCTGGATGACCAGCGCTGCAAACTACCAGCGCTGCAAACCGTAAGTGTAGCCATAGCCTGAGCATTGCTCTCAACTGCAAAGCCTCAAGTCCCACTCACTATGACAATTGCCCCCCAGATCTGACTGAATGCATTAACACATGCAGCAGCTGTGGCACCTCAGGTTCAAGAGGGACTTCTAAAGCACCTTTCATAATGAGGTGAGCACGGCAGAGTTGCCAGTGCCATCCAAGGGACTTTGAAAGACGTCTGATGGCATTTGAAAACCATTCTCTGTGTGTAGAACACAGCTGGTGCATTTCTCTTCACTCCTCCTTTAAACCTAAAGAAATTTACTTGACAAATTGGGATTTGCATTTCTGAGGTGCTAATCCAATGCTCCAGCTTATTCCACCTACCTGATGTCCTGACCCTCTGTTTGTGACATCATAATTGGTTGCCATGGAGGCGATTATTATGTCACAGGCAGAGGAGTAAGGGGCTCGGGATGGGGATAACTAGCAGGAGCAGATAACTGAACTCCAAAGAAATGTGGATCCTGTTTTCATGAACATGCCTCAGTAATAAAGAACACAAGGAGAAGCTTATAGGAAACATATACTGAACTGTGACTAAATAGGGTGATTTTTGCAAAATCCCATATGGCTTTAAATTCTGATCTCAGTGACAACCCCTCTGGAGCCAATGAAGACAGATTAGAAGAGAATATGGCCCATCACATCAAATATGAATCTATTTTACTATTAACATTCACTCTCCTCCCCTCCCCGCTAGGATTCCGTGCTCCGTGAGCGCTACAGGGGATTGGGATTCATGCAGGGGGAGAAAAGAGGCTTGTCCCAAAACCACAGAGAAGACTGACTTTTGGAGAAAAATGAAATATTGAAGTCACACTTTGCATGGGCTGGTGAGGGCTTACGAAAGCAGAAGCTGGGTATCTGGCTTGGCATAAGTTCAGCTCTGCTCTGCCTATGTGAGGGAGCCAAGCCCTGTAAAGCTCAAGGAATCATCCAGCAGGGCTTCCTTGTCCACCATGATTAATGAGACATGAGGGTGTTGGGAAGGAAAGATGTAGTTTAATTGCTTTCACAGGGATGCAGTCCAGTGATTTGAAGATTCTACTCCAGCTCCTCTTGACTTGGCTTCATCAACATTGTGGCTCTTTCATGCCTAGTTTCAAAAGTGCAGAAACAATACTGAGTGCTGCTATCCCAAGTCAGACATGCAGTTCGGCAATCCAGTGCTTGACTGCACTGGGGAACATACTGAAGAGAACAATCCTGCATAAAGAAGAGAGATATAATTAGATGGGGTCAAATAGGTCTGTCCTAACCATGGCTGCCACCATCCGTTGATCAGTGTCATTCGTGGTGGTGGTGGTAGGGAGCTAATGCTTTCCCCGTTAGGTCACTACACAATGCATAAACATTTTGTACAGACGGATTTGTGGCTAAGGCACAGGGCTGGGACTCAGTAGATTGAATTAAATTACCAGCTTTATTACAGGCTTCCTGTGTAATCTAGGGCAAGTCCCTTAGTCTGGCTAAGCCTCAGTTTTCCATCTGTAGAATGAAGAGACTAGTACACACCTACTTTCTAGGATGATTGAGAGGTAGAGCTGGTGAAAAATATTTTTCACAGAAAATTTAAAAATAAAATATTCCTCCCCCCGACCCCAGAATTTCCCATTGACAAACCAAAACTGAAAATTAGGCAATGTGGGTTTTCAAAAACTGTTGTCTTTTTCTTTTAATTGTTTTTTTTCAGGAACAATCAGAAAATTTCTACCAAAATGAGAAATCCGGAATGTTGAGCTTTCTAGTGTGAGGATAAACCCACTAGTGTTTGTGTGGTGCTCAGACACTACAGTGATGACGGACATAGAAGTAACTAGACCTCAATGGTGCAAGGTGATGGGCACTCTGGCCCTGATCCAGCAAAGCATTTATGCTTGTGCTCAACTTTAAGCATGAACTTCAATGGGACTTCTTACAGGAAGGACCACAATGCTCAGCACCTTCTAGGACTGAACCCCTAGAGAATGACAGAGGCTTGCTGTTACATCCAGTATTTCTAATGGCCAGAGCACTGCAGCTTTAGAGGGGAGCCAGAGTGGTCCTTTTCAGCACCTAGCTCCATGTGTGTTTGGTACAGAGTAAAGCTTTCTGTACCATAGCCAACTGCCTGCTCCAATCAATCTAATCCAACGGTGTGTAGGAGCAATTAAGTGAGACCTATGACAGCACAGTTAGCACTTGGTGCCTCGGTCCTGATCATTTTCATAGACTCACCAATGGAAAATTACTAGTATATCATTTTTTTTATTTTTTTTGGCCATTAAAGTTGGGGCAAAGCTGCTGGTTTCGGCTCTGCTGTTCATTTCCTGTCATCTTAAAAGGTTTTAGCCTAGCAATTAATGAAATAAACAATCAGGGCCATCAGAGTACTCAGCACCCAGCCCATCAGCACAGGGCACCATATAAACAGCTGCCAGCTTCCCCTCCCCTGGCAGCAGGAGGCCCTGGAGAGCTTGGGGGAGGGACAGAGTCTGTGTTTTGCTCTCTAGAGTATGCTGGAGCCTTT
This sequence comes from Mauremys mutica, assembly GCF_020497125.1. NCBI lineage: Eukaryota > Metazoa > Chordata > Testudines > Geoemydidae > Mauremys > Mauremys mutica. The sequence goes on along the minus strand of NC_059075.1, from coordinate 74,583,211 downwards.
CAGAAGCTTTTAATTACCCAGCCAGCAGCTGAAATAATGAAAGAACTTTCAAATGTGGCGGATGATGCTGTGAAATATGCAATATAATGGAATCTGTATAATTGTATCCAGGAGACTCAAACAACCCCTTCTATTTCTTTTCTAAAGGCTGAGCATGTTCTTGGAAGGCAAGAGAGAAAAAGAGGTTCTTTAGGCTTTTGGATGACTTGGGTGGACAAACCTAGCTACAGGACTCAGGAAGGCCAAGAGGACACTAAGCTTCTACCATTTACAGGTTAGAGAAACAATGTGACCTAGTGCTTAGAGCAACCGGCTAGGAAGGAGTCAAAACTCTTGGGTACTATTTCACTAAGTCTCTGTGGAACTTTGGGCAAATCATGTCACCTCTGTGGGCCTCAGTGTACCCAGCTATACAGTTGGTACAATACCTTCTTCTCAGGGATGTTATGAGGCTTAAACAGTGAATGAATACTGAACAGTACTTGCAAAGTTTCATTAATGCTAGGTGCATTTATTGCTTTATATAGATGATTATGATGACATTTTTATTATTGTTACAAATTCAGGTCAAACAGCTGATAATTATTGTGGTTAAAGATAAACAAACTGCATCAGTTGGAGGCTTGAGGGGAAAATTATTTACAATGAATGAGACTGTTTGCTGTGTAATTTCTTTCTTCATGACTCCTCTGGAGATCTGGGTGCAATATGAGTCATATGTGTAACGTTAGGAAAGCCGAGCTCAGAAGCAGTGTTACGTCTGTAGCGAGGTTCCTGTATCAGATGGGGGAAGGTTACTGAGGCAAAAAGGGGTGACCTGGGTCACTCAATGAATTTGATCTCAGTTTCCTTTTGACTCCCGGTCCTTTGCGGTAATTGCTAGACCACAGGGTCTCTGAGCCCATGGGGCTGGAAAAGATCTCTGGGCCCATATTCCTCCAGGGGTGTAGGATTCTCTGCTACAATGAACCTCTCTACATGTTTTCACCAATCAACTCATTAGCTTTTCCGGTAATGGATCATCCCCTCAGCACAATGTTCCATTGTCAATATGACCTCATTTGGGGGAATATTTTCCTGACACTGCTGTTTGTTGGACTGCTAGACATCAAATGTGTTTTTACTGGTGATGCACACAAATTCTTGGGCCCATGTCTCCACATTTACTGTCAACACACAGAGTATCTTTAGCCACCCCTCTTTGTTACTTATGGCCTCCCACACTGTCCCCTCATTGAGCCAACTAAAGCTACCCAGTCACTGCCAGAGCACTTGCCACCCACCAGCAAGCACTGCCCTATAAGCCACACCCAGCCACTCCATCCTGTCATCTACAGTCCCAGTTTATGTTCATTAGAAAGTGGCTTGAATCAAAACCTCAGATGAGCCTGAACCAATAAGTTAATATCTCTACAGTAGACTGCATCAAAATCCTGGATCTGAATGCTCTTAACTTTCAGGAATTGGGAGTGGGTTATATGGTTTAAAATCTGGATGCAGATTTCCCACAAAATCTGGAGTGGATAGAGTCAGGTGTTTGGATTATCTCATTAAAGGGAGAGATTTGAGCTGTGAACCCAGATCTTTCCAAGGGACTAACTCACCATTTGTGGTGTTAATGATGCCGTCAGAGACTGCAGAGTATTTTCAGTGGGTGTTGTTTTTTTTAAAGAAATGTGAAGTTATAACCTTTCTCTTTCCATGACGTTCAGGCTTATGAGGCCCATTATGTGTGGTTAACTGCGAACTAAACAACACTGATTCAGCCTAGAGATTATCCTTGGTCTCTAAATAACAAGTCTGTCTCATTCTCTTATTTTGTGACATGTTTAAATCATTGGAACTGATGCAAAATAGAAAGCACAAGCTGATGACTGTAAATAAAATGGGAAATTTGAGTCAGATACCCCCTACAAGTGAATGGAAACAAGCCAGATAACATTCCGAATTATGACAGTGGAGGTTGACAGGCCCTGGCAGCTTCAATGTTGGTTATGAGGCCAATAGAGCAGAAGATTGACTAACAGTGTCACACTGGGCATCCTCACCAATTTGCACACAGGCCAAGTGGGGTGAACTCCCAGCCAAATCCTCCAGTATGATGAACAGAAGAAGGCTTTGCCCTACAATGGAGATGGGGATTGGTGAATGAATGGAAGGACAAGAATAGCAGTGAAATGGCCTTCGTCCCGTAAAGAGCTAATAATGAAAAAATAAACAGAATAATTCTTTCCCCCTCTCCCTACAAATTGACTGGCATGTAACAAGCAGCCAATTGGCAAAGACAATTGGCTTTATTTCTAGGACAAAGATTTCCTTTGACAGGGGTTTGTAACTGTTTCTAAACAAATGGCTCAATAAATATTTATAAAGCCTATGGTGCAACTGTGTAACCGTGGCAAGTAGCCTGTCCCTTTTCCTGGATTTCTGGGGTGTGTCGCTGGGAGTAGTAGCCACAGTGTTCTGCCAGTTGTGCCATTTAGCCTTGCAATTGTTTGGGCATTAACAGGGTATTTCTTCTTAAGAGGAAACAACATGATGGGGCATTTTAATTAAGGGTAGACAATAGCCCACTTTGAATTGAAGCAAGATTCCACCATCATTTTAAACCAAAGAAATGACCAGTGGCCAATTTGGCACAAACTTCATGTGTGCAGGAAGGAGGTACTGTTGCCTGGAAACTGACCAAATTCTGTACTGTCTGTTCACAATGGTGTGAACATCTCTGGCAATTTACCATCTCATTTCTTTGCTCCTTACTGAAATACTCAGAAGTCTTTTTTCACCCCTGAGATAACTGAATTTCTCTACTACTCGGACATTTTTTTTTCTTTTTAATAATCTTGTTTTGGGGGGAAAAAGTCTCTTGACAGCAGCTGCTATTACTGAAGTTAACTTGTAACAAGTTTGTGACCAGTGAATTGATCCAAGCTGGCTAATTGGTGCTATTTCTGTAGGTCTGCACATAAAACGCTTGCCATGGTTTCCCCTTCTGAATGAATGCAGCTAGAGACGTGTGGGTTTCGGTTGAACAACTGCACATTGATTCAAATCCAATTTATATTAAACAGACTTCAGGTTTAGTTGTGTTTTTCCATCTTCTTCAGCTATTGGTGTCAAGCCTGTTCTCCAGCATCAACTTGTTAAGGGGGCATTATTTCAGGGATCAGTTTTATTCCTGTTGTTATCCTCTTTTACTTGTTTTCATCCTTGATTATATAAAGCACCAGATTACATGAGTTGATGCTTTGAGCCTGCAGAATATGCACAGAAACAACATATTTCAAATGTAAGAAAATCTGTAAATAAGCCAGAGGGCCCGATTTTCCCCTATCTTACACTCTGTTGTGTCATTTTACACTTGTGCAAAGGGAACACACAGTGAGTGTAAAATGCTGCTGCTCTGGTTTGGTATCATTTTAACCTCTGTGACAGGGTCAGGCCAGATGGCTACAGGAGAGTGATCAAAGGCAGATATATTAGCCTCAGATTAAGCAGGTCCCTTTTCCCTGGGTAAAGTAACAGGGGTGGTTCCAGAACAATCAGGAACTTGCTGGAACCAATTAAGGCAGGCAGGCTAATTAGGACACCTGGCGCCAATTAAGAAGCTGCTAGAATCCATTAAGACAGGCAGGCTAATCAGGGCACCTGGTTTAGAAAGGATCTCACTGCAGTCAGTGAGGGGCATGCGAGGAGCTGGGAGCAAGAGGCACACAAGTAGCTGAGAGTGAGCAGGCATACTGCTGGAGGACTGAGAAGTACAAGCATTATCAGGAGGAAGGTCCGGTGGGAAGGACAAAGAAGGTGTTGGGAGGAGGCCATGGGGAAGTAGCCCAGGGAGTTGTAGCTGTCATGCAGCTGTTACAGACACTAAAGACAGCTGCAATCCACAGGGCCCTGGGCTGGAACCCAGAGTAGAGGGTGGGCCTGGGTTCTCCCCATCCCCCACAACTCCCTATTTGATATAAGAGGAGTTGGTCTGGACTGTGGGTCCCACCAGAGGGGAAGATCTCTGGCCTGTCCCCTGACCCATTAGGTGGGCCAGCAGAGACTGGGAGGGATTGTTTTCCTCCTTTCCCCATGCTAGCCAGTGATGAGGTTAGCCGAGTGAACAGCAGGTTTGTGCCACTAACAAAAGGAGCCAAACTGAGGACTGTTGTGAACCTCTGAGGCGAGAAAATCTGCCAGAAAGCGCAGAAGCCACCAAGTCAGAGGAGGAACTCTGTCACACCTCCCTCTGGATTGGTGTGAATGATAATACAAAGTGCAAGTCAACGGGGAATTAGGACCAAAGACTTCAACTAAGCACCAGAGGCTCCTCTGATATCTCATGGTTAGACAGACTTAGGACTTATTCGTGTCAATAGTCCCCTTGAGACAACAGGCCTACTCGTTTTGAGTAAGATGAGCAGGGTTTCCCCCTAAACCTTCAACCAGCGGAGCTTTGGTCCTTATGTGTTTGTTTTAATCTGTTCAGCTGCATTTCCATACTTAGCTGGAGCTGCTAATTGCTACGACCTGTATGGAATGTGGAATGCTGCACTGGATCTTTCATTTCATGTAAAAGTGAAGGTTTTCCTGCACCCTGGTTTTACCTGTGATCATGAACATGCTATTTACCCTATGACACCAGGAATCAAAGAGGCAAAATTGGACATTATGTATCATTTTGTCTGCCTTTGTGTCTGCCTGATGTGGTCTAAGGAAGCTCATTTTAATGGGTACATTGAGTTATCATTGGCCATCATTCCCTATCTCTGGGTTCTGTCACTGTCTTTGTTGCAGAAGGGACTGAGTGGTCGAATTTTAGCGCATTATCCCTTTTCAACTGAGTAAGGATACCAGTTTATCCTTCTCAGCCACAGTTAGATATTTTAAGACAGATTTTAATGATATATCAAGTAATTTTTCCATTTTTCTTTGAATTTGCTGCTGCTGTATTTGTCTTCCATGAATGCCACAGAATAAGATGCAACAAAATAGAGGTTTATATAACTCCTTCTATACTCAAGACATCCCAAAATCTTAAAATAAAGCGAAGAGTTGGATACTAGAGCAACAAATCCAGGGGCTTCAGATAAGAGTCATATTACTGGATAGAGGACCAACATGACCCTAGGATTCCAAAACAAAATCCCTCAATCTTCAGCTTTGAAAACATAGACCTCACCTACTTGAATTCAGTGCAGTCTGCTCTAGTTGGAGGCATCTTCTCCATAGGACGCATACACACAAAGCCTATGTATTACAATAGGCGTGCAGAGACTGTTGTCATATTTGCTTACAATCTTGCACTGTCTATGTTGCAGAACTCACGTACCTGTGTGTGTATGTGTCACTGGCTTAACATAGCTTCACATCCCTTTTGTAATGGTGTGATAACCCCAGCAAGGAGTTCTGGCAGCCCCACTTGGGAAAAGATTCAGAAAAACTAAAGCAAATACAAAGGGGGGCAAATAAAATAAAATTAAAAGCTCAGCAAGAAGGAATGTGAAGAGAGCCTGAGAAAGCTAGATTTATATAATCTGAAAAAGAGAAGAGTTGGAAGGGGGGGAGGGAAATATTATATCAGTCTATGTATACCCCCAAGACAACACTGTAAATAAAGGGAAGGGAATTAGTGGCAGTTGAAGATGACAGTAGGACAAGGAGAAATGGTCTAAAGCTAATGGAGGAGAGGGAGGAGTTTAGGGTAGATGAGAAGAACAAACTCTTAACAGTAAGAACTGGGAAGTGGAATAGGCTCTTTGAAGGAGGTGGTCAGGACATTAGTATCAGAGAGCTAGTCTATAAGGTGTGTATCTACCTATTGTTCTCATCCCTCTGGTACCTGAGCACCTGCGATTCAGGAACAGGCAAGACACTAGCGGAAATTATGTTGAGAGGAACCCTGCAGATTGCAGAGGACCCAATTAGATGAGACAAATGACCAGGGGAGGCTCTAGCTTTTGTGCCCCCCCAAGCACGGCAGTCAGGCAGCCTTCGGCGGCGCGCCTGCGGGAGTTCCCCGGTCCCGCGGATTCGGTGGCTTGCCTGTGGGAGGTCCGCCGGTCCCGCGGCTTCAGCGTACCCGCTGCCGAATTGCCACCGAAGCCACGGGACCTGTGGACCTCCCGCAGGCACGCCGCTGAAGGCTGCCTGACTGCCGTCCTCGCAGGGACCGGCAGGGCACCCCTCCGCGGCTTGCTGCCTCAGGCACGCGCTCGGAGCGCTGGTGCCTGGAGCTGCCGCTGCAAGTGACCATTTCTGACAGGACTATCTGTGAGCAAAACAGGCTGCAGTGCCCCTTTCAAAGCCCCCTTATGGGGAAAGCAAGTGAGGAGAAGGTCTGCTGCTTTACAACAGCTCAGAGCTTGTGGCTTCCTTTAACAATAAAAGGAGGAGTAGCGAATGCTTCTTTTCCTTCTATTTCCAGAATATTAAAGGGCCAAATCATGACTGCCTCAGACTAGCAGGCTAAGCCCATCCTGTGTGGGGGAGTGCCACTAACAATGCCTGCAGTACTGAAAGGCTCAAAGGGATTGTGGGGAAATCACTGTGCCTGTGCACTGGACAGTTCCATTGCACTCACATTGGGAGTGGCCAGGTAGCATGTGCTGTGGCTAAGCAGGCTACTCCAGTGCCTCCAGAAGCATTACACCGGTTCCTGATTAATCCATGCAAGTGACCGGGGAACACGAGTTGCCAGAATCATGAAAAGTGAAGTGAGCTGCCCACAGATGCATTAGGTTTATGCTGGGGATTCCATAGGCAGTGTGTCACCTTTCCCAGGGTGCACCTTCTCGCCTCCAGGGTGCCTCTGTAGGACCTTATTGCAGCGCGAGGTGATGGAAGAGTGTGTGAGCTCTGCCAGGCTTCCCCATGCTTTCTGGCCAGTGAGCTGTTGCCAGGATCCACAATCTCACTGATCTGACATTCATTCTTTCCTTGACAGCATGACAGAGCCCTGCTTACCTGCTTGTCAGAAATGGTAAGTATGAATCCCCAACATAAACCTAATGCAGCTGTGGGCAGCTCACTTCACTTTTCATGATTCTGGCAACTTGTGTTCCCCGGTCACTTGCATGGATTAATCAGAGGTACAAGAAACAATCCTCTTGTTAATTGCATTCTGCATGGAAAGGGAAATAGTTTCCCTTGAATAAACCCAAGGGTTACTGTCCATGCAACCCCCTGACGTTCTGCCTAGAAAAGGCCAATCTGTCCATCAATTGTCTATAGCATTACTTGGGGACATTACCATGGAGTGACAGGGCACACAAGTCGCAAAAAACACATTGGTATTGTGAGCAGGCTGCCTCTCGCTCCCTCCCCTTGACAAATGAATGTGCCACAAGATCTAGTACATGACTAAACTCAATCCCCTCTCCCTAATTACCATTATGTGGAAGATTGCACAGTATTTGCAGCAGAGCCAATCTCCTTTATTTTAATGGGAACAAGATCCTTCCCAGCTGGACAGTGTAAGCCAAATTATGATGATTATTTATATAATAACCCTACTCACCTTACTCTCACACAACCTCTGATGGAGTTGGCCCTATTAGTATCAACAATTGGCACAAATGCCACATGCCACTAAAACACTCTCTCCTCTATTTTAATGGTCCAAGTGCCCAGTAGTTACCTGGTTCATATTTTTCCTCTGTCTCAACAATGGCTCCTGCAGATCCCTGGACAGTTATACTAAGCACATGCACAAGAAGTCATTACCATATTCTGGGTGCCCAGCACTGCTTCTTAAAGGACCAAAATAAGCTCATTACTTCCCAAATGAAACAAGCAGCCTGCAATACATTCCTCCCACCCCTCTTAGGCCCTGAGCCAAAGCCCACAGAAGTTGGTTGAAAGATTCCATTGAATTCTATTGACTTTGACGAAGCAAAGAATCCTGTGGCACCTTATAGACTAACAGACGTTTTGCAGCATGAGCTTTCGTGGGTGAATACCCACTTCTTCGGATGCAAGTGGTGGAAATTTCCTGGGGCAGGTATATATAAGCAAGCAAGAAGCAAGCTAGAGATAACGAGGTTAGATCAATCAGGGTGGATGAGGCCCTGTTCTAGCAGTTGAGGTGTGAAAACCAAGGGAGGAGAAACTGGTTCTGTAATTGGCAAGCCATTCACAGTCTTTGTTTAGTCCTGAGCTGATGGTGTCAAATTTGCAGATGAACTGGAGCTCAGCAGTTTCTCTTTGAAGTCTGGTCCTAAAGTTTTTTTGCTGTAGGATGGCCACCTTAAGATCTGCTATTGTGTGGCCAGGGAGGTTGAAGTGTTCTCCTACAGGTTTTTGTATATTGCCATTCCTAATGTCTGATTTGTGTCCATTTATCCTTTTCCTTAGAGACTGTCCAGTTTGGCCGATGTACATAGCAGAGGGGCATTGCTGGCATATGATGGCATATATTACATTGGTGGAAGTGCAGGTGAATGAACCGGTGATGTTGTGGCTGATCTGGTTTGGTCCTGTGATGGTGTTGCTGGTGTAGATATGTGGGCAGAGTTGGCATCGAGGTTTGTTGCATGGATTGGTTCCTGAGCTAGAGTTACTATGGTGCGGTGTGCAGTTGCTGGTGAGAATATGCTTCAGGTTGGCAGGTTGTCTGTGGGCGAGAACTGGTCTGCCACCCAAGGCCTGTGAAAGTGTGGGATCATTGTCCAGGATGGGTTGTAGATCCCTGATGATGCGTTGTAGGGGTTTTAGCTGGGGACTGTATGTGATGGCCAGTGGAGTCCTGTTGGTTTCTTTCTTGGGTTTGTCTTCCAGTAGGAGGCTTCTGGGTACACGTCTGGCTCTGTTGATCTGTTTCCTTATTTCCTCGTGTGGGTACTGTAGTCTTGAGAATGCTTGGTGCTCTCCAATACTAAATTTTACAGGCTACTTCCCTCAGATCCCACTGAGGAAAACACTAAGAAACTGCACCATCTACTCAGGACACTCCCTACACTAACACCAGAACTAATCAACATACCCTTAGAGCCAGACAGTCCTTCAGTGAGAGTTCCAATGCCCGAGATGATGGGGCGTCCAGGATTTCCGGGTTTGTGGATCTTGGGTAGTAGATAGAATAACCCTGGTCGGGGCTCTAAGGGTATGTTGATTAGTTCTGGTGTTAGTGTAGGGAGTGTCCTGAGTAGATGGTGCAGTTTCTTAGTGTTTTCCTCAGTGGGATCTGAGGGAAGTAGCCTGTAAAATTTAGTATTGGAGAGCACCAAGCATTCTCAAGACTACAGTACCCACACGAGGAAATAAGGAAACAGATCAACAGAGCCAGACGTGTACCCAGAAGCCTCCTACTGGAAGACAAACCCAAGAAAGAAACCAACAGGACTCCACTGGCCATCACATACAGTCCCCAGCTAAAACCCCTACAACGCATCATCAGGGATCTACAACCCATCCTGGACAATGATCCCACACTTTCACAGGCCTTGGGTGGCAGACCAGTTCTCGCCCACAGACAACCTGCCAACCTGAAGCATATTCTCACCAGCAACTGCACACCGCACCATAGTAACTCTAGCTCAGGAACCAATCCATGCAACAAACCTCGATGCCAACTCTGCCCACATATCTACACCAGCAACACCATCACAGGACCAAACCAGATCAGCCACAACATCACCGGTTCATTCACCTGCACTTCCACCAATGTAATATATGCCATCATATGCCAGCAATGCCCCTCTGCTATGTACATCGGCCAAACTGGACAGTCTCTAAGGAAAAGGATAAATGGACACAAATCAGACATTAGGAATGGCAATATACAAAAACCTGTAGGAGAACACTTCAACCTCCCTGGCCACACAATAGCAGATCTTAAGGTGGCCATCCTACAGCAAAAAAACTTTAGGACCAGACTTCAAAGAGAAACTGCTGAGCTCCAGTTCATCTGCAAATTTGACACCATCAGCTCAGGACTAAACAAAGACTGTGAATGGCTTGCCAATTACAGAACCAGTTTCTCCTCCCTTGGTTTTCACACCTCAACTGCTAGAACAGGGCCTCATCCACCCTGATTGATCTAACCTCGTTATCTCTAGCTTGCTTCTTGCTTGCTTATATATACCTGCCCCAGGAAATTTCCACCACTTGCATCCGAAGAAGTGGGTATTCACCCACGAAAGCTCATGCTGCAAAACGTCTGTTAGTCTATAAGGTGCCACAGGATTCTTTGCTGCTTCTACAGAACCAGACTAACACGGCTACCCCTCTGATAATTGACTTTGACCAAGCTCATAGTGCATTGCAGAAAGTTTCTTCTCTTATGGAATCTAACTTTACCAGTCAGCTGTCCATAGGGTGACCAGATGTCCCGATTTTTATAGGGACGGTCCCGATATTTGGGGCTTTTTCTTATATAGGTGCCAATTACCCCCATCCCATGTCCTGATTTTTCACACTTGCTATCTGGTCATCCTAGCTGTCCATCATCCCAAGACAGTATTAACATAATCTTCTATATTAAACAGGGGAAACATTTTTATCTGTGTATTGGTCAGGCTGCATTACCTTTTCACAGTATAAGATGTTTCCTAGCGGAATCTGGTTGCACACCAAGCAGACCATTTGCTTGTGCTGTGCTCTCTAACACCCTGGTTGCATTAACCGCTTTCACTTTTCTGCATCTCCAGATCCCTGCAAAAATAACCCCGGAACATGGGTCAGTCAGAGCACAAAAATAATACCCAACCCAGCAACTCTAGAGGATCCAAAGCGAAAACCCCACAAAGCCTTATCTGGAGAACCTGCCCATGCACTACATGAAAAATGAAGTGTATGGATTTGAACTTCTGTATGCAAGAGCACGACTTACACATTGGGGTTGATTCTTGCCTTGGATCACCATCACCAAGTTTTTAGGTTTAATTTTGTTGTGGTGGAGGAAAATTCCACTTTCTCTCACTTTGGGGGGTTTGTTTTTAATAAGGGCCCCTTTATGATGTTTAAATCTGGCTCCCAAAGTGACTAGTCACTTCTGAAAATGTAGACCCATGTCTCTAAATCTGTGTCCATCAATATTTTGAGCCGTTTTTCACTCGTAAACCCTATGGGGCAAATTCTGCGCTCATTCCCCCCCCCCGAGCCCCCACTGAGCCTGATTCCATTCCCTTTGAAATCTATTGATGTCTTACCATTAACTTTAATGGCAGTGGGCAGTGGGAAGCAGTGGTGGAAGTGAGAGCAGGTTTGGGCTCATACCTTTAGAATAGACTTGTTAATGGCAATTCTGCTCTACTCCTAACAGTAATGTGAATTGACACAACTTCAAAGCCAGAATTTACATTGCTGTGTAAATCCCCTGTGGCTTTGAACTGAGGTTTGTAGACATTGAAACAGCTAACAATTACATTCTATTACCAACAATGTACACACATCAGGAAATGACACCTTTCACGTAGTGCTTTGCTCGTCATCTCCAAGTGAAGAATGTGTGCTGAAGCTACACTTAATGGGCATGATCTTTGAGTCATCTCGCTTCATAAGTGTAAGTTTCCCTATTCTGAGGTGAAAGAGATAATGAATCTTTTACAAAACTACGATTAAAATGTATTGATTTCCACCAGACAGCCCCATTCACACTCCTGATTGTGTGTACTTTGTTCTCCTCTGAATTGGAGTCTGGCCTGCAGCCATATCAAACTAAGCAGTGCAAAATATTGCCTGAATAGATAGATACTATTTCCCTTTTGTCAGACATTGCCACAAGGGTAATGGGAAATTGCCAGAGGCAGCAAATTATGCAAAATCCTTGAGCAACAATTATTAGACCTGCCCTCAAAATGATACTGTCACAGCTGGACTGACCCTTTAAGATGGGTCCAGCCCCACCTGTGACACACTGAATTAAGACTGGGAGTGGCTGGGTCACTACAAAAAGTAATTTTCCCTCTGCTGATACTCCCACCTTTTTGTCAACTGTTGGAAATGGGCAATGTCCACCTTGATTGCATTGGCCTCGTTAGCACTACAAAAGTAATTTCCCCACTCTTGATATTCACCTCTTCTTGTCAACTGTTGAGAATAGGCCACTTCCACCTTAATTGAATTAGCCTCATTAGCACTGACCCTCCCCACTTGGTAAAGCAACTCCCATCTTTTCATGTGTTGTAATATTTATACTGCTTACTGTATTTTTCACTCCATGCATCTGATGAAGTGGAGTTTAGAGCACAAAAGCTTATGCCCAAATAAATTTGTTAGTCTCTAAAGTGCCACAAAGACTCCTCATTGTTTTTGCTTATTTTCTTCACCTGGGGGATTAGCTAGTTACATGACAGGTCAAGTGGCTAAAATCAGGCTGCCTGGGATGGAGAGAAGATAGAAGCCTCTGGAGATCCAAGAGAAGAGAGGTACTGTGAGGCAGGGCTGGGACCTGGCTACAGCTTTAACCATTACACAGTGCCAGGAAGAAGAGCTGTGGAATCCCTTAATGAGGAGGAAGGTTTGGGCCTGAGGGGCCAAATAAACTATATATTTATAAATACTTAATAAATAGGACTCCCAGGATGTGGGAGTATTATGTTAAGTAATTCAGGCTGTGAACAAGCTATTATGGTAATAAGGGGAACGGATGGCTGTGTGACTGACATGCCATGCACTACCAGGGACAGTGCCTTGCTGCAGATATACTGTTGTTTGCAGCCTTATTTTGATATAGAATAATAATATGAGTCTTCTGTAGCACCTTCCGTTCTAGGATTTCAAAGTGCTTTCTGAATATTAGTGAGCTAAGCCTCACGACACTCCTATGAAATGGGTTGGTACTATTGTCCTCATTACCCAGATGGGGCACAGAGAGTTTCATTACTTGTCCACAGTCAAAGAGCAAGTCAGAAAAGAATCCAGGAGTCTTCTCCCCTCATCAGGGACAGTACTTTATTATAGTATTATTGTTATTTATCAATAATGTGTTTAGGTGCTTTATAGCCAGGTATGAAGAAAAGGTATCTACCCCAAATTGCTGACAATCTAACCAGACTTCCTTCCATCCAAGCACTTACATGGCCTCCTTCACTGGAGCACCTCACAAACATTAATGAATTTAGTCTCATAATACCCCGGTGAGGTATTAGCCTCATTTTATAGAGGGGGATCTGAGCCATGGAGAGGGGATGGATTTGCCCAAGGTCACACAAGTCAGTTTATGGCAGAGCTGGGAATGGAACCTAGATCTGCTGTGTCCAAGTCCAGTGCCTTAATCACAAAACCAGCACTCTTCCTTCACCACAAATGTACAGCATAAGTTATAATCTATGCAAAAGTAACGTGGTCTGCCTTTACTTCTCTCTGTGTGCTTAAAGCTAAAGAACAGCTTCAGCTTTGTTCATTTCCCTTTCTGGGCCTGAACCTGAGCTTCTTCTTGAAGTTAAAGAGAGTGTTAAAAGATCTGTGATATATCAAGATGGGCTATAGGGATCATTTCTTAATGCTGAAGAATTCTTCCCTGAGTGAATCACTTGGCAATCTCTGCTCCCCAGCTGCTCCCTTAGGCACCAGGGCTCAGCACACCCAAGATGAGAACATTATTATGTGGAAAAAAAAAATCCTGTGGAAAGAAATAAGGGCACCTGTATTAGTGAAATAGTCATGTTGTAGAGCTCTCTCTGAAGGTGAAATTCACCCCTGTGCAGATGGCCAGCATGGGTTTACACAGGATTAAAGTGATGCATAGCCTTGTGCTTACCCTTTGCTCCAAGCTGAATTTCACTCTGAAAGTTTAATAATTTCCACTGCCTTCTTGCTAACGCTTTTGCATGTTCATTGTGACCAGAGGTTGCACCTCTAATCTATGAAAGGACACAAAATGTTGGTCTGAATTATTAATAGTGATTTCACAGTTTATTTTATTTAGATCAAGTCCCTTTTCTCCCAAGGATGCAGTTAGTGCTGCTGGCTCTTCCCTTTCTGATTGTTATCCCTATGAAGACTGGATTCTTTGAATTACGGATCTGTCTCCAAAGAGAGATTTTTCCCTTTGCTCTGAAACCAGATTTTCACTGAGTCGGTTGTGCTTTCCCTTGAGGCCTTGGTTAGGAAATCCCAGCAGTAATTCACTATGCCAGTGATACATGCAGGTAAAGCTGAAGAGGTTCCAAGGAGCAGGTCAGCAGGCATCTATTGTCGTCCACCTTTCATTTTGCTCTCAATAACTGAGCAATATTTTCTGAAGATGGGTTTGTGATCTAGACCCAGGGCAGCTGATCTATGGTATGATAGTCATCTTTGCAAGTGATGAGAGAAGGGTGAGCATATGATTACTGCCACATGGGAATGGCCATCATATATTTTATGTTACAGGGTATTCAGAGCTTTGTTTTCCTCCCATTGTTCAGACTGTTCTGAGCAGCAGTTAAGGAGAATGGGAAGTGCTTGACTGATTTGTGGAGGACTAGAATGCTCTTTGAACGTACTGTTAGACTTATGGTGACTTAGAATTTGTAACGACTGTGTTAAATAATGTGCTAGGGCAATAAGGGAAACTATCACACTTGTGTAGGGGCAAATCATGTTTTCTAACTTACTAGAGTTGTTTACCTAAGAGACAATAAAGGGGAATTTGTGGATGTAATTTTCTTTGATTGAAGGATAGGGACATAGGACTGGAAGTGGAAGGGATCTCCTAGGTCAAGTCCAGTCCCCTGCTATCATAGGCAAAACCTGTCATTTAATTCGGTTTCTAAATTAATCAAGCTCCATTTTAGAACTAGTTAGACTGTGTCCCCCCACTACTTCCACTGGGAGGCTGTCCCAGAACCTCATTCCTCTGATGGTCAGAAACCTCCTTCCAATTTCCAGCCTAAATTTATTCATGACCAGTTTATTCCCATTTGTCCTTGTGCCGACATTGTCCTCAAGCTTAAATAGCTCTTCTTCTGCCATGGTGTTTACCCCCTTGATGTATTTTTATAGGATTTGTACTATTACTCCAGTCCTGTAGAACATACAATTTTCCTGTACAATATTCCAGTCCTCCTCTGTATTGGCAATACCTCCCAACTTTGGCCTGGTTTACACTACGAGTTTAGGTCAAATTTAGCAGTGTTAAATCGAATTAACCCTGCACCCGTCCACACAATGAAGCCATTTACTTCGACATAAATGGCTCTTAAAATCAATTTCTGTACTCCTCCCTGATGAGGGGAGTAGCACTGAAATCGACATTGCCGGTTCGAATTAGGGTTAGTGTTGATGCAATTTGACGGTATTGGCCTCTGGGAGCTATCCCACGGTGCACCATTGTGACTGCTCTGGACAGCAGTCTGGAGTCGGATGCACTGGCCAGGTAGACAGGAAAAGCCCTGCGAACTTTTGAATTTCATTTCCTGTTTGCCCAGCGTGGAGAGCTGATCAGCACAGGTGACCATGCAGAGCTCATCAGCACAGGTAACCATGCAGTCCGAGAATCGAAAAAGAGCTCCAGCATGGACCATACGGGAGGTACTGGATCTGATCACTTTATGGGGAGACGATTCTGTGCTAGCAGAACTACGTTCCAAAAGACGAAATGCCAAAACATTTGAAAAAATCTCCAAGGGCATGATGGAGGGAGTCCACAATAAGGACTCACTACAGTGCCACGTGAAAGTTAAGGAGCTCAGACAAGCCTACCAGAAAACCAAAGAAGCAAACTGACGCTCCAGGGCAGAGCTGCAGACATGCCGCTTCTACGCTGAGCTGCATGTAATTCTAGGGGGGGCCTGCCACCATTACCCTACCCTTGACCGTGAGTTCCAAGGAGGGGGTACTCTCAGCCATGCCTGAGGATTTTGCAGATGGGGAAGATGATGAGGAGGAAGAGGACGAGCTTGCAGAGAGCACACAGCACACCTTTCTCCCCAGAAGCCAGGATCTTTTTCTCAGCCTGATTGAAATAGCCTCCCAACCCTCCCAAGGAGGTATCCGGACCATGAATCCAGAGAAGGGACCTCTGGTGAGTGTACCTTTGTAAATATAAAACATGGTTTAAAAGTAAGCGTTTTTTAATGATTAATTTGCCCTGAGGATTTGGGATGCATTTGCGGCCAGTACAGCTACTGGAAAAGTCTGTTAACGTGTCTGGGGATGGAACAGAAATCCTCCAGAGACATCTCCATGAAGCTCTCCTGGAGGTACGCCAAAAACCTTTGCAGAAGGTTTCTGGGCAGGGCAGCCTTATTCTGTCCTCCATGGTAGGACACTTGACCACGTCATGCTAGTAGCAAGTAATCTGGTATCATTGCATGACAAAGCCTGGCAGTGTATGGTCCCGGTGTTTGCTGGCATTCAAGCAACACCCGTTCTTTATCTCACTGTGTTATCCTCAGGAGAGTGATATTGTTCATGGTAACCTGGTTGAAATACGGGAATTTAATTAAGGGGACATTCAGAGGTGGCCGTTCCTATGGGGCTGTTTGCCTGTGGCTGAAGAGAAATCCTCCCCGCAGTTAGCCGGGCCGGGGGGGGAGCATTGGCACTGAGCTGTTCGCGTTTGGCTAGCAGGGATCTTCCCTGATACCAGCCACGTGGTGGAGGGAGCGGTAAAGGGATCATCCCAGAGAATTGGATTGGGGGGCATAATTTGGTTTCTGCTGCTGCACGTTAACACGAAAACCGCAGCACTCAATGGGCTTTGCTTGGTAAGGGAAAGGAGGGCGCTGCTTTTATGAAGGCTGCAGAAGCTGAAAGACAATGGCTTACCATGGCTGCATGCAAGCCAAATTCTGTTGCCCGGCCCTGCATCTATGATCTCTAACACCAAAGCCACAGGCACTCAATATTAAGATGCAAAATGTGACCTTGTACCAAAATCACATGTGCTATGTAATGTGAATAGTGTTGTTCACCATGAAAGAGTATACATTGTACAGAACAATGGGTATCTTTTTAAATACTTCTCTCCCTTTTTTCCCTCCCGCAGCTGCAAATTTTTCAAGCCTCCCTCCTCCATCCTGAAGGCTCTCTCAGATAAGGTGGCAAAAAAAATGCACGCGAGATGAAATGTTCTCTGAGATCATAAAGTCAACCCGCAATGAAAGAGCTCATCTGAATGAGTGGAAGGACACAGTATGACAGTACAGGAAAGTGGCCAATGAATGTGAGGACAGGAGGGATGAATGTGAGGACAGGAGGGACGAGATGAGAGGTGGCGGCAGGAAGATCAGAGGAGGCAGGATGCAACGCTGGGGCTACTGCGGGATCAAACAGACATGCTCAGGCCTCTGGTGGAGCTTCAGGAACGGCAGCAGGATCACATAGTGCCGCTGCAGCCCCCGTTTAACTGCCCTCCGCCCTCCCCAAGTTCCATAGCCTCCTCACCCAGATGCCCAAGAACGCGGGGGGGGGGGGAAGCTCTGTGCACCCTCCCACTCCACCCCAGTGGACAGCCCAAGCAACAGAAGGCTGTCATTCAACAAGTTTTGAGTGGCCTTTTCCTTCCCTCCTTCCCCTCCTCCCACACCCCACCCAGGCTATCTTGTCACTTTTCTCCCTATTTTTATGACCAATTAATAAAGAATACATGGTTTTTAGATGATAGTGACTTTATTTCCTTTGCAAGCAAGCTGTGACCGAAGGGGGAAGGGTGGGTGGCTTACAGGGAATGAGTCAATCAAGGGGGTGGGTTTTCATCAAGGAGAAACAAACAGGATTGTCACACCGTAGCCTGGCCAGTCATGAAACTGGTTTTCAAAGCTTCTCTGATGCGCAGCGCTTCCTAGTGTGCTCTTCTAATCGCCCTGGTGTCTGGCTTCACGTAATCAGTGGCCAGGCGATTTGCCTCAACCTCCCACTCCGCCATAAACATCTCCCCCTTACTCTCACAGAGATTGTGAAGCACACAGCAAGCAGCAATAACAATGGGAATATTGGTTTAGCTGAGGTCTGAGCGAGTCAGTAAAATGTGCCAGCAACCCTTTAAATGTCCAAATGCACATTCTACCACCATTCTGCACTTGCTCAGCCTATAGTTGAACAGCTCCTGACTACTGTCCAGGCTGCCTGTGTATGGCTTCATGAGCCATGGCATTAAGGGGTAGGCTGGGTCCCCAAGGATAAATATAGGCATGTCAACATCCCCAACAGCTATTTTCTGGTCTGGGAAGTAAATCCCTTGCTGCAGCCGTTTAAACAGATTAGTGTTCCTGAAGACGCGAGCGTCATGAACCCTTCCCGGCCATCCCATGTTGATGTTGGTGAAACATCTCTTGTGATCCACCAGTGCTTGCAGCACCATTGAAAAGTACCCCTTGCAGTTTATGTACTGGCTACCCTGCTAGTCCGGTGCCAAGATAGGGATATGGGTTCCATCTATCACCCCACCACAGTTAGGGAATCCCATTGCAGCAAAGCCATCTACTATGACCTGCACATTTCCCAGAGTCACTGCCTTTGGTAGCAGCAAATCAGTGATTGCTTTGGCTATTTGCATCACAGCAGCCCCCACAGTAGATTTGCCCACTCCAAATTGATTCCCTACTGACTGGTAGCGGTCTGGCGTTGCAAGCTTCCAGAGGGCTATCGCCACTCGCTTATCAACTGTGAGGGCTGCTCTCATCTTGATATTCTGGTGCTTCAGGACAGGGGAAAGCAAGTCACAAAGTTCCATGAAAATGCCCTTATGCATGCGAAAGTTTTGCAGCCATTGGGAATCGTCCCACACCTGCAACACTATGCAGTCCCACCAGTCTGTGCTTGATTCCCGGGCCCAGAATCGACGTTCCATGGCATGAACCTGCCCCATTAACACCATGATCTCCAAAGCACTGGCGCCTGCAGTTTGAGAGAATTCTGTGTCCATGTCCTCATCACTCTCATCGCCGCACTGCCATCGCCTCCTCCTTGCCTGGTTTTCCAGGTTCTGGTTCAGCATAAACTGCACGATAATGCGCGAGGTGTTTACAATGTTCATGACTGCTGCGTTGAGCTGAGCGGGCTCCATGCTTGCCGTGTTATGGCGTCTGCACAGGTAACCCAGGAAAAAAGGCACGAAACGGTTGTCTGCCGTTGCTTTCATGGAGGGAGGGCGAGGGGGGCTTGATGACATGTACCCAGAACCACACGCAACAATGTTTTTTGCCCCATCAGGCATTAGGATCTCAACCCAGAATTCCAATGGGCGGGGGAGACTGCAGGGACTATGGGATAGCTATGGGACAGCTACCCACAGTGCAACACTCTGGAAGTTGACGCTAGCCTTGGTACTATGGATGCATACCGTCAAATTAATGTGCTTAGTGTGGCCGCATGCACTCGGCTTTATACAATCTGTTGCCAAAAATTGATTTCTGTAAAATCGGAGTAATCCCGTAGTGTAGATATACCCTTTGTGTCAATAGCAAATTTCATTAGTGCACTCCTGCTTTTTGTGCTAAGGTCATGACTGAAAATGTTAAATAAGGTAGTTCCCAAGACCAGTCCTTGAGGACCTCCTCTAGTAACCACCCTCCTGCCTGAATTTTCTCCTTTCATCACAACCTGCTGTCTCCACTGTAGTCAGTTCCTTACCAATGTTAAGACTCATGTACTAATCTCCATCTCCTCCATTTTAACTAATTATTTCCCATGTGGTATCATGTCAAATGCTTTACTGAAGACCAGAGAGATTAGATCTACTGCATTTCCCTTGTTTAAGAAATCATATATTTTATCAAAGAAAGATATCAGGTTAGTCTGACATTATCTACCTTTGATAAACCCATGTTGCATTTTATCCCATTTTCCATTTAATTCCATGGCTTTAATTATTTTTCCCACAATTTTTGTTCTAACTTCTTGCATACTATTGAGGTCAGAGTCATGGTTCTGTAGTTGTCCAGGTCACATATTTCCCCCCAAAGGTACTACATTTGCTACTCTCCAGTCATATGAAATCCCTCTCCTCAGCCCTATTTGATGGATTTGTTGTTATTGCCATTGAACTTGCAATATTATGTGTCAATTCTTTCCATATTCTGGGATGGAGATTATCCAGTCCCCTGAATTTGACCACATTAAACTCTTTGAGTTCTCCTTCCACCTCAGAGGTAATAACTGCTATATCTATACACTCATTCCCAGAGCCATCTTGCCTTTGCCCCCAAGTTCTACCTTATTATTCTTACTGAAGACTGAGGCAAAGTATTTATATAGTTTTTGGACCATATCTAGATTACCCATAATCTCTACCCCATCCTCGCTGCACAGTGGCCCCACTTCTTCTCTTCTTGTTTATATGGCTAAAGAACCATGTACTGATGATCACAGTATAAACACCTAGCGAGATGAGAGGAGCAGAGACTGACCAGTTTGGGCAGCAACACTGCAAGGTTCTCTAATCCCACCCTATCAATATCCCTCAGCTCTGCCCTAGACACACCACATCTTGGAATGATATGGCGTTTCTGACGCCATTATCCATTCAATCCTTGGACTTTCTGCTGAGACTGCCAAAAAGGAGGCCAATATATGGGCCTATTACTTGGGCTACTAAACAGCTATTGGACTGTACAAGCTTTTGGTGATTTTTTATCTATTCTATTCAATATAAGTTCTTATACCACACTCATCACTGTGAAGTTATGTGAAAGACACAATGTAGGATGGGATTAAGAACATAAGAACGGCCGTACCGGGTCAGACCAAAGGTCTATCTAGCCCAGTATCTGTCTACTGACAGTGGCCAAAGCCAGGTGCCCCAGAGGGAGTGAACCTAACAGGCAATGATCAAGTGATCTCTCTCCTGCCATCCATCTCCATCCTCTGACGAGCAGAGGCTAGGGACACCATTCTTTACCCATCCTGGCTAATAGCCATTTATGGACTTCACCACCATGAATTTATCCAGTTCTCTTTTAAACGCTGTTATAGTCCTAGCCTTCACAACCTCCACAGGTAAGGAGTTCCACAAATTGACTGTGCGCTGCATGAAGAAGAACTTCCTTTTATTTGTTTTAAACCTGCTGCCTATTAATTTCATTTGGTGACCCCTAGTTCTTGTATTATGGGAATAAGTAAATAACTTTTCCTTATCCACTTTCTCAACATCACTCATGATTTTATATACCTCTATCATATCCCCCCTTAGTCTCCTCTTTTCCAAGCTGAAGAGACCTAGCCTCTTTAATCTTTCCTCATATGGGACCCTCTCCAAACCCCTAATCATTTTAGTTGCCCTTTTCTGAACCTTTTCTAGTGCTAGAATATCTTTTCTGAGGTGAGGAGACCACATCTGTACACAGTATTCAAGATGTGGGTGTACCATGGATTTAGATAAGGGCAATAATATACTCTCAGTCTTATTCTCTATCCCCTTTTTAATGATTCCTAACATCCTGTTTGCTTTTTTGACCGCGTCTGCACACTGCGTGGACATCTTCAGAGAACTATCCACGATGACTCCAAGATCTTTTTCCTGACTTGTTGTAGCTAAATTGATTCTCTTTTCCCTGGACCTTGGTCATGGAATTGAACTCTACCACCACACCTAATACATTGTAGTTATTTTTGTTATTAATAATATATTTATCGGTATGTTAAACCCCATGTTCTTTAATAAGGGAATTATTAAGCATGTGTGTGTCTGAGAAAGAGAATCTATGTTTCTGGAAAACTTTGTCTTAGATATGATGTGCCCAGTTATCCAAAAATAATTTGGTTAGTGCATGAACCCTGGTTTCTTTCAGCTCAACAGAAGCTAGAAGACCAGAGTATTGGGGCTGCAAAATTACTTGTTCAGCACCATGCTGTGCCACCCTTTGTTACATTGTGTCATTCATATTATTTCTTGATGTGCAGTGACATGAACAGACAGTGTAAACTGACCCATTTTTTGGATCATCATATAACTATAAATATGGGCATCAAAGGAGGGGAGTGTTCTGGACTGCAGCAATTCCATCAAAGTAGGTCTGATGACTAGACCTGCTACCAGCAGAAGAGGCCTGACCGCTGATTGGCTGTCATTTCATATGACTATCAGGGTTGTTACTTACATCATATAACATCAGTGGTCATTAATTGGTTTTGTTTGCCAGCTGTGATGTTAAACAATAGGACTGCAATATTCAACAGAAGTAACTACATTGAACAGTACACCCTGCCTATAGCCTATATTAACCTCTAAAGCTCTTAGACACAAAAATGAAATAATATCTATGTCAGAATTAATTATCTTAACATTAGTTAATGCTAGTAGCAGCCCTTTGGAGATGCAAAATGCTAGAGAAGTGGTAAGTATTACTATTAACTTGTGACAGAATCTGTGTATCAAACAATATGTGCATGTATTCTCTGAATTACAATACAGACACTGGACATGAGGAGACACTAACGAGAGCTGTACTCGCTTACAGCAGAGATGAATTTGGCTCCCAGAAACATACACAAAAAGCATATACAATTAGGATGATTATTAAGCTTTGGAACAAACTATTAAGGTAAGTGATGGATTCTCCATCTCCTGAATTATTCAGATCTAGACTGAATGACTTTCTGGAGGATATGCTTTAGTTAAGTACAAGTTATTGGGCTCATTACAAGAGTAAATGGATGCATGAAATTATATGGCTTGTGTTATACAGGAAGACAAACTAGATGATCTAATGGTCCTTTCTAGTCTTAATGTCAAAATTAAATTGAATAATACTATTTAACATGACAAGCTTCCTTGCTTTTGACTTCATGGTATTTTTCTCCATGTATATTAAACCTAATGGAGTTGGTAAGAGAGTCTGCCTTTGCTTTGCACATTCCTCCTTTTACTAGTATGCAAAGTGTGACCTCTCCTTGAAGGAATCCACGTATGTCCAACTTGTTGTTTTTTTTTCACTTTTGGATAAGGTTATTAGCCCCTCTGGTCAGGAAGTTAGCATTGTTGAGACCTAGAAGTGATGTTACATGTGAGTGGATTATGTTTTCTGTTTTCTGATCAGCAGGCCCGGCAACTCCTCCGGATAGCGGGCGCAGGGCAGGCCCGGCCAATCTTGGCGGCCACCTTGGGCTGCAGGGGTTTCCCAGTTGTAGGCTCCGCTAGGGACGTCTGCTCTCTCCAGCAGCTGGGGCCCTACTGAGCTCCGAGGGCCGGCCTTTATAGTTCCGGGTCGCCGCCTGACCCTCTGAGGGGCGGGCTCAGAGCTCCGTAGCTCCGCCCACTCCGGGCCTCTGGATGGGCTCTTCCCCCTCCGGGGCGGTGGGGAGCCACACCGCCTCACTACAATTCATTTTTTTTGATCCTCTCCTGCTTTGGTTATATCGGCACCAGAACTTTAGTGTTCTCTGTTTGCTGATTAGGGGGTGGAATTGACCAGTTCTGCCATGCAGCCATGGTTGCTGGAGTTCCTGTATACATGTAGTACTATATTTGTTTGCGGAACAGAAGATGTAGTGTTTCTAGAGGAGCATAGCAAGCACCATACTGGATCAGACTGTGGTCCTTTTAGTCGAGAATACTGCCTCCAACCGTGCCCAACGATGCTTCATAAAAAGGTGAACAGAACCAGGCAATAAACAGATATGGAATAACCAGTCCGCAGGGAAAGATTTTTTTCCCCCAATCTCCATTTGTTAGTGTTTGGCTTATACCCTGCAGCATGGGAGTTTATATCTCTGCCAAAACTCTTGGGTTTTTCAAATTGTGGTTTTAACCCTTATTATTGTATCTCTGGATATTCTCATTCCATATATTAATATCCACTCCTCTTTGGTATTCTGCTACGCTCTTGGCCTCAATACATTGTGGCAGTGAATTCCATAGGCTAATTGTGCATTGTGTGGAAAAAATTATGGCCTTTTATCTGTTTTACATTTTCTGCTTTTGCTTCATTGAATGTCCCCTTGTTCTTGTAGTATGAGACCTGCAAAGAGAAAGATTTACTTTCTCCAGTCCATTCATTATTTCATATAATGCTACCATGTCCTCTTTTATTAATCTTCTCTATAAAGTAGACAGTTCCAGTCTTTTCAATTTCTCTTCTAGTCATGTTTTCCATGCTTGTAATCATTCTCATTGTGCATCTATAAATTCCTCGTATTTCTGCTAGGTTCTTTTTCGGACAGTGACCAGAACTGAACACAGTATTCCAGGTGGGGGCATACCATTGATTTATATCATCCTGATATTACATTTCTGTACTATTCTCCATCTCATTCCTTACACATATTAATTGTTTGTTTGTTTTACTACTGATGCATATTGAGCTGAGATTTTTATTGAGCTATTGCCCACACTGATGGTCAGATCTTTATCCTGAGCTGTTGCAATTAATTTAGAACCCAGTAGTGTACGTGAATAGAAAATTACTCCATCCAGGGTGCACTACTTTGCATTTGTTTGTCCCAGTTGATACAATTGCTTGTTAAAGCTGGGCCCCAGACTTCACTCCCATGCAGTAGCATGGATTAAATTAATCAATTTCCTATTGAATAGTTTTGACAGTAATTTCTGAACTGGTTGTATCAATATTGTGATTTCTTATAATGCTTTTGTAGCCATTCTGAAATTCCCTGGTGCATTTAATATGAGGCCTAGCTATATATAATTAAGGGTGCATTTAATATTTATGACTGTAATAAAATGTTTTTGTTGTTTCCAAGTTGATATATAGGATTCCTGTGTTGCAGTGTGTGTTTAGTAGATGAAAGCCCCTTCAGAGACCATTTTGCATAGGTGATAACATGATCAGGCCACCAGCATGGGGCTCAGATACAATGGTGATAGGCAACCTTTTAAAGTCCTAGACAAGCATAGCATACTGTAGGCATTTTCTCTGAGTTATTTAGTGAGCGCACGCACACACACACACACACACACACACACACACACACACACACACACACACACACACACACACAGCGCATGAGAAAATATATACCTTGTCTATTACAGAATCCCTCTGGCTTTCATCATGACCCCTATTTTGAGGCACTGAAAAATATTTTGTAGTATCTCTGCGATCATTTCTATAGGGCTTGGCTACACTTACAAGTTGCAGCGCTGGGAGTTACAGCGCTGGTCATGCAGCTGTGTAGGGCCAGCGCTGGAGTGTGGCCACACTGACAGCTACCAGCGCTGCAGTGTGGCCACACTTGCAGCACTTTCCAGCGCTGTATTGAGAGGTGCATTGTGGGCAGCTATCCCACAGAGCACCTCGTCCCGTTTTGGCGCCGTTTTGGCGCTGAGTATTGTGGGAAGGGGAAGGAAGTGTGTGGGTCATTCCGCTTCCTGTTCCAACGCCCCGTGGTGCATCGCTTCACATCCCAGCATTCTGTCTTTCCGGCAACGTTTGGCGCCATTGTGAGTGTCTTTCTGTTTTACTCTGTGTGTGAATCACGATTTCTGTGGGAAATGGAGCCCGAGCTGCTGAGGACTGTGCTGATGAGTGTCGCCAGCACAACACGTTTGGCAGTCGAGCTATTCCTTCAGCTCCAAAGTGACAGCGAGGAGTCTGACGATGATATCGATATCGATTCTCCTGCCGCGTGTGACACCAAAGTGCTTGTGGCATTCACAGAAATGCTCAGCACCGTTGAACGCCGCTTTTGGGCTCGGGAAACAAGCACTGAGTGGTGGGATCACATCGTCATGGAAGTCTGGGATGACGAGCAGTGGCTGCAGAACTTTCGTATGAGAAAAGCCACTTTCATGGGACTGTGTGCTGAGCTCGCCCCCACTCTGTGGCGCAAGGACACAAGATTGAGAGCTGCCCTGACGGTGGAAAAGCGGGTGGCTATTGCAATCTGGAAGCTGGCAAATCCAGACAGCTACCGGTCGGTCGGGAACCAGTTTGGAGTGGGAAAGTCGACCGTTGGAATCGTTTTGATGCAACTTTGCAAGGCAATTAATCGCATCCTGCTAAGAAAGACCGTGACTCTGGGGAGCGTGCAGGACATGGTGGATGGCTTTGCACAAATGGGTTTCCCTAACTGTGGAGGGGCAATAGATGGGACGCATATTCCTATTCTGGCCCCCCCCACCTGGCATCAGAGTACGTTAATCGAAAGGGGTATTTCTCTATGGTTCTCCAGGCGCTTGTGGATCACCGCGGGCGTTTCATTGACATTTACACAGGCTGGCCTGGAAAGGTGCATGATGCACGCATCTTTCGGAACAGTGGCCTGTTCAGGAAGATGCAGGCAGGGACTTTTTTCCCAGACAGGAAGATCACAGTAGGGGACGTCGAAATGCCCATTGTGATCCTTGGAGACCCCGCTTACCCGTTACTGCCTTAGCTCATGAAACCCTATACAGGGAAGCTTGACAGGAGCAAGGACCGGTTCAACTACAGGCTGAGCCGGTGCCGAATGACTGTGGAGTGTGCTTTTGGCCGTTTAAAGGCACGCTGGCATTGCTTGTATGGGAAGCTAGACTTGGGGGAAAGCAGCATCCCCGCGGTTATATCCGCTTGCTGTACCCTCCATAATATTTGTGAAGGGAAGGGTGAAACATTCAGTGAGGCATGGACCACCGAGGTTCAAGTCCTGGAGGCTGAATATGCACAGCCAGAGAGCAGGGCTAATAGAGAGGCCCAGCACAGGGCTTCAAGGATTAGGGATGCCTTGAGGGAAGAATTTGAGGCTGAAAGCCAACAGTAATGTTTGCTGACTTGCATGGGAGTGAATTGCACTGTTTACACTGTTATTCTATTATCCCTAAAATGATTTGCAGTGCCTCTTTCTTTACTGGGCTAAGGTATCTTTCACTATCTGCTATAATAAAGACTGTTTTCAAAGCCAAGAATTGTTTTATTGTAAAGAAAAAAAATTCCTTGACAGACAGACAGACACACAACATTTCATGAACACAAGAGGGAAGGGGTGTGGGTTGGTGAACTGTACAGTCACAAGTTTGCATATGTCCTGTCTGGAGTGCTGTTTAACGAATCCTGCACTTCAGGGTGCATATACTGCATGGTTATGGGGGTTGAGTGCAGAGGGTAAGGGTGGTAGGTATCAGGGCTGGTTGGTGAACGTACAGGTGTTGGAGGCAGCTGGTGGTGGTAAGAAACTGAATGCTGGGGAAAGGCGGTTTGAGCTGACATTGGGGCACAAGGAAAAAAGCTTTGGGACGGGGGGGGGGGCTGTGGGGCAGCACGGGACTGCTCTGCCTGCATGGCTACGATAGCCTTGAGAGAGTCCGCTTGGCTCGACAGGATCTCTAGCAGCTGGTTTGTGCTTTTCTTCTTTGCCACAGCGTTTCTACGCCAATGTCTCTGGCGGATCATGCTTTCCTTCTCTCGCCACTCCTTCAGTTCCTTTCTCTCTGCAGCAGAGTGATGAAGAACAGTCTTCAGCATGTCCTCTTTGCTCTTTCGGGGATTTCTTCTCAAATTTTGTAGCCTCTGTGCTGTGGAACATCTGCCCACTCCAGGAGTCAAGGTCACTGTAGAAACCCAGAAATGAAACATTTAACAGGGGCAGCATTGTATCCACTATCTCCAGACATGAATTGTTACACTGAGGGAGTTCGCACTTTAACATTCTTTTCCCACACGCATAACACGACAGAAGCCACGAAATGGTGAGTGAGGGGTGCTTATAGAAGGAGAAGTGGGGCTTGATTGATAGAGGGGGGCTGGTTGCTTCGGGTAATCTGGAGTGATAGAGGGGTTGAGTGAAGATGCAGCTGCAGGGGTGATCTTCACTATCTACCTATCTCTTCACTAAAGAGTCTCCCAACATTTTTCACAGGAGTTAATCCTGCAAGATATCTCCCTGCTGCGAGTCACTAGGGGACAGCGGGAGGCTCTTTTACAGCAATGTGGATTCCGCCCGGGACCCTACGCGGCTTGCCTGTGTTCAGAAATGATCCCCCCCCCCACTCGCGGAACAGTGGCGCGGACGCGTCAGCGTGACTGGGACAAGAAACACAGTGGCTCTCCCTATAAACCTGCGCAGGCATATTGCCCACGCTCTGGCTGAAACTTTTGCTGAGATAACTGAAGCAGATTACCGCGACGTGATAGACCACATCAACGGGCTATTCCACATCTAGAGGCTGGCATGCATGCAGCCATAACCCCCCTTCCTCTCCAGAAACATTTCCACCCAGAAAATAAAAGCCGCTTACCGTTAACCCGCTCCTCTGCTTGTCCTTCTGCAACTGCTGGCTGCTGCGATTGGGTACTTTCCTCCTGGCTTGAGAAGAGCTCCTGGCTGCATGCCCACTCTGGGGTGTCTTCCCCCATCCCAGTAGCTTCACTCGTGGTTTCCTCCCCCCCCCGCCTCCGCCTCCGCCGCCGCCGCCGCCTCCGCCTCCTCCTCCTGTCCCCCAGCCTGCTCAGAAGTGTCCATCGTTATCCTGGGATTGGCAGTGGGGTCACCCCCAAGTATCTCGTCCATCTCCCTGTAAAAACGGCAGGTCGTGGGGGCAGCTCCGGATCGGCGATTCCCCTCGCGGGCTTTGTAATAGGCACTCCGCAGCTCCTTAACTTTCACCCTGCATTGCAGTGCGTCCCGATCATGGCCCCTATCCAGCATGGACCTTGATATCTGCTCAAAGATATCGTAATTCCTACGGCCGGAGCGCAGCTGTGCCTGCACTGATTCCTCCCCCCAAACACTGATGAGGTCCATCAGCTCGCCATTGCTCCATGCTGGGGCTCGTTTGCCACGTGGAGGCATGGTCACCTGGAAAGATTAACTGATTGCACTCCACACCTGGCTGCAGCAAACAGGAAGGAGATTTTTAAAATTCCCGGGGCATTTAAAGGGCTGGTCACCTGAGGCAAGAGCAGTAGAGTGCAAACTGATGAGCAGAGTGGCTGAACAGGAATTCTGGGATAACTCCTTATTCCCTGGAGGACACTTAAAGCGCTGGTGAGTGTCCACACCTGCTGAGCAGCGCTGGATCACCAGCGCTGCACTCCTTATACCCCTGCCGGGATGGGTTTTCAGCCAGCGCTGCAACCAGGGAGTTGCAGCGCTGGTTGTGCCCTGCAAGTGTGGACGGGGTGTAATTGCAGCGCTGGAAAGCCTCCACCAGCGCTGCAACTTGTAAGTGTAGCCAAGCCCATAGTGTAGCAGGTAGAGCAAGCTCTGGAGTATTTGCTGCTCTAGATAAACTTGGAAAGCTCTGCTTGTCCCAGCCTGCAGTGATCTACACTGTAAACTTGTGAAGCTCTAAGTGACTGCCTATCTGGTGCCGCCAGCTCTTCTCACAGAAAGGGGAAAGCCTGGGGGATTGACACTGGTAACTAATCAAAGTGAGGGTGTTTGCTGTTCCACTCTGGCTGGGAAACTTAGAGCATTACAGGAGGACAGTTCCTACATTGGCAAGAGGGTACAGATCTAGGAGATTCACAGCTCATTTCTATGGTTTGGAGCTAGCTTATTGCCTCAGACAGATGGAAAGAAGCTTTCCCCCCTACTACAACTTAAAGTAAGGCCTTCTGTTGAGGGGGAGGAACACTCAAGTCAATGACACAACTTGTGCAAAAGAGTCAGTTGATCTGGCTACTTTAGCCAGCAATGTAAAATATCTGACAGACTTTAGTTCCCTTCAGCTGTACTTAAAAATGGCTGGAATGCAGGCAGTTTATTAATAAAGGGGTCTGTTAATTAGGTGGGACCACCTGGATTGACTAATTTGCCTAATTATTCTAGCCTGGTTAGCCTAGAGCACTGAGGGGTAGAATTGATCATGTTTATAGTTGCCCATAACAATGGGAGAGATTATGGAGAGAGTGCTACAGGTGTGCTGGTTGGCAGCAATTGTATATTAAGCAGAAGAATGGTGGTATTAGGTGCTTTGAAAACAGGGAAGGAAAGAGAAGCTGTGGGTTAGAGGTGGTAGAAGCTATAAGTTAGGGGGAAAGGTAGAGAGGATGGCTGTAGATAGGGACTGCACAAGTTCATTAAGTAGTTTGCCACTCCCTTAGTGTGGAATGGACACACACTAGCCTTTGGGCTTGGCTACACTTACAAATTTGCAGCGCTGCAGCAGGGTGTGAAAACACACCCTCTCCAGCGCTGCAAATTGCGGCGCTGCAAAGCGCCAGTGTGGTCAAAGCCCCAGCGCTGGGAGCGCGGCTCCCAGCGCTGTCCGTTATTCCCCACAGGGAGGTGGAGTACGGACAGCGCTGGGAGAGCTCTCTCCCCGTGCTGGCGCTTTGACTACACTTAGCGCTTTGAAGTGCTAAGTGTAGCCACAGCCTTGAGTTGACATTTCCCAAGCACTTCAACCAAAACACACTGTTTTAGGTAAAATATAAAAAAGGTTTATTAAGTACAGGAAGATTTTAAGTGATTATATGTAGCAGGCATAGAGATCACTTTAGGTTACTTTAGACTGCAAACTTATTTTTGTTTCTTAGTTCTACAAACTAAGCAGGATTTGAATCGAGCAGTGCCTCACCCTGAGAAGATGGTACAAACAGCTCACAAATCCTCAATACACAGACTGGACTCCATTTCCAGCCTGGAACAACCCTTCCCCATTTCAAAGTCTTTGTCCTCCAGATATTCCTCCACATGTTGATTTGGAGTGGGGGAGGCCAAAGGATGATGGCACTTCCCCTCTTTTATATTTTCTTCCAGCTTGCTGGAAGGATCTTTGCTGTGACATGGGAATCAGGCAGTCCCCACTGGTCAAGCAGTCTCCTCAGAGAAAGCATGTATGCAGTGAAGTCTCTGGGATGGCCACTGCAAGAGTGGATTCCCTTTAATGGGTCATCAGCACATCTGGCTGGTCCTTTGTTGCAGTTAAAAGGTTGGCTGTGGGCGTCTCCCAACCTCACAACATATTTCCGTAACACATATAGCAATGCTTCATAATTTCACATATAATGATAGTACGTACAATCCAACAGGATATTAATTTTCAGCAGATCAAGACTTTCATACTTAGTACAAAATATATCATAATTATATGACAGTGGTGAATATGGGGGTTCCAGAGTGCTACTTTGAGGTACTGAGTGTCACAGTATCTATTTCTTTTCCCCTTTAAAGTGAAATACTTTCCTATTGCCCAGGAAGAAGGCAGCAGAGGTGGCACTGAGCAAAGTGAATTAATTGAAGTTGCACTTTGCTGGAAAAGTTCATGCTTTAGTTCTTGAAAAATCCTCTGATGGTGTTGATAGCATAGCACTGTATCCAGCTTGAGGAATGTGAAGCGTGGGGCAGGGAGGGTGTGAAGATCTTGCAGGGGAACCTAGGTAATCGTGCAAAGAGACCTTTTTTAAACTACCTGCCATTTGATACCTTTCTGGGGGCCAAAAATGGCTCTTTGTGAGTGTTTTAATGAGCCCATGGAATGGCTCTTCTCAAGGGCGGCTTAGTGCACCCTGAAGTGGAGAAACATGCTCTAGTGGAGAGGCCTGGGCAGAGGGGGTCAGACCTGGGTTCTGTATCTCACTCTGCCATTGACCTGCTGTGTGAACTTAGGCAAATCACTTCACCTCCCACCCTCTGTCTGTCTTGTCTATTTAGACTGCAAGTTCTTCAGGGCAGTTGTTGTCTCTCACTATCTGTGTGCATAGTGCCTAGCACAATGGGGACCCTGATCTTGGAGGGTCTATCTATTGTAATGCAAATTATCCAGGGAAAGAGAATTCATCCCAACCCATCCTTCAGTTTGGTGGTGGAATTTTAACCAGGGGCCCTCCTGCCCCTTCCTGCTTACCATCCATTTCTATATCAGTGATCAGCCAGCTCCACTTTAATGTTGCTCCCTTTAATTTCTAGAGTCTAGAAATTCTTTTCCCCTTGAGCAACCACTACTTAACCGCCCCCTCACTCCTCCTTCACAAAATTATAATTCCAAAGTTATGCAGGAGTCTTCCCTTGCCCCGATGGTATAATTAGGATTTTAATTAAACTTCTCAAGATGTATGTATGGTAGGCTGCTCACCCCCCTTTGCTCCAAATGACAATTGTGAAAGCTTCTCATTCTCCTCCTCCTGCATTTGTGGCTTTTTTTTTTTGGCCAGGCAAGGACTTGCCTCATCCTTTTCCTCTGATTGTGCTGTAGACAGTAAGTGAGTTTGACTGGAAAAGAATTCCTCGGAAAGTCAAAAATCTGCTTCTTAGAACATAAGAACGGCCATACTGGGTCAGACCAAAGGTCCATCAAGCCCAGTATCCTGTCCTCTGACAGTGGCCAATGGCTGGTGCCCCAAAGGGAATGAAACAGACAGGTTATCATCAAGTGATCCATGCCCTGTCACCCAATCCCAGCTTCTGGCAAACAGAGGCTAGGGACACCATTTCTGCCCATCCTGGCTAATAGCCATTGATGCACTTGTCTTCCATGAATATATCTAGCTCCCTTTTGAACCCTGTTACGGTATTGGCCTTCACAACACCCTCTGGCAAGGAGTTCCAGAGGTTGGCAGTGCATTGTGTGAAAAAATACTTTCTTGTTTGTTTTAAACCTGCTACCTATTAATTTCATTTGGTGACCCCTTGTTCTTGTATTATGAGAAGGAGTAAATTAACTCTTCCTTATTTACTTTCTCTATACCACTCATGATTTTATAGACCTCTATCATATTCTTCCTTAGTCGCCTCTTTTCCAAGCTGAAAAGTCCCAGTTTTATTAATCTCTTCTCATACGGAAGCTGTTCCATACCCCTAATCATTTTTGTTCCCTTTTCTGAACCTTTTCCAATTCCAATACATCTTTTTTGAGATGGGGTGAGCACATCTGCATGCAGTATTAAAGGTGTGGGCATACCATGGATTTATATAGAGGCAATATGATATTTTCTGTCTTATTATCTACCTCTTTCTTTATGATTCCCAACATTCTGTTTGCTCTTTTGACTGCTGCTGCACATTGAGTGGATGATTTCAGAGAACTATCCACAATGACTCCAAGGTCTCTTTCTTGAGTGGTAACAGCTAATTTAGATCCCATCGTTGTATATGTATAGTTAGGATTATGTTTTCCAATGTGCATTACTTTGCATTTATCAACATTAAATTTCATCTGCCATTTTGTTGCCCAATCATTCAGTTTTGTGAGATCCTTTTGTAGCTCTTCACAGTCTGCCTGGGACTTAACTATCTTGAGTAGTTTTGTATCATCTGCAAATTTTGCCACCTCACTGTTTACCCCTTTTTCCAGATCATTTATGAATATGTTAAATAGGACTGGGCCCAGTACAGATCCCTGAGGGACACCACTATTTACCTCTCTCCATTCTGAAAACTGACAATTTATTCCTACCCTTTGTTTCCTATCTATTAACCAGTTACCAATCCATGAGAGAACCTTTCCTCTTATCCCATGACTGCTTATTTTGCTTAAGAGCCTTTGGTGAGGGACCTTGTCAAAGGCTTTCTGAAAATCTAAATACACTATTATCCACTGGATTTCCTTTGTCCCCCTCAAAGAATTCTAGTAGATTGGAGGGGCATGATTTCCCTTTACAAAAACCATGTTGACTATTTCCCAACAAATTATGTTCATCTTTGTGTCTGAGAATTTTGTTCTTTATGATAGTTTAACTATGATAGTTTGCCTGGTACTGAAGTGAGGTTTACTGGCCTGTAGTTGCCATGGTCACCTCTGGAGAGCTTTTTAAAAATTGGCATCACATTAGCTATCCTCCAGTCATTTGGTACAGAAGCTGATTTAAATGATAGGTTACAGATGACAGTTAGTAGTCCTGCAATTTCCCATTTGAGTTCCTTCAGAATTCTTGGGTGAATATCATCAGGTCCTGGACACTTATTACTGTTTAGTTTATCAGTTTGTTCCAAAGCCTCCTCTAATGACACCTCAATATGGGACAGTTCCTCAGATCTGTCACCCAAAAAGAATGGCTCAGATTTGGGAATCTCCCTCACATCCTCAGCAGTGAATACCGATGCAAATAATTCATTTAGTTTCTCAGCAATGGCCTTATTGTCTTTGAGTGCTCCTTTAGCATCTTGATCATCCAGTGGCCCCACTGGTTGTCTAGCAGGCTTCCTGCTTCTGATGTATTTAAAAAAGATTTTGCTATTACTTTTGGAGTCTTTAGATAGCTGTTCTTCAAATTCTTTTTTGGTCTTTCTAATTATATTTTTACACTTCATTTGCCAGAGTTTTTGCTCTTTTCTATTTTCCTCATAAGGATTTATCTTCCACTTTTTAAAGGATGCCTTTTTGCCTCTCACTGCTTCTTTTACTTGGTTGTTTAACCACAGTGGCTCTTTTTTGGTTCTCTTACTATGTTTTTTTAAATTGGGGTATACATTTAAGTTGAGCCTCTATTATGGTGTCTTTAAAATCAACTCTGTTTTCTTAATCAACTCTGTGGATTTCTGTATCCTGCACAAGCCAGGAGAAGATACCTCACTGCTCAGGGGGCAGAAGCACTGGAAAAGATCAATAATAAAGACTGCAACAGCAGGGCCGGCTCCAGGCACCAGCATTCCAAGCTGGTGCTTGGGGCGGCAATCTGCAAGGGGCGGCAGTTCCTGTTGTTTTGCCCCCAAGCAGCACGCCGAATTGCCGCCGCGGATGGCGGGGGCAGTCCGTGTGCCCTTAGGGCGGCAGGCGCTTTTCCGCGGTGGCAGCAATTCAGCAGCAGCTTCCGCGGCGGCTTCAGCTAAACATAGAAGCTGCCGCCGAATTGCCGCCGCGGCAGCAACGCGCCTGCCGCCCTAAGGGCACACGGACTGCCCCCGCCGTCCGCGGCGGCAATTCGGTGCCCTGCTTGGGGCGGCGAAAACTGTAGAGCCGGCCCTGTGCAACAGTCACTGTGTCCTTCGCACACATCAGACCCCATAATAGCCATTATTTTCAGGGTTTTGCACAGTCAACAGAAAATTCATGCCTGTTATGGTAACTGTAAAGCTCTCATTGCAATGGTGCCCATTCCCTTCCCCCATCACTAGAATCATGAAGCAGGGGGAGGGAGTATCAATATCTCCTGGTTGTGTTTGTTTTCCCTGCCATTACACGTGTTGTGAGGTTGTTATTGTAGGACTGGATGGGTCAGAAGACTGGTAAAGAGATATGGAGCTTTTCACCTTTAGGTCACTGAGAGAGTGACTGAAAGCTGTCATCTTTTCCTGGCCTCAGTGAAATAGTTTGGGTGAGCTCACCCCAGTTCCTAATAGCTGGGTGTCTACACCACAAAGCTCCCATCATAATGGGCATTAAATGCCCCTTTCTGGGCAGTTTCAGCAGAGAGGCCAAGGACAGAATGGGAATGGGGTCTATATTACATATCTCCTCTATATTACATATCCTCCTCTAGCACTGATGCCAGCAGGACAGGGTTTATTCCTGAGGAAATTCTGTGCCAAAAAATTAAAAATTCTGCACACAATATTTTAAAATTTTGCAAAATTCTGCATATTTTATTTTTCAAAATAACACAATATAATCATGATAGTTTGTTATTTTGGTAATTTATTTCAAAATACCTGTCAGCAACTATGTAACAATACAGACAACAAAAAAGATTCAGGAAATGTTTTTTAACAAATAGATCCCTTACTAGGCATATAAATACAGAACTTTTTAGTAATAATTCATGTAAACTGCAATACAGAAATGTATTTCCCACACCCCTCAGAAGCAGAGCAAAGGCTTGGGGAGTAACAGAGGAGCTGAGGGAGAGGGAAGGAGCCTGGGACTGATCCTGGAGGGTTGCGGGCACATCTGCCCCTGTCCCCATGTGTCCTTGCAATCCCATTCAACCACCCTCCATCCCCCTATGTGGTCCTGTACTCCCTTCCCCCCCTGTTCCCATGTGGCCCTGCACTCCCACTCAGCCCTCACCCCAGTCTGTCCCCGTCCACTAGCTCTTCTGAACTCCAGCCTGTGACACACACCCCCAGCAGCCCCATGTGCCCCACACTGACTGTCCCCCCCCCATATCACACGCCTCCTGATCTGACCCAATGGGAAGGGTGCTGTGAGGAACACAGCCTCTTCTCTTCCTGATCTGCAGCTTCTGATGTCACAACAGCCCTTTGTGGGCAAAAGGCATAACTGCAGCATTTCTCCAGCAGAACTTATTTTCTGCAGAGAAAATAAAAAATTCTGGGCAGGACATGAATTCTGTATGTGTGCTGTGGCACAGAATTCCCCCAGGAGTAAGGGTTGAGACACATTCTTAGGGCAGTGATGGAAGGAATGCTTGCATAGGTGCTATCTGCTCTGTAGTTTGCTTGTGGATAAAAAGAGGACTTCAGCCTCCAACTCTATTGGTATAGTACCTGGCTAACATGCTAACATGCAGGGCTGGGAGTCATACTAGAGCTGTGTTTTCAGTTCTACCACAGGCCCTCTGTATGACCTTGGGCTATTGTTTGACTTCTCTGGGGCAGATCCTCAGATGGTGTAAATTGTCATAGCTCCACTGACTTCTGTGTTTATTTTCTAAGCTGCAGTATGGGAGCTAGGAGGATCCATTCATGCTTATAAGGTGCTTTATGACCCTTAAAGGGGAAGTTTTAGAGATGACCAAAACTAGTGACACATCTGATCATTATGAATCTCCTGGAAACATACCATCAACTACAGACGGTACTCCTGGGGATGGCATCAGAACAGCAACTTTGCAGTTTATTCTGCTGTTATGTCATTTGGTAGCAGTATTTTTGGCAATGATGGAAAACAAGACAGCAGTTTGAATGAGTGAAGTTTGTAGACTGGGAGAAGGTGGTGGTACCTCTCCTGACCTCCTTCCTTCTGAGTGCCTTTGTATCTGGGGGTGTGGAGCTTTGCTGCTTCGGTTACTCCCCAGGAACATTTTGGTCATTCTCCATCCATGAAATATCAGAGGACAAGTGCAGTAATACCTCTCAGATGATGAGATCTGATAGGAAATCAGTGTTCCATGCACAAAAGCTAACAGAATGAGGAATGTGACAAAGCCCATTGAAATGGAAACCAACTG
This sequence comes from Mauremys mutica, assembly GCF_020497125.1. Taxonomy (NCBI): domain Eukaryota; kingdom Metazoa; phylum Chordata; order Testudines; family Geoemydidae; genus Mauremys; species Mauremys mutica. The sequence goes on along the minus strand of NC_059075.1, from coordinate 74,546,411 downwards.
AAGAAAATAAACCAGGAGGAAAGAATAACCTGCCAATGAACCCAAACCTAATGGAAAAGCACGAGAGATGATCTACTAAGTGAGAACAATGCATCATCTGCATAGCCAGATTCACATGGTGACCTTCTAAACTTTGAACTGCTCTAAATGCACTGGGTATGCCCAGCAAATATTGCTCCAGCCCACTGTGATGGCACACCTGATGTTCAGGCCACTATTCCATTCATGTCTGGGGAACATCAGCTTAAAACAGCAGTATGAACGTTGCAGACTGAGGAATGGAATGGAATGTGCACTGAATGGAACACCCAGCAGGAATGCAAGTAATCACAAGGAAGGAAAGAGAGTGAGAAGCTGGTGTGGTTTGAAGGAATTGCATCAAGTCTAATGCTGGATGCGGCACTCACCTTATCTCAGGCTGCTAGTTTCAGGTGAAAGTCTGAATTTAGCTGCACTAGTTCCAAACCTGAGAATGTTGGAGATTGTGTTTGGTAGACATTGCATCTCAGGTCAAACACCATCCCATTGCAATTGGACTAGAAGCAGGGAGAGGGGTGACCATTAGGAAGTCCACATATGTTGTGGTTAGAACAGGCTGTAGAGTCTTTCTAAGTATGATCACACTTCTCTCTCCAATGCCCCACCCTTGCTCTGGGAATTCTTGCCTCAAGGCCATTATTTAACGTTTGCTGTTTAATGTAATCTAAATTCTACCTTTGGAATAACATGGGCTCTGATGTCATGAACTAAATTTCTTGCTATTATAGCTAACTTCCCCAGAGGTTTCTGAGGATTTCCTGTTGGCTTGGATTCTGTTTCACTGTTTTTATTGTTCTATATGTATTTCTTTTACAGCCTGGGTCAATTTTTGGTAGAAATGCCTGTTTCCTCATCTGTAAGAAGAGAATGTTGTGAAGAGTTATTAGAGTTTGTAAAGTGCTTTAAAGACACAAAGCACTAAGTAACCGCATATCATGTTTATAATGGCTTCCTCCTCAATGACTGATCCCTGCCTTGTGTCTCTATCCAACGCTGTATAATTCATCTAGCCGTTTACTTGGCATAATGAGCATTTTTCATATAACTTTTCTTGTGCCCAAATACAGAATTCCTCTACTTATCTCACATTCTATATCCTCCGCATGCGTTTCTAAGTGCCTTGGTGTGGCTTGTGACATTTTCCTTCAGTGACGTTGCCTAGATACTGGATCATGTCAGCTCCCAGACAGTGACCTAACATTTTAAAAGCCTGACCTGCCATACTGGTACAGGTTCTGGAAGTTAGGTTTTTTAGCAAGCTTAGAAATCCTGTAATCCTGGGAAGATTCCAGACCCAGGACAATGAGAGAAGAGACGTTCTCCAAAAGAATCCAATTTCTATTTAAACTAGAGCTGGTAAGGAAATAGAGATACATTTCTTGTACAAATTTCATCCTTTTTTGGTCAAAATTTGAAAATTTCAGTTCAACCATTTTTAACCAGCTCTAGTTTAAACTGAGCCTGGTGCCTGCTGGATCAGGCCATTGGGAGTCTAACCAGGACTCTGTCGGACATCCATGCAGTGCAGTCATGCTCAATAAAACTGTATCCTATCATTAGCATTATTATTCTCCAAATCTGTAAACCTTCTGAGTTCACACAGTCAGCTCCTTTGTGGTCCTCGCCTGTCACTAAGGACAAGTCTACAGTATAAACTTACATTGGTATATCTACATCACTCAGGGATGTGAAAATTCCACACCCCTTAAGCAATGTAGTTCTACTGTCCTAATGCCCTGTGTAAAAAGCGCTGTCAATGGGCGGGCTTATTCCATCAACATAGCTACTGCTTAGGTGGAGTACCTACACTGATGGGAGAAGTACTCCCATCGGCGTTGGTAGCATCTTCACTGAAGCATTCCATCACCACAGCATTTTCGTGTAGACCTGCCCTCAGATCGAGGAACCCATGAGATGCTGTAGTTCCTTCTGTTTATTTCACTTTGCAATCGCTTCTTATTGCTGTCTGCCCCCTCCAAAATAAAGGCCACCCCTGGCAGCTTCTTGAGAGGTTTAATTTTTCTTTCTGCCCTGGTTCCTGTGGAGACATATAGCTTGATTTAAAAGAGACTGGCAATATCATCCAAGGATTACTGGGCATGATGCAGTTTCTAAGACAACTCCAAGGACACCCCTTCCCACCTGCAAAAACTGAATGGTGTTAGAGAGACAGGCTGCCTGATAACCAGCTGTGCTCTTCTCTGGCCTCATTTAGAAGGACTCTGCTCTCTGTTTACTCAAAGGATCCCTGCCCCATGTCTTTCCATTATTGCTCTAAGCAGTATTAGGTTGTCTGATCACTAGTCCTTGGCGGATGTGTAAGCAGATCTACATCTAAACAGTGATATGGTTTTCCTGGCCTGTGGGTTTAATTGTATAAACCCAATCAATGCCTGACAGCCTTAGCAAGGCTATGAACAATGCTGGGAGTGTGCGGAACAGCTTTGCAAGAGGCTAATCACTTTTGTTTATTTTAATGTTTGATGATGTAAAGTGGATTTTATGGCTGATTAAATGTATCAGATTTTCGGCCCCAGAGACGGACATCCTCTTTTTCTGGAGAACAGGTACAGCACATGCCAAAGCAGGACAGAGCATCTCCCGCTGCTCTCCCAGCGTGTCTGGCCCCTGATCTGGAAAAGCCCTGAAGGAATGAGGGAATGTATATGTTTTCATTCATTCATTAGCCCTTGGGCTGAGCATGCCAGCAAGTGGACAGTGAAATGACAAATATGATGGTGGGGTGGGGACTTCTAGTATGGACAGCTGCCCATGGGAACTGGATGCAGGTCCACATACTCCTCACACACCAGCCAGTGAATAGTGATCAGACAGCCTGATACTGTTTTGACAATAACCTTTTTTACTTAAAATTTCCCACTGTTCCACTACCATTGGTGCAGCTGCACTGGCAGTATCAATGGTGGGAATGCTAGTGTTGACAGGGTAACAGCCTTTTAATCAAGGTGGTGTTATCCAATCAGGCCAAGATGATTTGGTGGTGAAAACATCAGCAGCCATGGACATGGGCTCAGACCTAGGATGTTAGAGCCAATCCAGAATATAAAATTATGTTCCCACAGTGATGGCTTGGGCTACAGTCTGCAACTTGGCATTACTGCACGGAAGTCTGTGTGAATCTCCATTTGGCCAGCTCTGATGCACATCTGTGTCTTCCCAGCCCAAACTCTAATGCTGTCAGCTCAGTTCAAGCTCAAAGGCATCTCTGTGTTTTCCTTCCATTAGGAAGCCGTGTCTGGTACAGGTTCTGAAACAGACATTAATAATACAAGCTTTTAATGATGCACAGTGTAAGTGGGGCAGGGGAGAGATGTACACAAAGGAAAGGGAATGGGGCAGCACTGCAAGGGTCTGAGATTCATGGGCAGTTTTTTCTCAGGGAAGGACAGCTGGCGAGAGATCAGAGCATAAAAGGGGGTGATTGGAGCCTAGCCCAGTGCCCCACAGCTACTGGGAAAAACACACACACATGGATTTTGCCATTGAAGTAGATCAGAACACTCGCCTTAGGTCGGAGAGAGAAACTAGGAAAAAGAGTAGAGACACATCTCCCATATGACGAGATACAATAAAAGCTCACTGCTTGTCAGTGCAGACCTCATTCATCATGCTCTGAAAAACTACAAATGTTACCACATTCAGACAGCCCTGATTTTGGGTGGTGTTTTTTTTTCCCTTTCCCTTATTTCACCTACTGATCAGTTGGATCATGGACTGCTTGATCCAAATGTCTCCAAGAGGTTCCTGAATAGGGCTGTTTAATCAGAGAAACAGAGAGGAATTTGTGAGGATCAAACAATTTCACATACATTTTAATACAAACGGGCAGTGCACGATTAAAGCTTGCTAAGCAGCTGCCCATGAGTGAGGCAGGAAGTGGCCACAAACATGTAATACATCAGAAGAAAATTCAGGGTGATGACCTGATGTATAGCTAATGATGCAAGATGTCATAGCAAGATGATGCCCTACCCCATCCTTAGTGCACTGTTTCAGTCAGAAGAACAAGGCAGCCCCAAGACATTGTCCACCCCATTATTATAGCAGCGCATTCCAGCAGCAGGATATCGCCCTGATGCTGGTGTGAGCTATCCCAGTGGTTTGCTGCTCTCAGGAGAATTCTTGAGTCAGATAACTTAGCCTGTCCTCCTCTTGCTCCTCCCTTATCTCTATTTTCTTAGGCCAGGATTGCAGTTTTCTGCTCCAGTCCCTTGGGTGGTTGACTGTCTGAGAACTTCCAGCTTTTTTCTTCTTTCTCCAGGTCCCCAGAGAAAGGCAGTATTAGTTGTGCCTCAGCACGGTGAGATGTCAGTGTGTGGAAATCAGTAACTCTTGCTCCCTTCAGAGTGCAAATATCAAGTCATGAACTCCAGCTTGGGAACAGCTGAGTAGGGGATGGTTGGGCTCAGATATGTGTCATCTACAATCCTTGCTCACTCAGAAAGACACCTTTACAGAAATGTGCTGATGTAGCTGCTCATCATGCAGCTGATGAGATGGGCAAATCTAGACCCAGAAAGTAGCTCAGAACACAAGATGAGTAACGGAGAGGGATGTATGCTGCACTAGGTTGATGGGGTGCGGATTCTAGCTATGGGGTTCCTATTGCCAGATTGCCCATGTGAACCCATCCGTATGAATTAATCAGCCTATGAAGCCCTTTGTATTTGGGGACTAGGGTAACCTCCCTGGCAGGACAGGTGAAGGGTGGCTGAGTTGCAGCCTTGGAGGCTATTCACATGGTACTCCAAGCCCAGTTTGAAGCACAAATTACTGGAAATCTCAAAGAGATCCCATTTTGACATGGGATTTCCAAAGCAGTCTTTCAAACCCAAGAGACCCAGAGAAAACATTACAAAAGGTATTGTAAGGAGAAGAAATCTTGCACTGTCAAGGAGAAAAATTTAGTGGAACCTGATAGGACTTCCTTGTCTCTAATTTCCATGATTCTATGATATTTGAGATGCTTCTCTGAACTAAACCTCCAAACCTTTTGAGGCTTTACCTATCACTAGATGTGGAAATAGAGAAAAAATATCTTCATATACCATGCTCAACACTACATAATTGACTAGATGCATTATAGGGGTGTTTCTCCTGGCTCTGAAGTATTAGGTGTTGGGAAATGCTGGAGGTGAGATATCAGAAGTGACAATCTAATGTGGTAGGAGAATAGGCTGATGGACAAGTGGCAGAACAGAGGACTAGATACACCAGTGGACTGATCCAGTATAGCATATGTCTGGGTTATGTAACTTCATGGACCAGTAAGCTGATCCTGTAGGCAGAGCTTCTCTTTCAATCTGTTTTGAGATATAATTAGTCCCTGCTTTAAAGGAAATGTTTTTACAGTTCAGATAGAAGAGAAACATGTAACGGAGCTGTGCAAAGAGTGCTGTGCCTGTATTTTTTGTCCTTTCCCCTCAGTTTTGATAGCAGCCCACAAATACAAACTTTAATTAAACACCCTTTTCATTGCTGCAGTTTCCCAAGTTTCTGCTGCAGTGAATTAACATGTCCCACATATGATTCCTTCCACTATAGTGAATGACAGTGACAAGTTGTTTAAAGATCCATCAGCCACACTATATTTAGCAGTTTTCTGATTAAGGTTTGTCACCTAAGAACAAATTGTGTCATTCACCAGAATACTCCCTCCCACAAAAGAGGCATTTCAAACAATGGCACTATAACTAGTGCCATAATTATATAAACTGCAAATAATCAAATCACATCACACCATTAGCAAAAACAATAGTGCTAAATGACAAAAGGCTTACGAACAAGAGCATACAGTGCATCACCTACTCGGTAAGTCACTTCCATGGAGGCTGCATGTCTTCCTGTGCTCCCACAAATGACTGCTTTCGGAGCACTGCCTCTGCACTCTTTAGAGAGTAACCACTAAGGCCCTGTCTGTATTAGAGAAACCGGTGATTCTAAGAGGCAGTTTAACCATCTAGAACACTTGTAAAATGCTGTGTGTGGGATTTTAAAAGCACTCTGCTTTGGGCTCACTGTTTGCATTAATGTCAATGAGGGTAATCCCATCCTTCATGCTCCAGGTAATGTACAGTCAAAACAGCAGCGGTTCTTAAACTGGCTGTGTGTGGATTCATGGAATTGTTTGTGCTTAAGCCAGTTCTATCCAACTGGCTCAATAAGAAACAGTTCAGCTGCCTAGTGTAGACCCAGTCTCAGAATTTCCTCCATTCTGCCCTCAGGAGATCACTCTGGTTTTATGACCCCATCAACTACAAATCAGTATAGGGAGTTTTTGGCCTGACAAGTCTGATCTTTATTAATTATTATTATTTATTTATTTATTTATTTTATTTTGTATAGTGGAAGTATGATCCAGTGATTATGACACTAACCGGAAACAGGGTTTGACAGTCTGTGTCCTTATTTTCACCTTTTTTACAAAATTATGATAAATTCTGTACCAAGTATATCTTGTGAGGTATCATTTGAAAACTCATAATTTGCTGGTCATTACTGTCCTGATAAAATATTCATGGCAACATTGTATGTAAAGTTATAAGAATCTACTCTAGCACATTACTGAGATCTATTCCAAGTTTAGAAAAGCAGGCACAAACCTGTTCCTCAGAGACAAAAGGCAAATTGACACCTCAGCCATATGTCAACAAAATCAGATGGACTATCACCAGCTTAAGCAGGCATTCTTTAGCAGGAAAAAGGGTGTGAGTGAGAAATGTACATCTTGGCAAAGACACAGCTGGAAGTTCCCATCCCCAGACTTTGTCATGCGAGCCCCAGCCGGAGATAATTCTCAAAGAAGAGGGAAAAGATAAAAATGAGAAACAGAGGTCTCAAATCACCTCTCTCCACTCATCTCAAATCATAGCAGGCATCAACACCACTCGAAAAACAAAAGAAGCATTATTGAAATGGAGGAGGGGTCCTGGCTGAGAGGAATCCAACCAGACTGCTGTAAGCATGTGGAGAGAGAAACCTTTTTGCTTTAAATTCACTTAGCTTGTTAAGTTAGGTATTAGTTTGTGTTTTATCTTTTATTTCTTTGTAACCAAATCAGACTTTTATGGCTTCTTATTTGTATCACTTAGCTTTTTGTAGCTAATAAACTTGTTTTATTTAAGCCAGTGTATTTGTACTGAAGTGTTTGGGGAACTCCATTTGAGATAACAAGTTTTAGGTATATCATTTTCTATTAATGAAATGACGGACTTTATATAAGCTTGTGTTGTCCAGAAGGGTACTGGGCAGTACAAGATGCACATTTCTGGGCACAAGTCTGGGACTGGGAATTTGCTGGTGTCATTCTGCAATATAATTGAGGAGTGGCTGGCTAAGACCACTCCTATAACTCAGCTGGGAGTAATTTACATGCTGGAGGCTGTGTGTGACCAGGACAGGAGTGGTTGATCTCACAGCAAAGCAGTGTAAAAGGCACACCAGGTTGGAGAATTGAGGGGATATAGCTGTAAACAATCCAGACTTAACTCTGGATCATGTCACAGTGGGTTCAAGCCCCTTCTCTGCCAGACTTCCTCTGTGACCTTGGGCAAGTCACTAGCTTCTCTGTGCCTCAGTTTCCCATCTGTAAAATAGCACTTTGCTACATCACAGGTGTGCTGTGAGGAAAAATACATTCTACTCTGTGTCTCTCTTGCTTAGATTTTAAGCTATTCAGGGCAGGGAATGCCTGTATTTTGTTTTCTTTACAGAACCAAGCACGCTGTTAATAAACTATCTATCTGAGGTACTTATAATGGAGGCCATTTAAGTACCTCAGATAGATAGTTTATTAACAGAGTGCTTGGTTCTGTAAAGAAAACAAAATACAGGCATTCCCTGCCCTGAATAGCTTTAAAATCTAAGCAAGAGAGACACAGAGTGGCTAGGATATACTGGTAACCCAGAAAAAGAAATAAGTAAGATTTAAAAAATTTTGTTTAATTATCAATCAATGGAGTCTTTCAGAAAGAGGGATTTCAAGGCGGGAGTAGAAGTTTTCTTAAAAATTCCCTGAATAGCTGACTGCTAACGTTTTCAGTAGGGGGAGCAGTGATCAATCCCATCTCAAGAGGAGCGGCTCTCTGTTTTTTGCCACCCCAAGCACGGCAGTCAGGTGGATTCAGTGGCATGCATGCGGGTGATCTGCCAGTCCTGCGCCGCCAAATTGCGGCCAAAGCCGCAGGACTGGTGGACTTCCTGCAGGCATGCTGCCGAAGGCTGCCTGATTGCCACCCTCACGGCGACCGGCACGTGCCTGTGTTGGTGCCTGGAGCCGCCCCTGCACCTCACAGTACCACATGTGTCATTCTGACATCATTACACAGACAGATGAGTAAAACAAAACACAGCCAAGTTGGTTTCTGTTGTGATCAGAACACAAGCCGAGCAAACAGAGTTAGACAGAAATTGGACAGGAAGGAAATGTTATTTCCCAGCTCCTAAGAGTTTTATAGACAGCCAGGGAAGCAGAAAACAAAAATTGAATTCTGAGGATTTGCCTTTCAAGGGCAAAATAAACATTTATCAGTTGAATGAAGGTAAATAGATTTAAAATATACAACCGACTGCAAGCCATGTACACATTTAGTTACATTAGTAGCATATTGGTAAATAGGAGAAAAGCCTTGTTTCCAAAAACAAAACAAACAAAAACTAAGGGCACCTGGACCAGAATATGGATAATCAGAGGGCAGAGCAAAGAAAGTGGGAGATGGAGAGCTAGGATGAGGAGGGTGAAGACGGGAGAAAGGGGGCACAATGATGGAGTCAGAGGCTGGGATCAAAGGGCCATCTAGTAACCCTGAAATCTATTTGCTACTCCATGTATTTATACATAAAGATCTGTTGCTGGATCTCCCGCCCCCAAAGTGTTTCTAGATTGTTAAGAAACCAATTCTTAACATATGGGATGATTATGTTTTCTTGCACAATTGTTCTTAGCAGCTGCTAAATAAAACTCAAGAATGTGGGTGCTCTCTGGCCTTGCTGCCTCTTTATATCCTCTCTGAAGATTGAGTGCAAACTTTGTTACTGTGCAGGAAGACAGAAAGGACTAGATAAATGCTCCTGGCATATCTTTCTCCCCACCCCTTCGTCTGCATGAAATTGTGTCTCTTCCTGAAGAATTGCAATGAAGGGGAAAACAGCAAATTTAAGCCATTTTCATTTTTAACCCTAATACAAAATTAAATTCTTTCTCCCTAATAACCTATTTCTCTTTATCATTCAGCCTCTGAGATGAATTATTTGGCCTCTTGTCTCTCTCCCTAGGAGAGAGGCACTCGATATGGGAATATAGCAATTACATCTGTGTGGTCTGGAGACAGCACAAGACAAAATTTATCTCCATTCTTGAGCTTTCTCTTTGTCCTTCATGCCAGAGGATGTTATCATTTACAGCACAAACTGGGGTCAATGTGTTGTTAGTGTCACTCAAAGCCAACATGCAGAAGGCAGAGAGGAGCCCATAAATCACAAGTGGCAAGCCGAGTTGGCAGATATTAAGTGCTGTATATGTAATAAGCACCTGCCAAGTATATGCTGGGACAGTGGACAAGATTGCAACATATTCTATTTTTTCCTCAGGATATTCTTGATTTTGATGGGGCTTTGCCATATCCTGCAGTCTGGGTATGCCTTCCCCTTGTCATTCATGTCCTTTGGGACTCAAAATGTCATCCCATTATGACATTGCTCAATGATGTGGTTCTGCTATGGTATGGTGATGATGTTCTGATGGGATGACATTACAGCATGAACAGAAATTTGATAATAGGGGGCTCTTCAATCTAGCAGATAAAGGTATAACACGATACAATGGCTGGAAGTTGACACTAGACAAATTCAGTCTAGAAATAAGGTGCAACTTTTAACAATGAGGGTGATTAACCACTGGAACAACTTACCAAGGGTTGTATTGGATTCTCCATCATTGGCAGTTTTAAAATCGAGGCTGGATGTTGATCTAAAAGATGTGCTCTGGTTCAAGCAGGAATTAAGTTGGGGAAGTCCTGCAGCCTGTGTTGTACAAGAGGTCAGACAAGATGATCACAATGGTCCCTTCTGGCCTTAGAACCTATGAAAGATGATGAAAGCCCCTAGAGCCTTAAATCCCCCTCTCTCTACAACATGAGCCTAGCTTAACCAGTGAACTTCAGACACGCACTGCAACTCTTCCAACCTCTGTGCCTCACTCCTGACCTGAAGAAAGGACTTTGGGAGTGAGAGGATATTACAATTCATTCTCCATGACCCATTCAGCCTTTGACTTCTCTGGCAAAACTGCTAAGAAGGGTGCCAGTTAGTGCCAATTGTGGGTGTGGATTTTGTCATAGAGGGACCAGTCCATTAGGAATTGAACTGACAATCCCCAGCATATTTTGACATAGGTCACCAAACAGGTGTCAGATGCAATAGTTTTGGTCACTATCCTGAACCCTCTTATACAACATTTCAGTTGCGTGCCAGATAAATGTATTAAACTGGGTGGGGATTGAACACATTTTAGCATTGCAGAAAGTAAAAGCTGAACAAGAGACAGGGCTGGCAGCTGGGCCGGCAGGTTTCCTGAAAATCTGGGTCTATTTTGCCTGCTGAAACCATCTGGAAGACTTTTTCAGTTGCTATATTTTTTTTAGCTCCTTTTTATAGCTCCTGAGAAATGATCTAATCAGGAATATCGCAAGGCTTTGGGATCTATTGCAGAGCAACTATCCAGTCTGGCACGTCCCTGCAATTTCAGAGGAGGGCTCAGGGAAATTTCCTGCTTCAATAGGCAGCCTGAGTGCCTGTTCACTAGGCTGATAATATTCAATGGCTGCTAGAGTTAATAACAAGACAGCAAGCAGCTTTGGGCTGTCTCTTATCTCTTAAACTGACCAGCAACCCTGTTTATTGCCCCCTTTCCAGATCTTCTCCTTGGTTCACCTTTGTATTCCTTATCCCTGACCTAAGGCTTTTCTTCCTTGCCAGTCTGTAAGTTTTAGATGTTGTCTTTGTTTCCTTCTCTGCCAGGCCTATGCATCTTCTGTTTGCTGCTAGTGAAACCCCTGCAGGATGGGTTACTTCATTTAACAGAGTCTCCAGGGAGGCAGAGGAGAGATTTATTGACTCTCAATATCTGTTACAACACCCCCTGCACTTTCATCATCAGAAGGCCAACCAGTGCAATGCAAATTGGATTGTAACCATAAAACTATGTTTGAAAATAGAAACACCTTGGATCACTATCAGACATGCAATTCAAGCGGAGGATTCCCCTCTTAAATGGTCTTTCATTTTTCTTTCTCATAGTCAGCCTGCATTTATACACATATCCATTACTATCCAGGGGATATAGTGATCGATGCAGAGCATGAAATGATGTGTAATTGGTTTAGCAACATAACAATAGATGGTTAGAGACTGTTAGAACTTACTGCATGAAAATAAAAGGGGGTTAGGTTGCTTTAGATGCCTACCTGCCAGATCAATTTAAAGACCTGGTTGTTTTTATATTTTTCCCCATTTGGGAAGCATTTTATTGTGGGCAAAGTCAGCTCCCATCTCATTTAAGAAATCCTTTATCCACTCCTCACCCCTTTCACGATCGCTTCATTAGTATGCCTGAACGTGCCCTCTTTCTGGATGGACAGACCAAAGGGCGCTTTTCCAGATTGTTTGTATTGGGTAGGTGGCAGGTGTTCATAAATCAAAGGCACTGACTTTTATTTTTCCTTGGGGGTTTGCCACCCCCACTCTGCCCCAAGGCCCCTCCCCCATTCTGCCCCTTCCCCTAAGGCCCTGCCCTTGCTCTGCCTCTTCCCGTCCCTTCTCCGCCCCCTCTCTGAGGCCCTGCCCATCTTCCACTCTCTGCTCTTCACCCTCCTCCAAAGCCCTCCCCCAACCTCCAAGCAGCTGTTCAGGTGGGGCCCTGCCAATCAGCTGTGGCTGGTGCATGGTGAACACCCACCATTTTTTTTCCAGAGCACCCATGGAGTTGGCACCTATGTCGCAAAGTGTAAGGCAAGAAGGATCCATTGTAATCATCTAGGCTGACCTCTTGCATACCATAGGACTAGCCTGAATTAATTCCTGTTTGAACTAGAGCTTAATGCCCACTCCTACCAAACCACAGAGCTCAAACACCTCATCTCCCCAATGACCCTGAACTTCTCTGGATGAATAAGAGGGAGTCCTGAAATTATTTCTGACCCTCACTCTATGTACTGGCCCTACCCAGTGGGCACATTGGATCTGTTTTTGGAGAAAGAATGACCAGAACTGAATTAAAGTCCATTTCTGCAGGACAGGGAAATCCAGGTCCTCCTCCCTCCTGAGGTCATACCCAGACACCATTCTAACAGGACACACAAATCTAGGTAGGGTTATTGCTACAGCTGGTCAACAAATGGTAAGGATGTATCATGAGAAAATTCCAAAATTTCCATTATAAAAAAAAACCACCTCAAAATGTTTGTTTTCATTTTTAGGTTTTTCATATTTGGAAATGTCCTCCCTTTCTCCCATGCCCCAACCCTCACCCATTTAAGAGTGACACAATGAAAAAAGGGAGAAAGGGGTGAGGGGAGAGATGGGGATAAAACAAAAATTCTTTTTCATTTTTGAAAAGTGACTTTTTTAATTTTGGGGGGGATTTCATCAGAAAACCAGAGAATTTGAAAAAAAATGAAAATTTTCCACACAAAAAAATTCTTTCAGAAAAGGACCATTTTTCATCATTGAAAGGTTATGAATGAAGAACATTGACCAACTCTAGTCACTGCCTTCCATCATACACTGGAAATGGAGAAACTAAGGGGGCCCTTTCCCTGCCTGACTCTAGCGCTGCCCCCATTAGGTAAGGCCATGTGGACCTTTGGTTTTTAGACTGATTTCACTATTTCAGTGAGGGGAGTTATTTTTTTTCCACAGAAGTAGTTAAATCAGCACCATGTGCGGAGGCATAAAGGTGCCTTACACTGCTACTAGATGGAAGCCCATGCTCTCGTACGGATATAATATATAGAGTGTGAAAAAAGCCAAAAATAGCCTAGAACTTAAAAACTGGAGAGCAACAGACCACAGATCCCTGTGATAATTGAACTTAGTGCTACTCTAGCCGTGCTTGTAGCTGTTTCCATCACTTCACACTGACTCAGCAGATATTCTACGCTTCAAAGTGATGCACAGACAGGGTATGTCTACACTACGGGATTATTCCAATTTTACAGAAACCGTTTTTTTAAAACAGATTGTATAAACTCGAGTGCACGTGGCCACACTAAGCACATTAATTTGGCGGTGTGCGTCCATGTACCGAGGCTAGCGTTGATTTCCGGAGCGTTGCACTGTGGGTAGCTATCCCATAGCTATCCCATAGTTCCCGCAGTCTCCTCCGCCCATTGGAATTCTGGGTTGAGATCCGAATGCATGATGAGGCCAAAACAGTGTCGCGGGTGATTCTGGGTAAATGTCGTCACTCAATCCTTCCTCCGTGAAAGCAAGGGCAGACAATCATTTCATGCCCTTTTTCCCTGGATTGCCCTGGCAGACGCCATAGCACGGCAACCATGGAGCCTGTTTAGCCTTTTGTCACTGTCACCGTATGTGTACTGGATACTGCTGACAGACGCGGTACTTCAGTGCTACACAGCAGCATTCATTTGCCTTTGCAAGGTAGCAGAGATGGTTCCCAGCCCTATATCACCGTCTGCAATTGGAAATTGGCGATGACGGTTATCAATCCTTTTATTCCGTCTGCTGCTGTCATGGGTGCTCCTGGCTGGTCTCGCTGAGGTCGGCCAGGGGCGCATGGACAAAAATGGGAATGACTCCCCAGGTCATTCCCTTCTTTATGTTTTGTCTAAAAATAGAGTCAGTCCTGCCTAGAATATGGGGCAAGTCTACTAGAGAACCAGAGAGCACAGCTGCTCCGGGTCAGAGCCCCAGATATTCCGCAGAAATAATGAGCTGCATGCCATTCTAGGGGGTGCCCCTGCAACAACCCCACCCATTGCTTCCCTCCTCCCACACCCCTCCTGGGCTACCGTGGCAGTTAACCCCCCATTTGTGTGATGAAGTAATAAAGAATGCAGGAATAAGAAACACTAACTTTTTAGTGAGATAAAATGAGGGGGAGGCAGCCTCCCACTGCTATTATAGTCCAGGCAGTACAGAATCTTCATTAGACATGAAAGGGGGGTGTGAGGAGCTCAGCCTCCAGTTGCTATGATGAGGACGGTTTTCAATCCTTTTGCACCGTCTGCCGGGAATGACCAGGAGTCATTCCCATTTTTGCCCAGGTGCCCCCAGCCGACCTCACCGAGGCCAGCCAGGACCACTCACGGGATGATGAGGACGGTTTCCAAGACTTTTGTACCGTCTGTCATCAGGAAAGGAATGGGAGGGGTTGCTGCTGTTCAGCGCCGCAGCACCGCGTCTACTAGCAGCCTGCAGTAGACATATGGTGACATTGAAAAAAGGCAAGAAATGATTTGTTTCCCTTTTCTTTCACGGGAGGGGGAGGGGAGTAAATTGACGACATATACCCTGAACCACCAGGGACAATGCTTTTGACCCTTCAGGCACTGGGAGCTCAGCCAAGAATGCAAAGGCTTTTCGGAGACTGCAGGGACTGTGAGATAGCTGGAGTCCTCAGTCCTCTCTCCCTCCCTCCATGAGCATCCATTTGATTCTTTGGCTTTCCGTTACGCTTGTCATGCAGCACTGTGTTGAGTCCCTGCTGTGGCCTCTGTCTGGAGATTTTTTCAAATGCTTTGGCATTTCGACTTCTTGAATGGAGCTCTGATAGAACAGATTTGTCTCCCCATAAAGCGATCAGATCCAGTATCTCCTGTACAGTCCATGCTGATCAGCGCTCCATGCTGGGCAAACAGGAAATGAAATTCAAAAGTTCACGGGGCTTTTCCTGTCTACCTGGCCAGTGCATCCGACTCCAGATTGCTGTCCAGAGCGGTCACAATGGTGCACTGTGGGATAGCTCCCGGAGGCCAATACCGTCGAATTGCGGCCACACTAACCCTAATCCGAAATGGCAATACCGATTTGAGCGCTACTCCCGTCGTCAGGGAGGAGTACAGATATAGATATTAAGAGCCCTTTATATTGAAATAAAGGTCTTCGCTGTGTGGACGGGTGCAGGGTTAATTCGGTTTAACACTGCTAAATTCGGTATAAACGCGTAGTATAGACCAGGTCTCAGTGACAAAAATTACAGGAATAAACTTCACCAGCACATGCACTTCAATCCTGCTATTACTGTGTCCATATGAATGGGCAATATTGCTTTAACTATACCCTTTTCATACTAATAGAGTTAAAGCAGAACAAGCACTGTGTGTATAGCAGATCTAACATGGCTCATCTAGGACAGTCAGAGGGAAAGGAGTTTTGTAACCAGATATGAGGCAGTCTGGATTTGACTTTGCTTTTAACTCTATTTTCTTTTGTGGTAGAAATGTCTTTCATTGCACAATTCTCACTTCTTTCTGCAGAGTGTTCTTTCAGTGAATAAATAGCCTCTCCTTCAGTACAGAGAGCTCTATGCTGTACTTAGTTAACATTATACTTTGAAAAGTGGGAATTAAATGAATCTTTCTACATCAAACGTCCTATAGATTATTTTTAATGAAAAGTGATTTGGAGAAAAGCTCATTTTAAGGTTCCCAATATGAGACAAATTGTCTGCAAAGTGTAGTTAGCCATTTGCCTAGCAGCCTGAGCAGCCTGAGCAGCCTTTGAGGGGGGTGATATTGCTGCAGCAGGGCACAGCGGCGCATTGACAAAGCTAGTGCACTGTGTGGGCAAATTTGATCAGCGGGTGCTGAAACCAAGACACTGAGAGACAACATAATATGACTTTGCTGTCACAGGAAATTACAGGGCCAAATGGCTTATTCATAGTTTTACAAGATTAGACATTTTATGAACAAGATTAGCATCTGAAGTGAAACTAGCCGGGTAACATTATTAGAGATCTCAGGCTTTGTTCTTCAGGACATAAACTGATCTCCATTTGGCATCAGGACGGAATTCCCATCTTCCCTCTTAAGATAGTATTCCCCAGTCATGTTCATTGTGTGTAGTAGGGGTTACTTTTCCCTCAAGCTCCTGACATTGGCCACTATCAGAGATGAGATATTGGACCAGGAGGGCCATTGACTTGTCCTTGAATGGAAAGGAGATAAGATAGGGGCTAGGGAGGTGGGATACTGTATGAGAGGGACCCTTGGTTTGATCTGGAATGGGAGGTGGTGGTGGAATACCAGACAACATGGATTATTGGTCTGTTCCAGCAAGGCAGAAGACAGGATAAAGGACTAGATGGATCATTGATCTGGCTTGATATATGGCAGGAGGTAGGATAACTGCCTAGATGGGCCATTGGCCTGTTCCAATATGGCATATGAGTAGATAAGGGAGTAGCTAACTTCACCATTGGTCTGTTCTGGTATGGCAGGGGGCAGGATACCAGATTGGATGAACCATTGGTTTGTTTTGGTTTGGCATGTCCCTTGTTGCTGTGAAATTCAAACCACATGTTAAATGCCTACAAAAGGTTATGGTCACTCTCTCATTGTTACAAGCTATCAGGAGTCTACGTCCAAAGGTAGAACACGGGACAAGAGACACCTGGGTTGATATCAAGGAAGGACATTTCAACATCTAAATGTGGGAAAATTCCCTGGGCCTTCTTATGAGGTTAAAAAGCATGGAAGGCTGGATGGAAGCGATGATACTAAGGAGGGACACACTTCAGCAATTTTGAAGGTTCCATATGAATAGAGCTGGTTGAATTATTCACAGTGAACAATTTGTTCAACAAACACAGCCCCTTCTTCTGTTTGCAAGTTAGCCATGAACAGACTTCCACTTTTGTACATTTGATCATCATTTAAAGTTATTCACTGAATGGCTTATATGCAAATATTCAGCCCATAGGCTGCACAGGCACTATGCACAAATATTGCTCGCATTATTTGCAATTCAGTGTCTGCACTTTGACTAATCATGCAAGTCACTGTTCCCTGATTGGATGTCTTCCCAGGAAATGCATAGCCAGGGCTGCCTCTCTTTCGTTCACTGACTCCAGTGTTTCTGGGCAGGTATTGCAGCAGGTCTCAGAACAGCAGGTGACGATACTTCATCCCAAACTGCATGTGCTGTAAACATCTAGGCTTAATGGGAGAGGCGAAGATCAGCTTAATTGGACTCTAAAGATGATGGTAAAGTGATGATGCTTCTGTTCTGAAAATCAATCAGAGGACATGAATGAGGCTTTTCCTCACCCCACGTTCAAGAGACAAACAGGTGGCACGCAGATTAAAAATTCTCTGGGGATCAGCATTGCTTCTTCATTTAATTCTCTGTGCTGGTGACAGTCTCTCTGGCTACACTGAAAACTGCATTCCACAGATATTTTAAATCTGGTGTCATTTAGCATTCCTCAGGGCTCGTCTACATTTGAAACGCTTCAGCGGTGCCACTGCAGTGGTATAGCTGTGCCATTGCAGTGGTTCAGAGTAGACAGCAGTGCTGATGGGAGGGTAGGTAATCCATGTCCCTGAGAGGCAGTAGCTAGGTTGACAGATGAATTCTTCTGTGGATTTTTCTCACCCCTGAGCAATGTAAATGGGTCGACCTAACTTTTTAATGTAGATCTGGCCTCTGTGTGAATTTCTCATTCCTTTTCCCCACCTTCAGCAGGGTCCAGAACCCCTCCTCTTCATTTCATCTTCCCTTCCCCTCCCTTTTCTCTGCCTCTCCAATGCCACAAACCCAGCTACTGACAGCTGGTACCCCATGCTCCCTTTCCACATCTCCAAAGTCACCAAGTGCTCTGATTTCTCTTGGATGAAACTCCAGCCTTCTAATGTCTCACTAAATGTGACAAATCCCACAGTAATTGTTATTTGTATCACTCTCGTTCAGGTTCAGCCAAGCCAGGAAGAGTGTGAGAATAATGATCAGGCTCAGCCATTTCAAGTGTGGTTTGTGGATACAGCCAGGAGGTCGATCTCAGCCATACAGTCTGTAGTACAAAACTGGGGCTCTCAGAACAGAGGGACACACCTTCCACCCCATCTCCAGAAATTGAATCTTCTTCCTTTTTATTGAGCTGGGGCCCTGTTTTGCTCGTATTTTGCAGCACTGCAGGAAGTTAAGTTCCCAGCAGGGATGAGAGGAGGGGAAAAAAGTGGTGAACCACTCCACAAGCCCAGCCCACAATCCCAATGTGATTAGATTTACAGACCTGTAATGCAATAGTTAGCAATACTGCAAATTTAAAGTATTGTCATTAGGCTTCAGAGTTAACAGCCCATTGCTATAGCGTGGGGCCACTCTCACCTCTCAGAACTATTAGACCAAATTCATCCTTGGTGGAGCTCCCTTGAAATCAGTGGACTAACATACCGTGGCTGAATTTGACCTGTTGTTTCTGTCTTTCCATAGACTCAGGAAAACAATACAGCATAGCTTCCACATTCAGACTCTTCTTTGCAACTGTAAAAGCTAGAAAGGTGGGTTTGTTCTGGTTTTCCCCCTATAATGGAAGTTAAAATTCTTCAGAAACTGAAGGGACCAGTACAAAAATGCTGTTTTGGCGTCTTACTACATACTCCTGCTTCTCAATTTTTATTTTCATGGACTCTTTTTCTTCCAGATATATGGGCTTCAGAATGCTTTATCAACTAACAGTGGTCCCCCTCTGAGGAATCTGTCCCCAGGTGTTTAAAGTAGGTGCCTTGTTGGTGGATCTCATTTCCTCTTGAATAATTATATTGTCATTGCCAGCTGCTGGCTGACCGCTAGCAGAGACCTTGACTAGTGTTCCCTATCTGGTGGAGAGGTACGCATGTGAGAATGCATGCACGTACAAGCATCCTACACATTAGCACAGCTGAGATTCAAACCAGAATCCTAGCAGTCTGGAGACAGCTCTGCTGGGTAAGACTGACAGCAGCCTCTCCCTGGCTGAGCCAACAGAATTAGTGATGAGTTCAACTTATCTGCATACCATTTTTGCCTTATCTCAAAAGCCAACTAAACTGAAGTCCATACATATCAGAGGGACAATGAGCAACTCTGGGGAAAAAAACAAAACAAAAAAACCAATGGCCACAGAATTGGCCCTATTCCAGTGGCAGGCGCTCAGCTTCTCTAGGGGATCAAAGTGGCCGATGACAACTCTCTTAGTTGCAACACTTAGTTGCCCAGTGGCCTGGCTTTGTGGAGAGGCAGTGTTGTGTATAACAGCAGGATACAGGTGTGCAGGAACCCTACTGAGCACAGGAAGGGCTGACGCAGCTTCATGCTGTGTGGCCCCCCGTCCATCTGCAAAAACAAATAAATAATTTCAGCAATCACTACAACTACCCGCCTTTCAAAAGCAAATATTTCCCTGTGCATGTGGCCCTGGGTTCTGATGTTGAGTAACTCCAGAGGTTCTTGTTACATTATTGATCCTCTGTGTGGTATAGTTTTTGGTAGGGATGAGCCAGACAACCTGAATCAAACCAATCCTGCTTCAGAGTCAAAGCAGCCTGAATGTTTTTATTTAGTGTTTTGAGCACCTGCTTCAACCAGAAAGAGGTGCAAAAATTCCCCTCAAAAATTGTTCTCTGAATTGCTGGCTAGGGAGCACTAGGGATTTGGGAGAGCAGGGCTTGTTCTCAGGAGATTTCAGTCCATCCCATTTTCAAAACCCAGAGTGTTGTGGATTCATCTTGAATGGAAGAACTGTGACTCAGAGTGGAGCCGCTGTACTCCCAGCTTTATTGACCATGTCCGCACGGCATAGGAAGGCAGGCACAGAGAGCACAGGAGAAAGAAACAAAGGAAATGAGCATGTGGATTCTGAATTCCTTAGATATTTAGGGGATAAGTAGTTAGAAATGTCTGGTCTAAGGAGAGCGCTCAGGGTAATGGGAGCTCCTTGAATCAGAGCTGTGAGGGATGGATTCTTGGTCCAATATGTGCATTCAGACAGTGGAAAGTGAATTTAAACCAGCCAGAGAATTCAGTGGAGAATTCCCCTGTATATAGGGAATCTCCACTGGTATAAAAGCTGGCAGAGGCAGCTTTGCCATCTCTGATGGCATCATTGAGCCACCCAGTATAAAGATAGGAGAGGGTCTGTCAAGGGCAGAGAGGTGACAAAAGGTAGTGTGGTGGAGTAAGGCTCCCCCACTCCTGATTCTTCATTGGCATAATGTCACTAAGGGATCTTACATGAGTGGCTTAAGCTAAAAGGGCCCAACTGCAGCTTTAACTTATGTTGGGGTCAGGCAACTGAGAATCAAGGAGGTGTGAATGGCTCCCTATCAGCCTCCACTCCCCACTGCACCCGTGTCCTACTCAGGCACAGTGGAAAATTGAGACCTGAGACTTCATATTGAGGTAAATGCGTATGCAGGGAGCTGCAGATATGGCAGTTTCCTGCAATATCTAGACAAACCGTATTGAATTAAGTTTAAGTATCTTAGAAGATCATTGTTAACAGTGCAAGTGTTTGTGTTATTGTAGGAGTATATGTAACTTCTCTAGGAGATGTGACTAATGTCCAACTTTGGAAAGTGTTATGAGATTCAAGAGACTCTTTGAAACAATGTGCCAGACAAACAGTTACATGGGATTCCTAGGAAATATTTGGGAGGAAGGAAATGCAACTTCTCACCTCTTCTCACCCAGTCTTTTGAAGCTGCACCCTGAGGAGAAACCCATTATCCTCACACCTTCTATGGGCCATCTTAATTATCACTTCAAAAAGTTTTTTTTCCTCCTGCTAACGATAGCTCATCTCAATTGATTAGACTCTGCCTGTTGGTATGCATACTTCCACCTTTTCATGTTCTCTGTATGTATAAATATCTCCTGTCTGTGTGTTCCATTCTATGCATCCGAAGAAGTGAGCTTTAGCTCACGAAAGCTCATGCTAAAATAAATTTGTTAGTCTTTAAGGTGCCACAAGTACTCCTGGTTTTTTTGCGGATACAGACTAACACGGCTGCTACTCTGAAACCTGCCATTATCTGTTGATCACCTGTTACATGAGGGCCAAACTGGATTAAAAGAGTGATTCAAGCATGGGGGTGCTTCTTCTGAGCCAAGGCAGTTACAAACTTTAACCACAGAAAAACCCATGGGTGAGGTTTGAAGAACTATTCCCTAGCCAGTGCTCTTGTTAGAGTTGCGCTGATCTCTGGGAAGCTTATTAGTATGTATGTAGGTAGGTTCTGTTATTGTTTTTAATATTATATGGAGCTATACCTATCTCACAGAACTGGAAGGGACCCCGAAAGGTCATTGAGTCCAGCCCCCTGCCTTCACTAGCAGGACCAAGTACTGATTTTGCCCCAGATCCCTAAGTGGCCCCCCTCAAGGGCTGAACTCACAACCCTGTTCTCTCTTTAATGCATTTATCTTAAGAATAAAGGTACTTACTGAGAAGGAGCTGGCAAGCAGGGATCCAGCCAGCAGCAGGACCCGCCAGTACCGAGGGGGAGAGGGGGACAGAAAATACAGAACAATTTGCCTGTTTTTAAGAAAAAGTCCGGACACCTGAAGGAGGGCTTAAATACAGGACTGTCCTGTTAAAAATGGGATGTCTGGTCACCCTAGCACTAGTAGCTGTGTTCTCAGATAGAAATGATGCCTCATTCCAGCTGAGGCCTTCTTGGCATGCCGAGTGCAGGTGTTTCAATGCCTGGTAGCTGGAGACACTAGTCCACAGTGACAGAATAGTTCTGGCTTGTTTTTGACCCTGGAAATCTATCTGGCTTAACCTCCCTCCTCCATGCTCTTTACCCTCTTAGATACCAGAATAGGTGCTTTATTTAAAAAAAAAAAATCTTGTCATCTCGTCCCATTTCTGAAAATTACTGTGCAGTCTAGGTCAGTGTCCTGATATGGAACCTGTCACAGGTGCCCTGCCCTGAGCACCCTCCACCAGCAGGCCACAGCATGACAGGCATATCTGCCTCAGTTTCCCCCTACTGAGTCCTCAGAAACAGTCCAAACAGTCTTAATACAAATGGTCCTTGCGGGTTCATTTATTGCAGAAGTCCCACACATAAATCATAGTTAAACTGGACCCATAGTCCAGAATTCCCCAGCATGGTGCAAACAGAACATACTACATGCAGCCCTGGAGTCCATCACTATGCCCCAGCTCTCCAGGACAGCCCTCTCCTGTCCTTACACAGGACAGGCAAGACAGCCCTTCCAACCCCACTCCTCCCAGCAGGAACCGCCACAGCCTGTCTGCTGGGAGCATCCTTGCCAGGGAAGAGTCCCTCATAGTTCCTCTGGGTCTGGCTCTCTGGCCCTAGAGATGTCAGCAGATAAGTTTCTCCACTGCTCCCCTGCCTGCATCCCTCTCCAGCTCTTGGCTCCAGCTCTTCAGCTTAGAGCCAGCAGGAAACTCCTTCTGCTGTTCCTCCTGCCTTCAGCCCTCTGGCCCAGGCTCTGGCATGGGGAGATCAGCCATCAAACCCCTGTAACTGCTTTCCTTCTCCTCAGCCTTTACCCAGGAAACACCTTCTGCTTCCTTTGAGGACTTTCCACAGTCCTCTGGTCCCTGGCAGCTCTCCCCTGCCCCTTCTGACTTCAATATGGACTCACTGTGTGACCATGGGCAAGTCACTTTCACTGCCCTGTGCCTCAGTTTCCCCATCTTGCAAAGTGAGGCTAATGATACTTCACCTCCTTCGTAAAGTGCTTGGAAATCTGAAGATGAAAAGAGTGATGGATGCCGCCATGGTAAAGTATTAAAGGATTGTCTAAGAAAAGGCCATGCAGAGATGTTTGAACTATATCTTCTGCTCTCTTATGTGAGGGAATGTAACCTCTAGATTTTGTTAGAAACACACTGGCTAGGCTTAAGCTATGGAAGGTTAGTAATCTACATGTGCTCTATATACTTGTTCACTTAGACCAATTCTCTTCCTTCCCACCTCTGTCAGTAACAAATACCATGTGTCTCCCTGCTCCCATCCATCCAATCTTGGCTTCACACTCATGTAACAAATGGAAGGCTCTGTCACAGGGTGGCTGGCCCCTGTAATTAAAGCAGGCCCAGCTCCCCTGTGTCATAACTGGGGCTCCCAGTTGGGCCAATGGAGGGGTTGGGACAGCACCTGGAGACTAAAGAAGATCAGATAGAGACCCTAGTTAGATTCCCACAGCAGTGCTGACATCTTCCATGATGCAGGTACAGACAGAAGGGAAGTACCATAAAAGTGCTCTGAAGTCAAAGAAGGAAATTGGCAGAGGAAGAAATATTCTTTTCAGGCAGTGGTGCTGGAACACTTTTAATAGCGAGGGTGCTGAAAGCCAGCCCCCTTGCCCCATTCATGCTCTCCCCACCCCCGAGCTGGGGCTGGGAGCAGGGCCGTGTCTCTGGGAGGGGAGACCTGGACAGGCATAAGGGGGTTGAGGCTGGGGCCACAGCTGGGGGTGCGCGTGGGGCCAGGAGCAGAGCCTCAGGTGCAGGGCCATCAGCCAGGACCCCATGTAAAACCTGGGTGTGCTGCAGCACCCTCCACACCTCTAGTTCCCATGCCTATGTTTTCAGGCTTCTGAGAGGGTATTACAGATAATGGAAAGCAAACAGCAAAATTAGAAAGTATTAAAACAAAGGCTTGAGGGTCCCTTTAAGGTCATAAATCTATTTTTAATAAACATATTTCCTGGCAGCTCTGGCTCAGCACATGAATGTAATTTCATATGCAAGATGGGACCACAAGGATGCACTTGAAATGCCTAGGGAGTTTCCTGATAATTTGATAGTGAGTGGAAGAGTCTCCCATTAGGATGAATTTTCTATGAACTCTCAATCAAAGCAGTGAGAGAAGGGGGCAACTCGCCTTCTTCCCCATCCCCTTCTCGCTCTGACTCTCTCAAGGGCACTGGAACCATACTTCAGCAAGCAATACTTTAAAGACAACCAGACACAGCCCTTGAGCAAAGGCAGAACAACAATGTGCCAGCTGTATTTCTTCCATGTCCTACTATGGGGCGTGCACTGCTTTTGCTGCCTCCCATTCAGAATGATGCACTGGGGATTTTCCATAAGAAACGTGTTTTTACTCTCTGGGGCAGCAAAGGGGGAACATAGGCAGTGCCGTACCAGCAAAGATCAGTGGTCTATCTGGCTTGGTATCCTGTCTATGTCAATGGTCAATTTCAGATGTTTCAAAAAATTCTATAATTGGTGTAATAGTGCAATGCTATACTGGGGGGGGAAGAGATGCCCCTCACTTCTCGACCCTGGATAATGATAAGCTTATGTTTCCATGATTTTTGCCTTTTAGTAAATACAACTAATAGGCTACTGGGCACAAATCCAATCTGTCACACTTCACACATCAGAATAATTCAGCCAGAAATAGAAAGTGTCCAACCCTTATTAGAGATATTTCCCTACAAGAAGAGGCTTATTTTTGCATGTAACTTACTTCACCTAAATTATGTACAAAAATCAGAAACAGCTTTGTGTCAAGCAGTGATCTATTTCTTTCTCAGAGACCTCATAACCATCTCTCTTCTGCTTAGCATGTCCAGCTGTCAGGCTTCAAACCAGAGACATTACAGATGGAAAAGTCATCTTGGCCATGACAACACAGGATTGTTCCCTTCAGGCGATGGAGCTCAAGCTCTGTTTTCGGAGTCAGATCTTCTCGTTAAGAGTTTCTAATTTTATCTGGCCTGGCTGGGTTTGTTTTAATGCTTTTAAAGCCTGTTTTGAGTGAAAATTGACACCCTGGAGACTGAAATCTCTTGCTGAATAGATATAGCAAGGGAAGCAGCAGTGCAGCCTTCCATGGCCCTCACCCCTTGCCTGGACTACCATATTTTCCGGCGTATAAGACGACTGGGCATATAAGACAAACCCCTAATTTTCAAGTTAAAACATAGGTTTTGGCCTATACTCGCCATATAAGACTACCCCCCTTCCGAGGCAACACCCCCCACCCACGTCCTGCCCCCCCTCAGAAATCACAACCCATAACCCCCCCTGCCCTGCTCCTTGTCCCCCCCAAGTCCAATCAAATACAGAAATTCTAGTATAGCTTTTATAATAGAAAAACTCTCTTCTTCTGCCAAAGCCTTTAACCATGTCATGGTCTCCTCTGAAGCCACACATATCTCACACCTGAAAGTGTCACACCCACAAGCCCTTCCAGGAGACCACTGACTTCTGATCTCTTTCTGCATCCAATTCAGACTCTTCACCCTCATCTAGCCCTACACAACTCTGCATGTGCCTCTTGGATTGCTCCTAGTCACCCGTTCACTCAGCCCATTCAGCATGACTTGCTGATTCCACTGCTTTCCCTCTCTACAAGTGACTCCATGCCATCTCTCATGTCACCCCTTATGCCTCAGACATCACCCCAGACCCTGTGCACCAGCCAGCCCCTCTTTCCTCCTTAAAACTCACTTTAGTCAGTTAACCTTCCACCACCCACTCCCACGCGGCGCCTACCCAAGCCCCCCTTCCCCATCCCCTGTCTGCCCCCCCAGAACCTCTGCCCGATCCAACCCCTCCTCCCCCTCCCCAGTCCCAGCCCTGGCCCTGGCCTCTTACCCCTGCTGGGGGCCAGGGTCGGAGCCGCAGCCGCGGGCCCGACTCCCCGGGCCGACACCGGGACCGGTGCCGCAGCCGCGGGGCCCGGCTCCCCGGGTCGACACCGGGACCGGCGCCGCAGCCGCGGGGCCCGGCTCCCCGGGCCGACACCGGGACCGGCGCCGCAGAAAACAAAGATAAAAGATAAAAACAAATATAAAAAGGTAAGCCGTCCCGCCCCCTCCCCCACACGCCCGGCTTACCTGCCCACTCCTTTTTTCAGGCTTCCCGCGAACATTTGATTCGCGGGAAGCCGGGGAAGGGGAGGAGAAGGAGGGCGGAGCGTTCACGGGAGCGGTGTCATCTATTAAGCCTGCTCGGATTGGCTGAGTCAGAGAGGCAGGCTATTACAACCTTTGCCAATCCGAGCAGGCTTTGTATGCATTAATAGCATACACCAGTGAGACCCCTCCCAGGATTGGCTCAGCCGAAGCTGTTTATACCCGGCGTATAAGACGACCCCCGATTTTTGGGGGTTGTTTTTTAGTTTAAAAAGTCGTCTTATACGCCGGAAAATACGGTACTCAAAGTTCAGTATTTATGGCCTGTTCTCAGCTGAGAGAGCCAACCAGGGAAATGATTAGTGCCAATAGTGGTGTGAACATCTGTACACAAAAGTATTTAGATTGAGACCACCAGCCCCTTTCCCCACAGATCATTGACAGCCATCAGGTGATAAGGACTTTCAATCTGAACCATCCTGTGCTGGGTCTGAACCAGTGAATTATAAACCATTGGTTTCCCTTTCCCAATCCCCTGAACAAGCCAATCCACCACTGTTGGATTTAAAGCATGTATTCACTATAATAGTATGTGAGCCCTGTGTTACACTGGGCTGGAATTTCTCACCATTGGGTAATTAAATGGTTTTCATATTAATAGAGTTCCTCCACACCCAGAGGCACTTAAAATCTTTGCAGTATTCTGCTAGGATGATACGTCTACTTCAGATGAAAAGCTGCCCATTTTTCTACTGCTGAATCAAGTCCTCAGGCCTGATTCTACCCTGCTTTGCTCTCTGTGTTGTCATTTGCACCAGTGCAAAGGAGATGTAAAATGCTACTGTTCTGACTGGCTAGAATTTTAATCCACTTTGAACAGGTATAAATGATACTGCAAGGTGCAAAGCAGTGAAGAATCTGATTCCTTCACTTCTACCATTCCCTTTGCAAAGATTTGTATGCTGTACTTAGCAGACTACACTGAAACTATGCCTTCTGGTTGCAGGAGTTCTGACATCTCTGTTTTTAAACGTCAGTTGAAGTTTAAACGTCAGTTTCAAAATTAATGAGAGGATAATCAATATTGCATCTGAGACTAGGGTTTACGATTTCAAAAGGGCTAACTTTACTAAATTAAGACGACTAGTTAGGGAAGTGGACTGGACCAACATATTTAGGAATCTAAAGGTAGATGACGCCTGGGGTTACTTCAGGTTGAAATTGCAGGAGTTGTCAGAGGCATGTATCCCGAGAAAGGGAAAACGGCTCGTAGGTAGCAGTTTTAGACCGAGCTGGATGACCAAGCGTCTTAGAGGGGTCATTAAGAAAAAACAGAAAGCGTACCGGGAGTGGAAAATGGGAGGGATCAGCAAAGAAACCTACCTTATTGAGGTCAGAGGGGTGTAGGGATGCAGTGAGAAAGGCAAAGCGACGGGTGGAGATGGACCTAGCGAAGGGATTAAAACCAATAGCAAAAGGTTTTTTAGCCATATAAATAGGAAGAAAACCAAGAAGGAAGAAGTGGGACCGCTTTAAAACTTTAAACGGAGTGGAGATTAGGGATAATCTTGGAATGGCACAATATCTGAATGAATATTTTGCCACGGTCTTTAATGAGGCTAATGAAGGGCTAAGGAATAGTGATAGAGGGACCGATGGGGGAATGAAGATATGGGGGTAGACATTACGGTATCTGAGGTGGAGGCCAAACTTGAACAGCTTAACGGAAGTAAATCGGGGGGCCCGGATAATCTTCATCCTAGAATATTAAGGGAATTGGCGAGTGATATTGCTAGCCCGTTAGCGATGATTTTTAATAAATCTCTAAATTCGGGGATTGTACCGTTGGACTGGAGATTAGCTAATGTAGTTCCTATATTCAAGAAGGAGGGAAGAAAAGTGACCCTGGTAACTACAGGCCTGTTAGTTTAACATCTGTAGTATGCAAAGTAAATGGAAAAATTTTTGAAAGAGAGAGTGGTTAAGGAGCAGGAGGCCGATGACAACTGGGATAGATTACAGCATGGATTTACGAAAGGTAGATCGTGCCAAACCAATCTGATCTCCTTCTTTGAGAAAGTAACAGATTTTTTAGACAGGGGAAATGCGGTGGATCTAATATAATCTGGATTTCAGTAAGGCGTTTGATACGGTACCGCATGAGGAATTATTGGTTAAATTGGAAAAGATGGGGATCGAAATGAAGATCCAGAGGTGGATCAGGAGGTGGTGAAAGGGGAGCCTGCAGAGGGGCGTACTGACAGGGGAACTGTCGGGTTGGAGGGGGGGTACCAGTGGAGTTCCTCAAGGTTCGGTTTGGGGGCCTATTTTATTGTATCTTTTTATTGCTGACCTGGGAACCAAGAGTAGGAGTGGGCTGATAAAGTTTGCGGACGACACCCAAGTTGGGAGGTATTGCCAATTCGGAGAAGGATCGGGATATCCTCCAGGGAGATTTGGATGACCTTGTAAACTGGAGTATTAGTAACAGGATGAAATTCAATAGTGAGAAGTGTAAGGTTATGCATTTAGGGATGACTAACAAGAATTTTAGTTATATAAGCTAGGGACGCACCAGTTGGAAGTAAACGGAGGAGGAGAAGGACCTGGGAGTCCTGGTTGATCGTAGGATGAACTATGAGTAGGCAATGTGATGTGGCCGTTAAAAAAAGCTAATGCGGTCTTGGTTGCATTAGGCGGGGTATTTCTAGTAGGGATAAGGAGGTGCTAGTCCCCGTTATATAAAGGCGTTGGTGAGCGACCTCATTTGGAGTATTGTGTGCAGTTTTGGTCTCCCATGTTTAAGAAGGATGAGTTAAAACTGGAACGGGTACAAAGAAGGGCCACTAGAATGATCCGAGGAATGGAAGGCCTGTCGTATGACAGGAGACTTGAGGAGCTCGGTTTGTTTTCCTTAACCAAAAGAAGGATAAGGGGAGATATGATTGCACTCTTTAAATATATCAGAGGGATAAATACCAGGGAAGGAGAGGAATTATTTCAGCTCAGTGCTAATGTAGACACGAGGACAAACGGATATAAATTGTCAGTCAGGAAATTTAGGCTTGAAATTAGACGAAGGTTTCTAACCATCAGGGGAGTGCAATACTGGAACAGCCTACCGAGGGAAACAGTAGGGGCGAAGGACCTCCATGACTTTAAGATTAAAGCTAGATAAGTTTATGGAGGAGATGGTATAATAGGATAACGGGCTTAGTCAATAGGTCAATTAAGTGCCAAACTGGTACTTAATTGGGTCAAATTGGGTCAATGATATGATATTCTTAACCTCTTTCAGAGGGTATGGCTGGAGAGTCTTGCCCGCATGCTCGGGGTTCAGCTGACCGCCATATTTGGGGTCGGGAAGGAATTTTCCTCCAGGGCAGATTGGCAGTGTCCCTGGAGGTTTTTCGCCTTCCTCCGAAGCATGGGGCAGGGGTCGCTTGCTAAAAGAGTGGGTAGATCGGCTAATGTGGCCTGCATCTTGCAGGAGGTCAGACTAGATGATCATAATGGTCCCTTCTGATCTTGAATTCTATGATTCTATGATTCTATGATTTATCTATTGCTTAGACAATGTTTTAGCTCTAATCAGGGGCGGCTCTAGCTTTTTTGCGACCCCAAGCACGGCAGTCAGGCAGCCTTCGGCGGCTTGCCTGAGGGAGGTCCCTGGTCCCGAGGATTTGGCAGCTTGCCTGCAGGAGGTCTGCTGGTCCCGCAGCTTTGGCATACCTGCCACCAAATGCACAGGACGGGCAGACCTCCCGCAGGCAAGCTGCCGAAGGCTGCCTGACTGTCGCCCTCGCAGGGACTGGCAGGGCGCCCCCTGCGGCTTGCTGTTCCAGGCATGCACTTGGTGCCCTGGTGCCTGGAGCCACCGCTGGCTCTAATGTTTTTGTAAAGCACAGTGAGAGACATGTGACCAGTACTATAGAAATCATTATTGTGTTGCAAAGCACTGACTTGCATTGCACAGTATTACCTTACACAGTGTTACCTTGTGCTCTGTAGTCTTGACTTGCACTGTGGATTTCCTGTATCCAAGTGCATATGAATTAGGAATGGAATCCTTTGACAGGGAATATGTGCATTTGTCTCCATTTCAAGTCTTGCTGAATTGGACATAATTGTGATTTGTTTTTTGTTTTTTTTTTCACCATTACCTGATAAGTCACTTTTGCAAAACAAAGAGCAAGTCAAATAGGTTTTCTTTCTAGCTTCTGATGTTTCTTTTGTTTGTTCCGTTTTTAAATCTGGCTCCAGGTGGTTGTGGAGATCATTGTTCCAGGGCACTCTTAGCTCTGACATACTATGGGATATGCAAACTATGGACAATACCATCCGGCCAGTAAAATGCCGGGTATCTTTATGTTACTCTAACATGCTCCTGCAGCCTCAAGAGACAAACACGTAACTGACAGTGATGCACATAAAGGCCATGCCTGCTTGCTGCACCCAGGACCCTGATTCCGGAGGAGATAAGGGCTGGGAAATGTTAATTGATTCAATTATCAAGCCAGCCAATACTCTTTTCATAAAAGGGACTGACAGGGGCTGAGTCATTCTCATCTCAGTCGACTCTCTCCCCCCAGCCAGGGAGCACTAAATGCCAATTCATTAAGGCACTGCATGGACAATGCAAGCACATGTAGCGCAGAGGCCTGCATCAGCTTGCAGACTGGGGCACACAGAAGGGGGCCTTCTCCAAGATAATTGCCTCAGTCTCTCATGGTGCAGGGTTCGCTTACGTCATTTATTCAGTCCAGGCACAGGTTCACATGCAGATTCTCCAATCTTTTGATTGTTTCTTTGATGGAAACCAAAGTTACCATATTACCTACCTGATGAGAAGAGCACACGGATTAGTGGGAGACCAGTGAGGAATTGGGCACTGAGCAAAGTTAGAAGGATGTCTTTGTCTTTCCAAGAGTTATATTTGATTAGTTACTTGCATGATATATTTCTCTGTGTGATTCCTATTCAATAATACCATGTCTGCTTTAGCAAACCAAGCCATTCCTAATTGAACCAATAGAAAAGAACTAGTTTACGCACCAACAGTTCAGTATGCCACACTGATGTGTGTTCTGAACCATTGCAGTTTTGCCCCACATTCATTCTAGTTCTAAACTATTTCAGTTGCAGTGCCACTGGGACATCTATCCACAGTTTCTGACATGATTCCCAGAAGCAGTGCATTCTGGGGAGAGTTTGATGAGGCACTTGTGCACTATGGGACAGTAGCAGGAAGACTATTAGTACTATTTGTTCTACTAGGCCAATAACTTTCAGTCACATTGGCACTGACTGGTGCAGACTTAAGTGCTATTTAGCTCTGATGAAAGTGAGTCTAATTCAAAGGGCATTTAGTATTCATGTAAACCATATGGAATTTGAACACGTTTGTGCATGGGCATGAGGAGCCCTACAAGCATGTTAAAGGGAACAAGTGGTTCGTAGTGTGAAAAAGTACTCTAATATAGACAAGGCTTCAAAGCAGTTGGCTCCAGTAATGTGTTGCGGCACAAGGTGATTGACCACAATAAATGGTGGATAGGAAGTAAAGCAATTTATCCCACTAGTGGAAGGAACATAAAACTCTGCTGCCTTTTGCTGTAAAGCACAGTGAGACACACTGGCAGGGTGAGATACTGTGAGTATCTGTGAGTTTAGAGTTCAAAAAAGAACTAAATAAGTTCATGGAGGATAGGTCCATCAATGGCTATTAGCCAGGGTGGCCACTGATGATGTCCCTAGCCTCTGTTTGCCAGAAGCCGGGAATGAGCAACAAGTGATGGAACACTTGATGATTATCTGTTCTGTTCATTCCCTCTGGGGCACCTGGCATTGGCCACTGTCAGAAGACAGGATACTGAGCTAGATGGACCTTTGGTCTGACCCAGTATGGCCGTTCTTATGTTCTTATGAGTATCCAGATTATTGTTCTTTATTAGTGATCAGGGGACCTCACAAGGCTGAGGTATGGTTCAGAGAGGCACTCAAAAGTGTGGATGCTTTTCCAAAGTAAGGATGAGCCCAAACTGTATCTGAACACCTATGGCTTCCACTCACACTAAGGAAGGGAGCCAGCATTTCTGAAGTTGGGTCATTTTTATGTAGGTGCCTAAAAGCTAGAAACGTAACCCAAGTTTGAATATTTAATCCATAGTGCCTATGAATATTCATTGCTATTTTAAAAGTCATACCTTGTTAATGAGACATCATCCCAGGGGGAGTGGCTTCCCCTGCTGCAAGTGTCATTCCTAAAAGTACAATTCACTCCACCATGCCCTACCCACAAGGAACAATATTTTCAGGAATAACCAAATCCCAAGAATATGCCAGAGACTGTACTTCCAGGCACCTGGTCTTTTGATACCATCAGTGAAGAGGTATAAGGAACCTAGGACAAGTGCAGAAGGGAATGCATGTCCTATCAGTACTTGTGAGCCAACATTCATAGCTGTTTTGGAGCTATCCACTTTATCATATTAAATTTGTCTTCTCTAACAAGATGATGGTATGTTAAAGGTAGACAAGAGGGGACTTGCTTAGTGCATTGCTAATGGCATTGTATCTCATTCTTTGATGACCCCCACCTCAGAGGCTGATTGCTGCTGATTCAGTAAGAGGGATTAGAGTTCCATGCTGGCAGCATGGTCCAATGTTCAGCAGGAGCAACGTGACCTTTGGATGTGAGAAGTTCTATTAACCTATTTCTGATTGTTTTAAAGTCTCTATGACATTTCCTGCATCTAGGTCAACCTTCCCTCACTTCAGTGATTGCACAGCAGCTAATTGGTGCTAGTACAGATTAACCAGTGGGTAGGTGAGATGCTGCTGAGGGCTCAGTGGAAGCCCAACTTGATTGTGCCTACAACCAACTCCTTCTGTCTTCTGAAACAATAATGCATCATTATTTAATAATAACATTGATTGAGTGCCCATCACCTTGGTCTGGGCATCTTGCATAGCTAATAAACAACTGTTATTAATTGCGTTAGATGAGCCCTGTCCTTGGCCACACTCACCTACTGCAAAGACAGAACTTGCCCAGCTAAGCAACCAAGCAAATGAAAAATAAATTGGTTGTTTTGTAATTATCCTCTAAACATGGCTAAAAATGAAGTCTGACGGAGGAAACTCTCCTGAGAACCTGAGCATCAGCTCCCATGAGTTCCACCCAGAAAACTAACAGGAGAAGTCGCCAGCTGTTTGCACTAGCCCACCAACTGTTTGCACCTCTTGCCTGAATGTATAAGAAAGGTGACCTCTGGGACAGCAGGGATCTCAAGATCAAAGGGCCCTGCTGGTTGTTTAGCAGGCTTCCTTCTTCTGATGTACTTCAAAAAGTAACAGCAAAAAAAAAATTGAAGTATATCAGAAGCAGGAAGCCTGCTTAACAACCAGTGGGGACACTGGATGATTGAGATGCTAAAGGAGCACTCAAGGATGATAAGGCCATTGCGGAGAAACTAAATGAATTCTTTGCATCGGTCTTCATGGCTGAGGATGTGAGGGAGATTCCCAAACCTGAGCCATTCTTTTTAGGTGACAAATCTGAGAAACTGTCCCAGATTGAGGTGTCATTAGAGGAGGTTTGGGAACAAATTGATAAACTAAACAGTAATAAGTCACCAGGACCAGATGGTGTTCACCCAAGAGTTCTGAAGGAACTCAAATGTGAAATTGCAGAACTACTAACTGTAGTCTATAACCTATCATTAAATCAGCTTCTGTACCAAATGACTGGAGGATAGCTAATGTGACACCAATTTTAAAAAGTTGATCCCAGCAATTACAGGCCGGTAAGCCTGACTTCAGTACCGAGCAAACTGGTGGAAACTACAGTAAACAACAACATTGTCAGACACATAGATTAACATAATTTGTTGGGGAAGAGTCAACATGGATTTTGTAAAGGGAAACCATGCCTCACCAATCTACTAGAATTCTTTGAGGGGGTCAACAAGCATGTGAACAAGGGGGATCCAGTGGATATAGTGTACTTAGATTTTCAGAAAGCCTTTGACAAGGTCCCTCACCAAAGGTTCTTAAGCAAAGTAAGCGGTCATGGGATAAGAGGGAAGGTTCTGTCATGGATTGGTAACCGGTTAAATGATAGAAAACAAAGGGTGGGAATAAATGGTCAGTTTCAGAAGGGAGAGAGGTAAATAGTGGTGTCCCCCAGGTGTCTGTACTGGGACCAGTCCTATTCAACTATTCATAAATGATCTGGAAAAAGGGGTAAACAGTGAGGTGGCAAAATTTGCAGATGATACAAAATTACTCAAGATAGTTAAGTCCCAGGCAGACTGTAAAGAGCTACAAAAGGATCTCTCAAAACTGAGTGACTGAGCAACAAAATGGCAGATGAAATTCAATGTTAATAAATTCAAAGTAATGCACATTGAAAACATAATCTTAATTATACATATACAATAATGGGGTCTAAATTAGCTGTTATCACTCAAGAAAAATCTTGGAGTCATTGTGGATAGTTCTTTGAAAACATCCACTCAATGTGCAGCAGCAGTAAAAAAAAAAGCGAACAGAATGTTGGGAATCATTAAGAAAGGGATAGATAATAAGACAGAAAATATCACATTGCCTCTATATAAATCCATGGTACGTCCACACCTTGAATACTGCGTGCAGATGTGGTTGCCCCATCTCAAAAAACATATATTAGAATTGGAAAAGGTTCAGAAAAGGTCAACAAAAAAGATTATGGGTATGGAACGGCTGCCATATGAGAGATTAATAAGACTGGAACTTTTCAGCTTGGAAAAGAGATGACTAAGAGGGGTTATGATAGAGGTCTATAAAATCATGACTGGTGTGGAAAAAGTAAATAAGGAAGTGTTATTTACTCCTTCTCATAACACAAGAAGTAGGGGTCACCAAATGAAATTAATAGGCAGCAGATTTAAAACAAACAAAAGAAAGTATTTTTTCACACAATGCACAGTCAACCTGTGGAACTCCTTGCCAGAGGATTTTGTGAAGGCCAAGACAATAACAGGGTTCAGAAAAGAACTAGATAAGTTCATGGAGGATAGCTCCATCAATGGCTATTAGCCAGGATGGACAGGGATGGTGTCCCTAGCCTCTGTTTGCCAGAAGGTGAGAATGGGCAACAGAGGATGGATCACTTGATGATTATCTGTTCTGTTCATTCCCTCTGGGGCACCTGGCATTGGCCACTGACAGAAGACAGGATACTGGGCTAGATGGAGCTTTGGTCTGACCCAGTATGGTTGTTCTTATGTTCATGCAGGTCTTTAATAGATAACCAGCATCTTGAACTGTACCTAGAAGCAAACTGGTAGCCAGTGCAGTTAAAAAAGCACAGAGGTAATGTGCTTGTATCCAGCCTCCCCCTGAAAAGTGGACAGTCACATTGTGCATTAGGTGAAACTTCTGAGTGTCCTTCACAGATAGTTCTAAGTAGAGCACAAACACAGCTCAGTTCTGTACATCCTCCCCCCAGCTTTCCCTATTCACTTTGCACTGCTCTCTACCAGTTAAATGCTCTCATGGTCTGCAAACTCCCTTTTTTATTGCTACATATCACTCAGGTTTGAATTGGGCTCATGTTTAATCCTCCATTTTCCAGGAGATCTTTGCCTCCTCCCCACCCTCCCAGCACACACAGCGCGGAGTGAAATAAATAATTTTTAAATCTGTCAGCCCAGAAAATGCAAATCAACTGAAGTTCAATTCCAAACCCAGGTCCAGTCCACACCCTGGTCTCTTGGAGTCAGCTACACATCTCAGGGTTTGTCATGGCTGGGCTTGGACAGGTTTCTCACCTGCCTCTTGTGCCCAATATCTTGATATTTTGGGGTTTTCAGTTGCCCAGTGCTGGTGGTGTTATCACCAGTTTGTTGACCAGTTTTAAAGTAAAATAAACATTTTAATTAACACAAGGGAAACTGGCAAGCAGTATGTTAATGGCAAATACATCCATGTGTTATTGTCCTGGACTGGTCCATGCCTGGGGTGAATGTGCTCTGATCTACTTCTAGCTCTTGGTTCAGTTCACCCAAGGGACTATGAAGAAGGAAAGAAGAAAAGCATTTAGATATGCTGTATAATTCAAACAGAAGTTATGGTTCTGATGCAGAGATTACTGTGGCCCATGTTAAGCAGGAGGTCATACTAGGGCCTGGTCTACACCAATGAGGTAAGTCTATCTAATTTAAATCTACATAGCTTAGATTGACTTACAGTAATGTCTACACCACTCGGGGAGGTGGAGTACTGAAGTCGACAGGAGAGCGGTCTCCCATCAACTTATCGTGTCTTCACCAGACCCACTAAATCAATGCTGCTGCATTGATCGACAGTGAAAGCTAGCCCTATATGAACACAATGGTCCCTTCTGTTCTTAAAATGTCTGTATCTATAAATAGAGATGACAGAACCATGTATGCATTAATAAAATGCAGAAGCATATGAGAAGGAATTATTTTAGATTAGTCCTTTGCATGTCTCATCTATAAGAATCAGATTATTTCAAGAAGAGAGGTCTTGGGGAAACAATAAAATGGCACCAACACCATAAGGGAACCAGATGGTCAAAAAATTGAAGAGCCAAGACCCAATGTCATAACTCTGTTGTTACTCTGGCAAAACTTCCATTGAGATCAGTGAGACTTATGCCTGAAGGGGTACTGGGTAATGACCTCAGAACATGTTCCCATAGAAACCAGAGAGAGAAGAAATTGTCTTTAAGGCCCAGGTAGTCCATCTCCTGCAACCATTGCAAAGTTATTCCAGACTGCTGCTGCTCCAGGACTTTGTTCATTCCAGTTCCATCCACTCCCCTTGGGAGGCTTCTCCACAACCTGATATATCTCACTAACAGGAAGTGTTTGTTTCCTGCCATACAGCCTAAATTTGACTTGATTTAATTTCATCCTATTGCTCCAATTTCTACCCTCACTGGACCACTCTGAACAACATCCTCTTCCTCCTTGGAGTTTATGCCCTTCAGATACTTGTATCATGATATCTCTCCCTCAATCACCGTAATAGCCAAGCTATGCTTGCTTAGCTCTTTTAATCTTTTCTCATAAGTCATCCCAACCAGCCCTTTAATCATTTCTGTAACTCTGTTCCAAGGCAGTGGAAAGCATCTGTTTATAAGGTTTTCAAGATCTGATGTGAAATGTAATAATAGTTTTTAAAGCAAACAATATTTTTTCATAAAAAAATCCTTTATTTGAGATTCTTCCATAATGTGAGACTAAGCCACCATATTCCCCTCCCTTTCTGTACAAGTTTCAGTGGTGTATCAGTTTCATTTGCACCACAAGGAAACACTTGCTGAGCATCTTCAGGGCTGAGTTTTACAATAATGAGTAAATTCCCTTTCTTAATGTCTTTTAATAACAACTAGATGGCTTTCCCCTCTGAATTTATGTCACCATGTCCTGTTCTCTGTCCATTAGGAGGCACGTAGCCCTCCTCTGCTGTCTCTTGGAACTGAGGAATAGTAAAACCATGTATAGTAGAACAATGGCACTACTGAAATCCTTGGCTGAACTTCAGTTCTGTTGATGCACAACTCCAAGACCCCAGCTATTGGTCCACATGGTGAAATGTATTTCTTCTAGAGACCACTCTACACTGCTCTTCTTTTCTAGATCAGAGCTCAGGAAGAAGGGGAGAGGGAGCTAACTTTGCTCTTCTAAACATCCCTCCAGCCCTGCATGCTAGTGACCTGCTGGATGATTTGTCAAGGGTTGCTCTACCTGCTCAGATGCAATGCAAAATAGGGGATTGCGGGGCGAGGCAGAGAGAGCCAACATGCTGGCATTGCACTATTATAAAATGGACTTTGGAATTAATTATCTCAGTCTAGCGATATCCCAACAAGTGCTGCTGGTCAGGACTGAAGACATGTGTGTGTGGGGGGTGGGAAACAGGATGGAAAAAGGAAGGGGTACTGAACATCAAGACGGAGGGACATCACATCATATCATCAGTTAATTGTTGTCTATACACACCAGTGTTAACAGGGAACACCCATCTCTGAGCGCTACTGGAGGACAATGACTCCCAGCTGTGCAAAAACCATAGCGAAAGAAACAAGCATAGGCCAGCTCCTTCCAACACCATCTAGACTCTACTGGGGCCTAATTTGTACACCTCCTTCTGTCTCCTTCACCTCCACCCATTTCATTTTGCCTGGCAAAATGCTAAAGTAAAGCCAAGCTGGCTGCCTCTGCCAAGTCTCTTTAATTAAATTTGGCTGCTGCATCCATTCTGGAGTTAATGAGCCTTTTCCACACAAACCCCGGCTACCCAGACTTGTAAATTATACAAAAGCCTTGGTTAACTCTCCCACTTATTTCTGATCATCCCTGCATCGGATCAATTTTCACTCCAGCCATTATTAGGATTTGTAAAATTCCTCTCTCTTGCTGCTGGGAGTGATCTAAAGCTCTGAGGAGGGCACAGAAAATGGGTCCTGCCTAAATCTCTCATTAATTTGGGTGCTGTTTTACAAATGCCTCTGTAGTTACTGCTCATTATCAGAGCACCTCTGTACAAAGGGATGTAAGTGACAGCACCAGCATCCAAAGCTGATTAGGACATACTTATTCCTATGAACCACAGTGAATAGGAAGCAGCAGGCTTCATGCACTGGCAGTGCTGGTTGTTATAGATATTGCAACCCCATGCAATATCTTTGAGGACCATATTGTATTAAGTTTATGTATCACTGGGGGCCAGAGATTGTATGCAACTCTGCCAGGAATCAAAAACAGTGGGAGGTGATTAAACTGAATTACCTAGGTTGTAAAGACTTCCAGAAAGGTGAGGCTTGCACATACTGGTCCAAACCTGGTTTTCCAAAGACCAACAGACATAGAAAGGGCTTTTGATATTAAAAGACTGCATTTGAACTGACTCATGGACTTTCTGATGCAACAAACTGACAGAACCTTCTGTCCAAGGGGGTCCCCAACCCTTATGGAAGGGTTGGAAAGACGTTGGCCTACTAGGGCCTTGTATAATTGATGGGTGACTCCTGGTCTGGTTTGTGTGTGATTAAATTAGTTTGTCGTTTTTATTATGTTTTCTCTCTAATGCTTTTAACAGAAGAATAAATGGGCTTGCTTAGAAAGAGCTGTGTGGTAACTTGTAGCTGCTGGCGATGCACTGCTCACAGCCCTCGGGGAGAGACAGCAATGCACAGGCACTGGCCACTAGACAGACTGGCTTGCTGGGGATATCACGGTGTGCGGCAGGGAGCTGTGCAGCCTTAAAACCTCCCAGTCAGAAGGGAGTGGGACAAGGGCCCTGACCAAAGACCAGTGACAGCTGGAGATGTGATAAGTGACTGGGCACTCCTGGAGTGGACCAGGAGATACAGGTGCAATTATCCTGAAACTATGACACTGGTCACCAAAGAGAAACCAACCTGGGAGGAGCAGCAATGGGGAGGAGGGCATCAGGAAGAGGAATCTGCTAGGGCCAGGAGAGAACCTCCCCCCCCCCCCCCACAAGGTCTTTAGTCTTCTTGAGCTTTGCAAAATGGTCTAACCATTCACAAAGCTCAACATATAAAAGTTCAAAATGTAGCGATAAAAGCCCCATGAAACCACTCAGGCTGCAATAAAATGTCTAAACAGGTTAATCATCAATGAATATTTTTAAAACATTCTTGCACAATGGGGCATCCAGGCTTAGATGGATCTCTTAGAACAGGTCTCTTTTGATTGCCTCCCTGCTCAGAGGACTCTTTCCACCCTTGCCTGTTGCCTTCGGTGCTCCCACAAGGACACGTCTTCCCCTCTCTAGTCCTGTGATAACGCCCCTCTCTCTGTGTTCAGGATTCTGAGCATCCACTATGGCCTCTTTATGTTGCTCCAGCAGCATAGGGGCAAATCAAGAGAACTACTTGGCCCCCAAGGAAAAACTCGCAGTGCAGGGGCAGTTTAGGACCATCATATGTGGCCCTGCATTGCCCCCACCCCTCACAGCCCTCAGTGTAGAGTCATACTGCATGGGGTGTCTTGGAGATGGGAGGCAGAGTGGCCAGATCACTCTGCTGAGAGGCATAGCACAGATTCTTTCTCTGTCCACTCGTGCTTTTCTTGGTTGGAAAAGGCATTCAGCTACAATGGTAATGGGTACAGTATGTACAATTTAAATAGCACTGAAGAACTCCTTCTGCTACTAAGAGATGGCATGGAGGAAAACTGCATGGAGCCTTTTCCTTATGGTGTAGGTAACACCTATTGTTATTACATTACTATTAATGATAGAAGTGACACAGTACGGTAGATATACACAGGTAAAACAGCAGCGACTGTGACTAAAAAGAGCCATGCAATGTAACTGAGGCAAATGCAATACACAGGATAAAAACAGAGACATGAATTATATTGGGGAAGTGCTATGGCCTAGGCTAGAAATGATCACAGTGGTCCCTTTTGGCCTTGGAATCTATTAATCTAAATGTTTTAGAGACCTCACTGAGGAGAAGATGAGGATGCTTCATAGAAGAAGAATGATCCAAGGAAAGATTTGAAGGATGGTGTTTGGCACAGATTGGGTTGGGAAGTTGTTCTAAGCAGAGGGAGTGGCAGGAAGGAGGACACAAAGCTATGAGTGAGACAAGGAGACAAAGGGAGCCATTAAGAATGAAAGGTAATGCAAGATAAAATGAGAGGAGAATTTTAGGTGGGGTGGAGTTATGCAATGCCTTGAACTGGAATACAATGAGTTTGAGATCTTGTCTACACTTGCAGCCCTGCACCGGTGCAGCTGTGCTGCTGTAGCACTTAGTGAAGATGCTACGTATGCCGACGGGAGAGCTTCTCCCATCGGCGTAGGTACTCCATCTCCAAGAAAAGTGGTAGGTATGTCGACAGGAGAAGCTCTCCCATCGTAATTGCACTGTTTACACTGGGGGGTTAGGTCACAAAACTGCATTGCTCAGGGGTGTGGATTTTCCACACTCCTGAGTGACATCATTATACCGACATACGTTTGTAGTGTAGACCAGGGCTAACTTTACTATAAAAGGAATGAGGAAACCAGCAAAGGGATTCAAGAATATGACCAGCATGTCTAGAGAGGGGGAAAGGAAGGTAACACAGCCTACATTAGAAAGCAAATAGCCACCTCCACAGCTGAGAGAAAGAGAAACTAGATTAGAATCATTACTAATGGAGCAAATTGCTTCATTATCTCTCAGATCGTCAACCTTATGCCCCCCCAAAGAAAGAGTAAATGGGCTTGGAGGGTTCCCA
Source organism: Mauremys mutica (assembly GCF_020497125.1). Taxonomy (NCBI): domain Eukaryota; kingdom Metazoa; phylum Chordata; order Testudines; family Geoemydidae; genus Mauremys; species Mauremys mutica. The sequence goes on along the minus strand of NC_059075.1, from coordinate 74,505,222 downwards.
AGATGTTTTCCCTTTGTGCTGTTGGCAGAGAGAGACGTTTCAGAGGGAAGAATTAAGGAAATGAACAAAATGTTAATAGACTCTTTTTGATGTGAGAGCTGCTGTCGTCTGCCAGAATAATGAATGTATTTGTCCGGCATCTTGCTGCCCTTTGATGGCAAATTACCACTGTGTTTGGACAGCATTTGAAGTATTCACATACTTCCAAACTGGAATGAAAGATCTTTTCTTTACACTTTTTGAGCCAAGGCCCCAGATCACCATCCTGTTCATCATTAGAACTTGAAACTGACTGAAAGAAATAACAAGGCTCTTTGAGTTCAGGGCAGAGGAATACTGACAGTCAGGGGCGGCTCTAGCAATTTCGCCGCCCCAAGCACGGCGGCACGCTGCGGGGGGCGCTCTGGCGGTCGCCGGTCCCGCGGCTCCGGTGGATCTCCTGCAGACGTGCCTGTGGAGGGTCCACTGGTCCCCCGGCTCCGGTGGAGCATCCGCAGGCATGCCTGTGGGAGGTCCACCGGAGCCGCACGACCAGCGGACCCTCCGCAGGCACACCTGCGGGAGGTCCACTGGAGCTGCCTGCCACCCTCCCGGTGACAGGCAGAGCGCCCCCCGCGGCATGCCGCCCCAAGCACGCGCTTGGCGCGCTGGGGTCTGGAGCCGGCCCTGCTGACAGTGCTGGGAGTGGAGAGAGAACTGGACTGGAGGGTATTGCAGTTCAGGGCTGAGGTGCATCAGCATGACAGAGGGATGGGGACAGATTTACTGGTCAGGTCTGAGGTGCACTGGAAGGTGCTATGGAAGCATGGGCTACTCGCCTCTGGGAAGTGGGGCTGTACAACCCACTTGTGTTGCCATCACCAGTAACTCAGTCAATGTTTGTTGTGTTGATTGTGTGCCCACTAGTGGCAGCATTTTACCACAAGTGATGGCCACACACTAATGGACACTTTTTTACAGCAGGTGCAAGCCCTATTACTGCTGTGAAAAGGCTCCACAGTCGTCTCCATTGTCTTTCCATTGATGCATTATTATTCCTTACTCACTGCAGGTAATAGGTCACAGTGCCCTGGAAAACCTGCTACCATCACACTAGCTCTCTGTGTGTGTGTTGTTTTTTTCCCCCAGGAATATGTTTTTCTAGGTGATTTGGAAATGTACGATAATTAGGAATTGGTAGAGCTGGCTAGAGCCAAGAAAGCTGGACTCAGGCTGGACACTGTGTCTGGAGCCAACAGTAGAAGAGTTTACACAAGGCTGTCACTGATTTCTGCTCTATTGTTAAGTATATGCCCAGCTGATTCCCTGCACTGCAAGGCTGCTATTCTTACGCTGAGTCAATACTACACTTCCAGGCTGCTACACTCAAGCTGGACCCATACCACACACTTCCAGGCTGCTAACTTCATATCAAGTCAGTATCATACTCTGCTGGGTGGCTAAACTCATACCAATCTGATGCCACAGTGCCAAATTGCTAGAACCATTAGCATGATGCACCAGGCTGCTGAGATTATCTAGAACCAATGTCATGTTGTGCTGAACTACCAGGCTTAAACAGAACTACTACTATGTTCTGCCAGATTGAGAGGTTTCCTCAGAGCCAAAACCACGCTGAGCCAAGATCCTGGGCAAATTCAGAGGTGAAAGAAGGCTGTACTCGGTTGATGAGTTTATCCAGAGAAGACAGCAAGTTGCTGGGGTTATGCAGACCCACTATCACACTGCACCTAGATGCTGTAATTACAGAACTAGCAGTGTGTGCCATAGGGTTGCTTGGCTTCTTCAGAGCTGAAATTTCAGAATTCCTAGAGAATAATTCTTTAACACTCGATACACAACAGAGAATGCATTGTTGATGTGTGAGGCAAATATTCTAAATGGTTTCAAGTTAAACTGCTAGAGGATTTGCATCGGGAGTTTCTGTTAGCATTTATGCTTCACTTCTCTTATCTCTTGAACTCTGGCTGTCACAACAGCATCTCATCTCTACCTAGAGGACTGAGTCTGAGTCAATGATAGGGATTCATAGCACACAGCCTACATACAAATGAGAGGTTCAGTCAGTTCTCCTGGGGTTAGAACCCCACAAGCAAGTCAGAAATGGGATCAACCAAATGCATTTCCCTGAATCTCAGCAAAGGCACTAGCCACCTTCTTTCATTTCCAGCTACTGCAGTCATTAATATTTTCTGAAACAGTCTGTGGGTGGAATGTGTCCCGATGGAAGGTCAGAGACTCCACTCCTTTATCAAGGGAGATGGATTATCATATTTCAAAGCTGCCAGGGTCTCTAGTGCTGCCCACCCACTCACAGCTTGTCTTGCTGTGTGTGGGTGGAGAAATTCCTTCACTTATTCTTAACTCTCTTGTGGACAAAGACAGAGTCTGTCTGAGGGAATCCTGCTCTCGAATGGGTAATTCACCAAACAAAATCCCTTGGAAGAGGGTGGCAAGTGGGGAGGGGCTTTTTTTTACCATATATCACCCTTGTCTGTAAAATAAGTCCTCACAGGTTTTACTAGACTGTCTTAAAGCCTAGTCCGGCTAACTTTGGGCTTCTCTCTAATTCATAGGACCATAGATATTAGACACAGAAAAGTCCATTCGGTCCATCTCCCACCTAGGCAAGGATTTGTTTCCCCTATAGTACATTTGCTAGCATTTGGTTCAGTATTATTTTACTATCCCAAGTAGTGAAGCTATCACCACTTCCCCTGGGAGATTATTCCACAGCCTAACACAATTCTAAAGACTGATTTGATTCTATCTAGCCTTACAGCTTCTAGTTTTGGAGAGTGGATAGGTTTCCTTTATCAACCAGGACTGTTCTTGAATGTTCCACAGGCATTAAACCCTTGAGATATATTGTTAATAATATTGTTACATTATATATTAATAAGTTTCATTCATTACAAACTTATGTAATGAATGAAACTTATTTCCTCCTTTGAAAAGTGCTTTGCAGAGTCTAGTATGTAAGGGCCACTCACTCACTAAAATAACAACCATTCTTAGCTCTTACATAGCATTTTTCATCTGTAAATCCCAAAGCACTTTTCAAAGGAGGAAAAGTATTGCTAGCCTGATTTAAAGGTTTGGGAAACTGAGGCATAGAGAGAGGTGGTCTTCTTCTTCTTCTTTCATATGACTAGGGTAGGTAGCAACAACTACAAATTTATATCTAAGTTTGATAGCCAGCACATTGCTGCAGCAGTGAGCTGGTGAATGTCTTTCAGGCTCCTAGCAAAAGAATGAAGGGGACATGATGTGCTCTATCATTTGTGCCTGGTGACCTCAGTCATATACAGGTGTTTGCCTCATTTTCCATTTAAACAGGGTTTGTCCACCTCTCCCATTGAGATGTCCTCATGCAATTCAATCTGCACCAGTCTTTCCAACATAAATCAAAACCCGGTGGTTCCTCAACAGGATCTACAATGAGCTGTTTGTTTTGAGCAATCAAAGTGCTCAATGTGACTCTTCATTGAGCCTCAGCATTAAAGTTTGGTGTAAGGATCTTGATACAGTTCCATAGAGGGGTGTGGGATTTTAATCTCGTCTTTGGCGGGTTCTGCAAGTCATGGTGCAGTGAGATCCTCGTATTTGCATTGACATGATTAAGAAAGTGAGATGTCTGAGCAGCTCTTCTAATCTGTGGAGACTGAATGTGCGATAGGACCAGGAGCCAGTCAACTGGAGTAGAATTGAGTATCCCCGACACTATGCACATAGCATTATTGAATTGAATATCAAGGACTTTAGTGTGATGGCTATGAGACTACACTGGTGCACAATATGCAGCTGCAGAATATACCAAGGCAATTGTTGTGGTTTGTAAGGTCTGTGGACTGGAGACGCATGATGTTCCAGCCAATTTTCTGATAAGCGCAACATGAGACCTGACCTTATTGCGGGTGTTCTTGAGGTGTTGTCGAAGTCCAGTCCAGTGTAACACCAAGATACTTTGGATTAGCTTCCTGGCTGATGCTCTCACTGCAGAACTGCACATCAAGTTTGGTATTAGCCATTTTATTGTTCAGATGGAAAGCAGTTACCACAGGGTTTTTTTGCAGGGGGGGGATTAGGCTTAAGTTTCCAGCATTGGAAATAATCAGCCATTGTGCTAATATCTTGGGTTAGGGTGCAGCTGATGGTATGGAGGCTTGTCTGCTGAACAGCTAGAACAATATCATCCGCATACATGAATTTCCTTGGCTCTGTCGCTGGTATATCCGCGGAGTATAGATTAAAAAGTATTGGGGCCAGGACAGAGCCCTGAGGGATGCCGAGTTCAGAGTTCTTGGTCTACTGATCTGGCCATTAAGGTGTACCTTAAAGTGGCAGTCCCCAGTCATCGCCGCCTAAAGGCGGATCGTTCGCTGGCAGTGAATGACGCAGGAGACCTTGAGGAGAAGGCCCTGTCTCCAGACAGAGTCGTATGCCAAGGACAGATAAACAAGAGTGACTTATGTTGGAATCCTGCCTCAGTGTGGCTGGTAAGTGAAGCTACTTGGTCACAGCAGTTCCTCTTCGGGCAAAATCCTGCCTGCTTCACTGGGAGGATGTCTTCAATAATATCAGACAGACTGTGGAGCAGCACCCATTCCATGAGCTTGCTAGTGGTTGAGAGGAGAGACATGGGGCAGTAGGTGGATGTGTCCTCTGGCGGTTTCCCATGCTTCAGTAGGGACACCACTGTTGCCTGTTGCCAGCTTGTTGGCACTTCTCCGGTTCTATGCACGGCAGTAAAAAGCACCACCAGCCATTCCCGTTCCCATCTCCCCAGACTCTTGAGAAACTCTGGAGGAATGCCATCAACCCCTGCAGCTTTCCGGCTTTTGGTTTCCAACAGCACAACATTGATCTCCTCAACAGAATATGGGGAAGAGAGTGGGCATTGTTGAAGGTTTCTGCGGAGTTCCTGCTGGACCTGGCATGTAATCTTGTCTGTCAGCATCTTGCTGTTAGAAAGAAGATGAGAGGCAACAGCATTTGCTGTCACCTTTGCTGAGCGTTGTGTTACTGGCTGGGATCCTCCAAGTTGTCACAAAAGAGCCCATGCCTTATGGCTCGAATGGTGAAATTAAGGCTTTCAGTGGTCTCTTTCCACTTTTCCAGGCGCACCGAATTCAAGGATTCAAGCAGCACAGTGGTTTTATCTAGGTTGACTCTCTTTTCATATTCCCTCAGGAGAGACTTGGATTCTTTTGTCCCACAGGGGGTGACAGCCTTGCAGTGATCCCGTGGGATGTACTTCTTAGTGGTCGATTTTAGGACGTTTGTAAAACGACCAAAGTTTCTAGGTATTGGTTTGAGCCGTGGGAGCTAAGACTCTGTTTCTGAAGTGTAGGCGGACCAGTCAGCCTTGCGGAAATTCCAATGCGGCTTTGGCACAGACTGCAAAAGAGGCACTTCCAGGGCAATCTGGAAGATGATTGGGTGATGTTGGCTATGCGGGAAGTGGCTCAGAATGGTTCTTGTTGTGGCCAGCGGGACTCCTGCACTATTATGGGGTCACAAAACACAGGTCAGGGTTGTGATCCATTGTCCACCTCGCAGACCGAAAAGATCCAGAATGTTTCAGATCATAGAGCAGGTGGAGGCCTATTCTGTGACCTGCTCCCCGGCTGTGTCATTTGAGCAGCATCCCCAGTCTTCGTTATGGCTGCTAAAGTCACTATGTAGATAGCTGGATGAGGAAGGGAAGGTAAAATGGGATCAGGCCACATAATTCTAACCACATTGATCTCTCTTCCACTGGGCTATGATTCTTCCAAAACTTCCACATCCTCTAATCCATTTCGCATATACACTACTAGCCCATGTTTTGGATGGCTGACAGCAGCGATTTTAATATAGTCATAAAGTTTCCAGACATAAAATCTATCTTCTTCTTTCACATGTGTGTCTTGGAGGGCCACAATATCAATGTGATGGTCTTTGAGGGTTCGCAAGAGGTAATCTGCTTTTTCCCTGGACATCCCTTCTACATTAAATTGGTATATTCGGAGGACTGGCCCAACTGTTCTTTTTTGGTCCTGGAAAGCGCGGTTTGAGAAAGTATAATCGTTGCTACATTCACTGGGAGATTGGTAAAATGACGTCCAATGGCCAATTGATGACTTTGGTATGTTGGTGGATTTGCACAAAACACAGAGCATAAAAAACACCAGCACTTAACAGAAGCACCACGTGAAGGTTGTCGTCTTGCTCCCTTAGAGACATTAAAGTGACTTTCTTAAGGTCACACAGCAGGCCATTGGTAGAGCCAAGAATAGAACCCAGGTCTCCTGAATTCCACTCCCTGCCCTTTGTACTAAATCATGCTACCCCAAATAAACCAAAGAAGCTTGTGATGGGCTGAGATTGTGTTTGTTTTTTCCTGGTTCCCTGGCAAATGGTAGTAGCCTTGCTCACTACATTTGCCCATGTTGTCGTCTCCACCATCCTTACAAATACCTTCGACCCATCTCCCTTACACTTCCAAACTCATTTAACACACTGGCACAACCATTACTTCAAGTTCTCTTCTCCAGCTCCATCTCGGAAGACTCCCAGATCTGTCCCAGTGCTAAGCCAATTGTTTGCACAAGGCCGATCATTAGGGATAAGTAGAGCAGGGAGCAATGAATGTGGCTAATTTCATACAATTATGGATACCAATCCTCCTCTTATTCTCTGTGTGTGTCTGTTTATAGGGCAATTACACAGTAGATAGGCTGCAATTAGAGTGATTTTCTTTGAGGGGCTGCACTTGTACCACTGAGTGCTGAACTGGGTGGACTCCAAATGGGAACTCCACCTCCTCTTCTCATTGGTGTTCCCCCAGCACTAAGTTCGCCTCAGCCTTGACTCTGAGAACTCAAGGTGTTTTTCACAAGCTTGTTCATTTTGTTACCTTTACTGCGTAAGTGTTTCCCAGTAACATAGCTCCTCTGGCACTGTCTTTCTCCTCCTCTCTTTGTGCGTGTGCATAACAATTTGCTCTTAAAAAAGTATTATCTTGTATGTCTTCAGTGTAGTATAAGAAATGGAAGCAACATGCAATAGAAGTAAATAAAAATATCTATCACTGAGTATCTCCACAGCTCAGATCTACACGTCAGTTTTCATAGCTGGTGTATGAAAAGCCCAAGCTATGGTGGATTGGATGGATCAGAAGATTTGTAATAGGAGAAAAAATCTTTCATCTCTAAGACATCAGTGGGACTCCAGCCCAGGTTGGGAGTGGCTGAGTGTTATTACCACCTGCTGGCTGCTTGGTGCTATGTGAAATGAGTTGCTGGTCTTAATCCAGTTCCCAGTGGACCAAGGGTCCATAGTACAAAGCTGCATCCACCCTGGGAGTCTCTACAGAGAAGAAAACGACTGAACTACCCTGTTAGTCCTGTCCTACAGGGGAGATCTGCCAGGCAGATAAGGCATTTGTTATATGTTTGCACAGCACTTAGAACAATGGGTCCCAACTTGGCTGTGGCCTCTAGACGCTACCACAATATACATGGCAAATAATAACAAAGTTGGTAGCAGGGGGGAAGCTTTCCCTGATGCTGTGTGTTCAGTGATTAAACTGACTTCACTCCCCAGGACTGTGCATCCAGCACTTTTCACCAGAACTAATTTAATATGTAATGAAGTTAAGACAATAAATAAAGTCTCCACTGCCAGTAACTAAAGAAATGTCAACTGGGGCACTGCCCTTAGCTGCCTGTGGGCTACTCAAGTTCTAGCTGCTTAGGTTGCTGAAACAGCTGCCTTATTTTGCTGTGAAAATTGACGCTGCCATGAAAACACAAACCTGGCTTCTATTCTGCCTCCAAGAGCATCAACAAAAATCCCCAGCTATGCAATGACTGTTGAGTCTTCATGGCTGCTGCTGAGATGGGAAGCAGAGAAGACACAGCTTGATTGATTTTCACTGGATAGGTTGAGTTGTAGCTGCAGTAGTTTACAAACTGTTTCCCTGGCTTGTTTCTAGCCCCGAGAAGCTAGTGCTGAGATATGGGGGTGGGGGCACTCGGGAATCTCAATAGGGAGATCAGAGCTTGAAAGGGCATTTAGACAGACACCCCCACCATCCATCCCCTTAGAGAAGATTTTCCAGGGCAGGGATGAACTATACTGGCAGAGGCCAACATAGATGTGGGAAGCTGGCATTGCTACCGGGGCGGCTCTAGCTTTTTTGCCGCCCCAAGCACGGCAGGCAGGCTGTTTTCAGCGGCGCGCCTGTGGGAGGTCCCCAGTCCCGCAGATTTGGCTGCATGCCTGCAGGAGGTCCGCCGGTCCCGCGGCTTCAGCATACCTGCTGCCGAATCCGTGGGACTGGCGGACGTCCCGCAGGTACGCCACCGAAGGCTGCCTGACTGCCACCCTCGCAGAGACCGGCAGGGTGCCCCCCGCGGCTTGTCGCCCCAGGCACGCGCTTGGAGCGCTGGTGCCTGCAGCTGCTGCTGATTGCTACTTCCTCTGCTGTCCCTGCCCAGCAGGCAAACTTTAGTTTTCAGGCCTGTAAGTTTTACATCTTTGAGCAGCACACAAACCTTTACTATATTATAAGCAAGTGTGTCTATAAATTTATCCTCAGCCTTTCCTCCCCTCAACCATCAGGTTTTACTATTAGAGCATTCTCCACAGGCCACAGCGTGGGTGCAGTGGCTGTTATGGGAGTGAGATAATGTCATTCCCGCCCCATAACACTGCACTTCCAGAGACTTCTGCCTCTACTATACTCAGGTCATAGGAAGACACTTGGAAAGGAGAAATGCCAAAAAGTGGCCATCATACTGGGTACAAACTTGCAATAGAGGCAAACCAAAACCAAATCCCTGGTTAGGTAATACTTTGGGATTTCCCTGTGATTATCCCAGACTCGGGGAACTCTGTCCCTCTCTGACACTGTCACAGACTGCCTGAGTTATCACTGTACCCATAGGGCCAGCAAAAGAAGTCCCAGATGAGGGAGATCTCTCCTACTGTGATCCAAAGGCAGAAATATGTAGCTGACATAGTTCAGCTGGGACTTTCAGGCTCACCTACTCCATCTCTGAAGAAGATCTGGATTGGTACCCAGCAGGAGTAGTTTCCGGACATGATCATAGATAGAGCAATGGACTGGAATCCCAGTGGAAGAGCTCATCCTGGCACCATACTGTAAGAATCCATCTTTGTTATCTCTGAAGAACTCTGGTAGCCAAAGGCATCCTTGCCACTAGATTCAGAGCCCTTGTATTGAATAACTCGCTTTGAATAACTAGTTTGGAATCCAAACTATACACAGAAAAATAAATAAGCTGTGGGCACCAACTTAATAATTAAAATCATCTTAATTTTGGAACTAAAAACTGTGTGGCTGGTAGGGGTAAAAAGTAAAACCTAACCAAAACAAAAGACATAAGGTGAAATCCTGGCCCCATTTTAGTCAATGACTATGTCTACACATGGAGCTAGGGAGTGTGATTCCCAGCTCACGTAGACATGCTTGCACTAGCTCTCATAGAGCTAGCGTGCTGAAAATAGCAGTGTCGCTGTGGTGGCATGGGTAGCAGTCAGCGACAGCATGGGCTAGCTGCCCTGAGTACATACCCACAGGATCCAAGCAGGTCTGTAGTCAGGGCAGCTAGCCCATGCTCTCACCTGCCATTGCCACAGCTACACTTTTATTTTTAGTGTTCTAGCTCCATGAAAGCTAGTGCAAGTATGTCTATGTAGGCTGGGAACATCACCCATAGGCTGCTCCAAGCATAGACACAGCCATTTACTGCAGTGGAGCCAGAATTTCACCCTGAGATTCCAATGTTGGAATATTCTATAATGCGCTTTGAGCCATTCTTAAGGTGAGATGGTTGCACATTGAGTGGGTCACTCAGTGGGTATGTTGAATGGTAGAAAAATTGAAAACCTTGTTCAATTCCACCTAACCCATGTCACAGCCAATGCAGGATTGTTTTCTACAGTCTACTTTTCCAGACCAAGATGTTCAAAAGTGACTGGTGATTTTGGACACCTCTGTTTTTAGATGGCCAACTTGAGAAACATTAGAGGTGCTGAGCAGCCATGCTCTGAAAATCAGGTCCCTTCAAGATGTTTCAGGTTGTGCATCCAAAACCTGAGGTATCCAAAATCACTAGCCACTTTTCAAAAGCTTGGCTCTAATGCTATGCCCTGCCCAGTTTTCAATGTCAATTTCAAGATGGGGTGATCCCGTACTTTTGCAGGACACAATCTGCATAACACAAAGACATCTTTGTATTTGCACAAGCTTATTGTAAACCAGTCTTGGTGGCACAGGAGGTTGCCACCCTAATATTTCACCTTTGGAATTATTTCTATGTTCATGGGTATAAGGAGTTTGGTGACTTCAGCCCATTCCCAGTGAACATCTGTTGCCACCACCACCTCAGTTGGTTCAACACAGTTGGAAGTTTCCACTCACATTGTTGCTTAAATGAAACTGCATGAAACTACCTTTGGTGACCATCTTGTAGATTCAATACCTTTCTCCCACTGCAGGAATGCCTTCATTTCCCAAGAGAAGGTTTATTTAAATCACTAACTAGCTCATTCTGATCTTTCAAAACCATGTGCAGCAGAAAAGAAGAGAATATCGTGAAGGCAGGTTTTAACTGAGGAAAAAATAAAGCCTTTGTAAGGACATCACCACAGAATTCAAACTGGGATTCTGTGTGGGGTACAGTGATATAGACACTTTTCATTTACTGGACTGAGACCCTCAAACCCACTTCACATACAACCCTCAAACTGGCATCTGATCAGAGCAACTTTCAGAAACGTCTCACCTGGAGTAAGATTGGAACCAGTGGCTTAGAGGCAAAAGACTATGTGGCTCATGCTTGGTGCTGCTATTTTTATTTATTATGTGTATTCCAGTACTGACTAAATGTGCTGGAAGCTGTCCAGATATGCAGGACAGTCTAAAAAGCATACATGCTAAGAAAAAGTACTTCAAATGTGTATGTATGAATATTTATTCTACTAAAACTGATGAATGCTCTTCAACAGTATTCCTGACTCCTTTTGTCCACTTCCCACAAATATCTGTACAAGTATATTTAGGCTCACTGTAGGGAGCCAGGGTGGCTTCCCTCCGAACCTGAGGGTAAAGAGCCACTTTCTCAGCCTGAGGGGGCGGGGCCAGACCAAGCTTACTCCACCCCCGGGAGGGGAGGGGTGGAACAGGAAGTACAAAGGGCGGGGTCCTTAGCCCAGTCAGGGCAGCACCAGAGAGGGAGACAGGCACAGACCGCTGGCTGCTCCCTTCAGACCCTCAGGCCCTGGACCAGGAGAAACCTGACCTGGAGTAAGGACAGGGGCTGCCAGGGCTGCCCACCGCCAAATACCTGGAGGAACTGGAGGAACCTGAGGGGGAGGGGGAGCGGGAGCTGGAGCTGCCAGCAGCCAAGTACCCAGAAGAGCTGGAAGGCCTGGAGGGACTCGCTCAAGAGACCGAGTAGGAAGGAGCCCAGGGACACTGCGCAGTGCAGTGAGTCTATTTGGTCAGCGTGTTGCAGAAGGACCCCTGCTGACCCAGTGGCGGGACCCTCGCCCCATCACTGTCAGGGCCTTGGGCTGGAACACAGTGGAGTTGGGTGGCCTGCGTTCCCCTACCCCGGCCAACCCGCCTCGGGTAGCAAACTCCCGATAGCACACTACAGGCCCTCGCCGGCGCTCCCCTGCCTGAGGGGCGTGCTAGAGACTCTTGCTGGTGCCCCTCCCTCTGCTAATTCTCCAGTGACAGAGGCATGACTCAGGATGGCCAGTGAGGCAGTAGCTTCCCGCCGCCCCCAGCGGCTTGGTGGGCCAACCGACACGGATCACACTCAGAAAAATTTGTTTGGATAAAAACAATGTTGCAGGAGTATTTGTGCTGGAGGTATTTACACAGCCAACCCGAAATCTCTTTGTGTATGTGGGAGTCATCCTTTCTGGGAAGAAAAGCAATAGCAAGTGGCATAGGTAAACAATCACACAGCACAAAGAAAAAAATACTTGAAACAAAAATTGCAGTGAATAGATGAAGCACATCCCTTAGGCGGAAATATGTGCATGTAAACCATTTATCAAATAATTTTTACTGTCACAAAAATCTCAGTCATGGGTAATTCACAAATTGAAAAAGAAACTAAATCCATCCAATAAACTTTTCTTTGCAAATGGTTCACTCAGCTCCCAGTATGCTCAGCCCTCTGAGCCAGCTAGGCCAAGATTTCCACTATTCTGGATCTCTCTTTCAGGATCATAACCAGGGCATGGGCAATTGTGCCTAATGGTCAGAGCCATAGGGGTGACCAGGCCTAGATGTTAAAGCAAAGCTGAACTGAAGTCAAGAATCAGGGCCATGGAGATCCAGGGAGAGTAGTCAAGACCAAAGCCAAGGGTTAGAGCCAGGCATCAGAAGCCAAATGCCAGAGCCAATAGGTGAGCCAGAGACATGGGCAGGAAAAGGAGCTGGGGGTCAGAGCCACAGGAGTCAAGAATGGAGAAGGGCAGCAACTGGAGCAGGCACAAGAGGCTGGGCAAGCGCAGGCTCTGGCTGGGTAGAAGCCTAGCTGTGGCATACAATGCTGACTGCTCTGGGTTAAGCAGAAGCTTAGCTCTGCCCCTCCACCAGCCAGGAAGTTCAGTCAATCAGGCAGGTCCTGCCAGGATTAGTTATGCCCAGTGTGTTTCTAGGAGGCTGACCATGCTGCAGTTGGCTCCCTGACAGTCTCCATTTTTGGGTTGCTGACTTGAAACATCTTTGGGGGGGCTTGATTTTCAGAAAGCACTGGACACCTAGTGAAAATTACCTCCAATTAAGGTGTGTCGGTTGGTCACTGGGGCACTCAAACTCACTGGTCACTTCTGAAAATCTTATTTTTGTTCCTAGAAGAGAAACAATTCCCCATCCTTTACCTTCTCCCCTCCTCGTTCTTCACTCTCTGCACTGAACAAAACAGAGAACAGTACTTCCCAGCTGACATCAGCAGCAATCCAGTTCTCCAAGAGCTGAGATCAAAGCCCGCCAGTGGCAGCAACAACCGAACTAGAACAACCTTAGAACAACTATTTGGAAAAGGCAGATCAGAAATCCCAGCTCCCTCCAGAGTCACCTCCATTAATAGCTCTTCTGACTGGATTCTTTACCCCATTTTGGTGCTGGTCCTGGTGACTGCTTTCACGTCAATTGCTAGTGGCTTTTTGGAAAAGCCTCCAACCTTGACTCAGGAGCAAATGTCTTAACAAATGGGGCTGAGATTCGTGCACGCTTGTGTGTCTGTATTTACACATGCAGCTTCTATGACTCAGTGTGAAATATATATAGTTGTGGCTAACTAGCCATTTGCATGTGTAATCACAGTAAATGTGCACATAAATACAGATCTAATTTTTTGCATGCTGACTTTGGATTTATTCTTTTTAAAATGGCCCTTGGAAGCTTCAGGAAGGGGAGTGGGCCCTTTGCACCTGGCAGTTACAGCTAGCGCTTCAAGACTGGAATGAGCTAAGTGATAATTACTAACAGGAAAAAGAATGGAACAGAGAACTCTGGGTTCTGTCCTTTCTGTTGTAGGTAATTATTATCCATAATATTCATTTCAGGGACTTGTGCTCCTTCCAATTAGCTTTGCCTCTCTAATCCGCTCCTCATGTGGGAATGGAAAGCTTCATATGTAACAACGTTTACCTTTAAGCTCTGAAGCCTTCCTTTAAAATTAATGCATTCCAGCTGCCTTTAGACATATGTTTAATAAATATTTAAATTCTGGAAGAACTTTGCACTCCGAGCACTTAGTCTTTTAAAATCATGTTGCCATCCGGGTGCTCCCCACATGAATAGCTGATGGCAAAATGCCTTGTCTCCTTCACAAGCTCCTCTGACTCTCAGCTGTATTCTCCCTTGTTTTTCATGCAGCTTTTCAAAGAGAAATGCAAAAACGACCAGCTGCTAGATATGTATGTAACATGAGCTTTTCAATTAAAGCAAAAAATAAGCTCTGCATTTGGGTCCTTTGGAATGTAGTTAGTGCCTGCTCTGCCCCATTACTGGATTTCTTGGGCAGGTGAAAAGCATTAGGTGTCCCATTAGGATGCATTGATCTCCTACTAGCTTAATAACTATACACAATAAGCTAAGGGAGCTTAGAACAAGCTGTAGGTTTAGAATTCTGCACTGAGTAGGAGTGAGTCTACAACATTCTTTACCCCTGCTTCTTTACTGACTATGTACAGAATGAATAAGGGGCCAGGGGCGAGGAATGGATATATTTGAGGAGTCATTCTCATCATGTTAACAAAGTGCTTAGCTACACACTCTTGATCCTAGGCAGGAGTAATTTGGTGGCCACATAGCAGTGACTTATTAATGCAGGGACACATTTCCCTGCATTCTCCATTCTATTCAGCACATTTTAGCCTATGCTTATTCTGGGCATGCATTCCGTCCTTAATGCTCAAGGCACCTCGCAAGGATTAAATGATCAATCATAACCATGCCTCTGTGGTCCAAGTAAGCAGAACTGGAAGGAATGGGATGAAGTTCAGAAATGGGAAATTTGGCCAAAATATCAAGGAAAACTTGTTAGTGATGAAATCTCTGAAACCCAGAGAAGTCATGAAAGCCCCACAGCTCCAGCCATTTAAAATAGGATTATGAAAAGTACTAGTAAAAGTACGGTCAGAAATCAGCCAGGGTGCTGGGGGGCTAAATCAATGTAAGAAGGCTTTCCTGTCTATATCTAACGTGGTTTTATAACTATCGTTGTGGGCTCAGGAGAGACCACAGATTTCTCTCACAAGGATACAGGGCCGTCCAGAGGGGGGGACAAGAGGGGCAATTTGCCCCAGGCCCCGGGCCCCACAGGGGCCCCCACGAGAGTTTTTCAGGGCCCCTGGAGCGGGTCCTTCACTCGCTCCAGGGGACCCGGAAAACTCTTGCGGGGCCGGGCCCAGGAGCTTCTTCCGCTCCCGGTCTTCGCCGGCTGGGGGTCCTTCTGCTCCGGGGCGGAGGGACCCCCCCGCCGGCGAATTACAGCCGAAGCGGGACCTGCCGCCGAAGTTCAGCTCGGTCTTCGGCGGTAATTCGGCGGTGGGGGGCCCTTCCGTTCCGGGACCCGCCGCCGAAGTGCCCCGAAGACCCGCGGCGGGGACCCCCCACCGCTGAATTACCGCCGAAGACCGGGCTGCACTTCGGCGGCGGGTCCCGCTTCTGCGGTAATTCGGCGGCGGGGGGGCCCCCGCCGCAGGTCTTTGGGGCACTTTGGCGGCGGGTCCCGGAACGGAAGGGCCCCCCGCTGCCGAAGACCCTAGGCCCCCGGAATCCTCTGGGCGGCCCTGCAAGGATAACAGAGATTCTGTGTTATGGTGGTGACATATGGTGTCTTGAGTCCCGATGGAAGAAGAGGGCACTGTTGGCCTGCTTTGAACTCTAGCCCCCTTTGCTGAGAGAACCAGAGTTAAGGAGGAGCTAAGCAGTGAGGGGAGCTGATAAACAATTAGGAGGAGTGGTTAGGTGAATGTAGTCCCTATCCATAGAGAATTCTCACCTCTGCCTTTCACAGAAGGTGGCTTGGGTATAGGCTTGTGTCAGGCAAGAATTCACAGGGCTGATTTAGATCAAGAAATGAAGACCCTAGATTCTCAATGGAACAAGGGACTGAGGATAAGTCCCCCATAAAATATTCTGCAGTGTTGCTACATGATGGAAGCTGGTGTGAAGCAGAGCATGGGTGAAACAGCAAATAGTTGTTTTGATTTTGCACTTCTACCGCTCCTTTCATCTGAACATTACAAAGCACTTTAGAATAATGTATTAATGAACCCTCGCTACATCCCTGTGGCATGGGTTTCTATTATGATCCTTATTTCACAGATGGGGAAATTGAAGCACAGAAAGGCAAGTCAAAGTCATTAGAAACAAAGGCTGAAAATCAGGAATTCTGGGTTCCATTTCCAGCTCTACTACCAACTTTCTGTGTAACCTGTGGGCAAGTCACTGATCCTGATTGACACTACCTCAGTTTACCCCTCTGTAAAACATGAACAATACCTACCTATATGGAGAATGTGAGTTTTCCTTACTTGATGCTTCTAGAGTATTTTAGGCATCTTGTGTAAGGAGCTGTATAAATGGAAATAGTTATTTAAGAATTACATGTCTTGCTGGAGTTCATATGAGTCAATGCAGCGTCAGCAACAGAATCCAGGAATCCTGATTCCCATACTATAACTCTTGTGCCCTTCGAGGATATACTCTCTATGTGGATCATGAAATTATTGTTTGATTCCAAAAGCATTGCCTGCAGATGTGATTTTAGCTAAGGTCCTGCCTTCAGATTTCATCATGTACATGTCTCCTTTGTATCTGTGGGTATGTCTACACTGCAATTAGACACCCATGGCTGAGCCATACCAGCTGACTCAAGCTGATAGGGCTCGGGCTGGCAGGGCTGTTTAATTGTGGTGTAGAGCTTTGGGCTTGGCTGGAGCCTGGGCTCTAGGACCCTGTGAAGTGGGAGGATTCCAGAACTCAGGCTTTAGCCCAAGACGAAATGTCAAACCCACAATTAAACAGCCCTATAGCCTGAGCCCCATGAGCCCAAGTCAGCTGGCACGGGCCAGCCACAGGTGTCTAATTGCAATGTAGACATACCCAGAGAGGCCAGTGGTACTGAATGGACAACTCCCTCCTTATGGGTATGTCTGGGTCACACCCATGACAAAGCAGCCTCCATCTTCCCCAGTCTCTGGAAATTCTTACAGCCCATTGTGGCCAAAATATCTCTCAAAGCAAAGAACAATAACTGAAAACATTCCTAGATTGAAAAATGAGTTGTAGGGTTCAAGTCAAACACTTCTTTCAGCTACAGCTGGTCAAAAAACTTTTTGTATGCAGTGTTGCTCTAGCCATGTTGGTCCCAGGATATTAGGGTATATCCACACAGCAAAGACAAAGCCCAAGCCCAGAAGCCTACAAAGTAATGAAAGAGCCCCACAGCCCTAGCCCTGCAATCCTGAGTTAGCTGGCAAGGCCCAGCCACTGGTATTTCTTTGTTGTGTAGACATACCCCTGGGGCATGGCTACACTTGCAAATGTAGAGTGCTTTGAGTTAAACCAGCCTTCGTAGATCACAGTAGGGAAAGCGCTGGCATGCACATTTGCCGCACTTGCAGCGGCCACAGGGAGCAGTGCATTGTGGTAGCTATCCCAGCATGCAAGTGGCTGCAATGTGCTTTTCAGATGGGGGTGTGGTGGGATGGAGTGTGATAGGGAGTGTGTTGTGTGTATGTGGGGGGAGACAAAGTGGGTTGAGGGGGCTGAGAGCATGTCAGCATGCTGTCTTGTAAGTTCAGACAGCAGCAGATCCCCCTGCCCCCCCCCCGCCTCTCTCTCACACACACATAGCATTCCACAGTAATGGTTTGCTTTGATAACCATATTCCTGCAGCGATTTCAAAATAACGACAAGAGTGGCCACTTGACTTAAGGGGATTATGGGATGTTTCCGGAGGCTGATCTGAGCATAGTAATGCAACACCTCATTCACACTGATGCTGGGGCGTTTCACCCGAGGCGCACCAAGTATTATGCTTCTCGCCAAGGTAGATTACCAGAAGCGCTCTAGTCACAGAGTCAAAGCGCTCTAAGTGCCTTGCCAGTGTGGACGGGTCATGAGTTAGGGCGCCCAATGCTGCTTTAATGTGCTCTAGCTCACAAGTGTAGCCAAGCCCTTAGAGAGACAAGGTGGGTGAGGTAATAACTTTTATTGGACCAACTTCTGGTGGTGAGAGAAACAAGCTTTCAAGTTTACACAGAGCTCTTCTTCAGGTCTGGGGAAAGTACTCAGTGTCACAGCTAAATACAAAGTGGAACAGATTGTTTATCATAAGTAGTTAACACATATTTCAAGGGACCACTCAAGGTGAAGTGGCCCCGCCCAGAGGCTATGATATGGAAATTAGGTATGCTAATCCCCACAGGTTGTGTTTATCCATAATCAGAGAGCCTGTTTAGCACCCTTTCAGCTGGCAATCTAGAAAGTGCACATGCTCAGAATGACACCTTAAAGAGAAGTTGAAGGAGTTTTAGTAAGTGTGCTCAGAATATAGATGGTTGGTTCCATTTGGATTCTGTTAATTTTCTTTCAGAGCCATTCTTGCTGATATTATGTGTGGTAGTTAAGGCTCTCTAATTATATACTGTAATGAATGCATTTTTATAAATAGCATCAATTGTTCTATGGGGACACACTAATCTGAATTGGTTCTTGCTCAGTGTTTTGAAATCTCTGTCCCCTTTCCCTGTCTTCCATATACACCAAGAATATTTTCCAAAAATACAATTCCAGTTGGGTGCTTTTTGGTCTACAGAATAGGACACTGGATGCTGCTCCTGGCTCTGCCCCTTACCTGCTGTGTGACCTTGGACAAGTCACTTCACATCTCTGGGTCCCGATCCCCTGCTCCCTCACTCCCCCCTCACACCCCACCCCTGATTACTCTTTTTCTGTCTTGCCTATTTAGTTCATAAGTTCTTTGGGTCTGGGACTGTCTTGTGTGTGTACAATGCCTAGCACACTGGGCCCCAGTCTTAGCTTGAACCTACACACATTGCTATAATAAAAATAATAATGATGATGATTTAAAATACTTCATGATTTCAAGGACAAAATTTTGTACATGCCCAGCTTGTGGACCTCTGATGCATGTGTGTGTAAGCAGGGTCTGAATTAACTGTCCTCTGACAGCTAGTTGGAGAGGGGAGACACTTCAGGAGCAAACTGTGGCTGTGGCTACACTTAGCGCTTCAAAGCGCTGCCGCGGCAGCGCTTTGAAGCGCTAAGTGTAGTCAAAGCACCAGCGCTGGGAGAGAGCTCTCCCAGCGCTGTCCGTACTCCACCTCCCTGTAGGGAATAATGGACAGCGCTGGGAGCCGCGCTCCCAGCGCTGGGGCTTTGACCACACTGGCGCTTTGCAGCGCTGGAGAGGGTGTGTTTTCACACCCTGCTGCAGCGCTGCAAATTTGTAAGTGTAGCCAAGCCCTGTATTTACATAAACACAGCTACTCTGCCAAGATATGCTGCAGATAGAGATATGTTGCTCAAATTGATCAACTTTGGCTGATGTTGGGTTACAAATCACTTTAGTACTGAATGCAGGAGTAGTGAAATGTTATCTTTATTGTATGAATAAAGGGGTTCAGAACTGTCCTTAACCTGTCCCAAATGAGGGGGTCACCCTCAACTGAAAAGACCTCATTAAGCCAGGGGCTCAAATGCCAGACCCCTGTGAAAGTAAGAGGGGGTGGGGACAGATGTCCCACCTAGGCGGTATGGCCTCTCCCTAAGGGTCCCTGGTCTGGCTTAACCTGTTTCTCCCCACCACTCAAAGCTAGACCTAAATACATTTTACTAAGAGCCTTTTGTTCTTTCACATACTCAATAAAAGCTGAAATTACTTGTGGTGGGGCAGTGTGTCTGCCCAGCCTGCTGAGCTTAAAAATCACTAAGGGTTTATCTACACTGGCACTTTACAGCACTGCAAGCAAGTTTCAGCACTGTAAAGCACCAGTGTAGCTCCCAACACTGGTAGCTTCACCCCTCATGGAGGTGGGTTTTTTAGAACACTGGGAGAGCTCTCTCCCAGCACTCTGCCGCGACCACACAAGCCACATTAAAGCACTGCCACGGCAGCACTTTGGTATTGCCAGTGTAGACTAACCTTAAGAGACTGACCTACAGAGGTCACAGCAGAGAGGGAGGTGACAGCAGAAGGTAATTGACAGGCGGAGGGCAAAAGTGGTAAGCAGTTGGCTGGTGGGAGTGGCTGGCAGGGCGGCTAGGCAACGAGAAATAGCAGCTGGCAGGATGGCCAGGCACCAAGGAACCACGGCAGGTGGGGTGGTCAGCCAGAGCAAGTGCTCAGATGGCAGAGTAAGCAAGATGCCTTCTTCCGTGGGTGGGAAGTGAACTTACACAGTTGCACCTCTGGACTCTGGGTCCTCACTGACCAAGGACAACCAATGTGTGTGGGATATAGTGTGGGAGCAGAGAGGAGCACAGAAAAGGAACTTTTGGTTGTAGAACTCAAGAACATGAGGCGGAAGGCACTGCCCCACGCACTCTGGGTTGGGTGTCCTGCTCACAGTTTTATGTTTATGAATCTTGCTTGTGGCATTTTCCCTAATTAATGTTGGTTGACTTCCCTCCTTTCATTAAAAGTTTATTTTCTACACTCAGACTCTGCTTTTGAGTGAGGAAATATTGCCTCTCAGAGACGCCCAGGAGGGCTGTGTAATTTTTCCTAGATTACTGGGTGGGGCTCAAGCCAGTTCTGTGTTGTATTGTTGAAAAGGAACCCCTACATATTGAACTTGTGCCTGGTTGCTGCCGGCTCCACCTGGTAGAAGGGTTACATGTGCAAATTGGGGTTTGTGTATGCCAACCCTGATTGTATTCCATTGTTAGCCTGAGGTACTTGCTGGCCATGCTGGACATGTATTGGAGGTCACACCCTCAGCCAAAGGAGGAAATGGGAACTCCTTGTACTACTCAATAGCAGTCCTTCTGGACAATTAATAAATGGAGCTGTCAGGTTGAAAGGAAGTTCTGACCAGTCCTTCTGGCTGGGGAGGATGAGAGCTGGAAAGCAAAGCTTTAGGGTTGGAAGTGAGGACAGACGAGGAAGGGGAGATCTTGGTGGAGTGGTGAACAGAGGCCAGTCCAGGGGGACAGTTCAAGACAGAAGGCAGCCATGGTGCTCACACACGCTACATTAGGATTTTTTCAGTCTTTTGGTTGCTTCTAATTGCAACACTTGCACTCTCAAGCATCCTTGCCCTCTTATCTGCTTTGTGCATCAAAGCCTGGATGTGGGATCCAAAATCGCAGCGCTCAGCACAGGAAATAGAAGGCACCACACCAGGACCAGGCTTCCAACAGCTCATTAGCAAAGAGTTTAGTGTAAAAACCCTGGCAGATCCCCATGAGCAGTTGGCTATATTGAGAGGCCCAGGCTGTATCCTGCTATTACATGGGGAGCAAACACAGTATTGCTGCAGAGATAAAGAGCTCCTTGGCACTGACAGAAGGAGACATGTACAATCGGGTTTCAGAGCTGAGCTGTTTCATCCAGCCAGAGAGCTGCTGTTCTCTTTGAGGGACCTGGTGACATGGAGGATGGCTGGGGGCAGCAGGGCTTTTGAGTGTATAATTGCTTTGGGTTCTCTCTGATGCCAAACTCTGTCACATTTATAGATAAGGCTCAGAGACAGACAGACACTCAGGCTGCACAGTAGGCCTGAGGGCTCCACTGTTAGGAGTATTAACTACAGTATTCTCGCTGTTCCTAGAGCCCTTTGTAAGGGAGGAACCCACACTCATGCTCTCTCTATCCTCTGAGTGTACCCTCTGTGTAGACTGAGATTATGTCCCTACATGCCCCTGGAAGGAAACTGTGAAGGCCAATGTTGCCTCCACAAAAGGAACAGTATGACCCCCTGGATGAAGAATATTTATCTGTCTGGGTGCCAGGTAGCTGACTGTTCATACAGGCAGGAGTTGCCCATGTACGGGACAACATATGGGCAGTTGGCAGGAGACTACACCTGCAGGCCAGGTCTATGTCCCCACAACTGTGCGCAGGCTGAAGCCATCTGGCTCAGGGACATAGCCCAGGCCCCTGGCGGGAAGAACATTCCTCCAGAATGGTGCAGCAGAGTGACTGACCTTGCGTGAAAGCCAAGCAGCTCTCGATGCAGCAGAAGATACACACATTTTGGTGGCTGTCTTTATATGGCAGCAAGGAAGATGCAGAGATCAAATCTCAGGTTTGCTCCATCTCTGAGCTAGCATTTTCCAGAGTGACGGATTCATGAGCACTCAATTTGTGCATACAGCTCTGCCTGGAGTATCTATTTAATTGTTCAATATACCGTAACACTCACTGGTTCCTGTGTTATCCACTCATCCCAGTACTGAAGCTGCCACCCTCCCAGAACAGTCATTTCATTAAATGAATTTCCTTTCTCTGATTACCTCTTTATGCAATTAGTATTTTCTGTGCAGATCACAGAGCATTTTGCCACCACGATACCTAAAGCAATTAATAAGCCTCATCTGGCAGCAGTGGCAGACTGAGTCTGAAGAAAGGGATCTCATTGCTCACACATTTCTCTTCTGTCACTGGCTAGCTGATCCTTCAGGCTACAGGTACCGTCTCATCACTGTACTGCATCAGCAGCCATTACCCTAGTGCGCATAAGGTTTGGCACACTGTATACCAGATGGGATTGGTTCCTCCTGGTCCCACCTCTTCCTGCAAAGGACAAGGATTTGAATCATAACATCATAGGATCATGGAAGAGAGAGATGGGAAAGATTGGTTGGATCGATGAGTCCATTCTACAGCGAGCATAGGGAGAAATTTTGATGATTTTTCCCCTTCCTCTTTTCTCCCCTCTCTACCCCCACTATGGGGCAAAAGGAGAGTGAAACTCAGGCTGCATGGCAGCCCTGTCCCTGGTCTAGAAATTCACCAATGTGAGAGCTCTGTGGATAGGAAGGACCCACGCTTTGGGGAAAATGCAAAAAAAAAAAAAATTTTTTGTTTGACCCTAAAAGAGCCAAGCATTTGCATTTCAATTCATTTAAATGAAAAAAATTAATGTAACCCTTTCAGGCCCTGAACAGCTTAGCTCTCAGATCTCCTGATCTCCATACACACAGCTTATGCCCCAATATTGACATCAGCATTTTTCCCACCGTCTGCCACTCTTCATGCTTTCCTCCAGGCTGCTCCCTGTGCATAGAATGAGCTTCCCATCTCAGTGTGCCAGATCCCCATTCTCATTCAGACTCACTAACCGATGTCAGCCAATTGGCCTCTGTACCCCAACATTAGGGTAACATAGCATAGAACATTGGGTCAGAGTTAGACGAACACTCCAACAAGCGTGAAATGCAAACATCCAATGCAAGTGTAGGGCTCTCTTGAAGCTGGAGGGCTTGCAGACAGTCTCTTATCACAGAAGCTGTGAGACTTATATTGTAGGTATTGAACATGAGCAACACCTGTGCCTTGACAGCTTTCAGAGAATGCCTGTTCCTGACTGTCAGGGGCCCCTCTGCAAGTTTTGTCCTGAAACCAACATTTCTGATTTAAAAGTGATATTCTCAAGTGCTGTCAAATGCACATGCACTATTTGAGATTAGAATTGTTGTCAAGGAAATTAGCATTAATTAAATAGAGGGAAGATTAAAGACACTAGTCTAGAAATTTCTAGATTCTACTCAACCTCTACGTAGCTTTTACAGATCCCTGTCCTATAAAATACTGACAGTTGAGTGAAGTGAGGCACTACCAGCAATGAGGCTGCCGCTCAGGACAGAATAGAAAATTTGAACACAGAGTTGAATATCATACGACGAATGAATGAAGATTTGACTTCAACTTCTTTTTTATCATCACTAGTGGCACGACCCAATATTTATGCTATGTTTCCTGGGATGAAAGAAGTAGGAATTCATCTCTTGCTACTCTCAGTCACAACAGCTACAGTTGAGTGTTCTTTTTCATCATTGAATAGAATTTTGTGTTCTGAAAGAAGCCACCTTCTGCCTGATCAAGTGAATGAACTAATGAGCATATCTATTGAAGGAATGGAAGTACTGGACACACGAGAAGCCACCAAAGATGAACGTGTTGCATTCAAGAAGTTCATTAACAGAGTTGTGCAAAATTATAACAAGAAACCAAGAAGGATGTAGATGTTGTGCTTCATAGAATGCTTTAGTAGCCAACTTTAATTTGTGTGATGATTTCAAAACATGAGTTTTGAATCTAAGAAAATCTAATAAAATGGTCATGAAACAGTTTTCAGTTTTTACTATGGTGCCATACAGCCCACCTTCACCCTCACGGTCTCACCCCTCATCGGCCCTGACACATACACAGACACCCCGTAAATTCAAACACCCCCTCTAATTTCAATTCCTGGGGAAAATACTGCTGGGAACAGAGCACATGAGCACTGGAGGACCAAGGCATTCTGCCTACAAGAACACATGGGTCTCTCAGTTCTCTATACTGTGCCTGCTTGTGAACACTTCAGGACAGAGACTTCCTCTTGGGCTGAGCATGCTTTGCCTGCTGTAAAGTGTCAGGGATGGCTCCAGTGCTATATAAAGTCATCACACTTAGAGCTCAGCAGTCCCAGTGTCTTTGCACCAGCCGCCAGCTCTTTGGCTTTGTGTGTTGAGGGAATCAGAAGTGTGTTTCCATCCAGATTCCTGCCCTTATCATTTGGGGTTTGTGGACTTTTCCCGACAGCTGGAATGTGAGGGGATGAGATGGGAGCCTTTGCCTCCTTGTCCTGTAACTGGCAGTCTCCAGGCTTCCTGCTCAACGCTTCTTGCTGTTGTCTGCAATATTCCATTGATTTAAAGCCCTGCTGAAGTCTCAGTCAATAAGCGGTTTGCTGCATGTGCTTCAATGTGTTACCAGTGATGTTGAGAAAAAAAAAAGCCATGAGTTCCTCTGGAAGGCTGCTTGAGTTTTTAAATTGATCACAGCGGCCCCAGACTATGTTAAGGGATTATCTGCATCGCCCAGTGTGAGTTGCTGATAGAGGTAAGTGAAGCTGATGATACTGTAAATAGCCCAGATAGTGCAAGGGACAGGGAGTCTGTTCTCCCTGTGGAAGCATGCAAGAGGAATACGATCACAGGGCTAACTTATGGCTTTAAGCAGCTGGCCGTATTGAAGGGGCTTAAAGTGGGCCATGCAACAGCCATAGTCTAAGTTGGAATTCTAGCTGATTTTGGAGCTCTGATAACTTTTGACAAGTGCAGCCGTGTGGTGTGGTGTGGTGGGTGGGGGTGGTCATGGCACTCCCTTGCCCCCTTTGGGAGATCTAGCAGTGGCTCTAGCCTAGTATAATACAGTCCCTACTCTGCTGGCTCCTCTCCATGGGTATAAGGAGTAGAATCCTTTCACAGTCTTTCTACTCAACTTGCGCGCCCACAGGGCCATCCACCTTCTGGCCCTGAGTCTCAGTGATGGCATGAGATGCCAGGGGATTTGCTCTTTGCATGTAGGGCTGTTACAGGTAGTGATAGTCTATCCCAAACTAGTTCATCTAACTTCTTTCCTGCTGAAATTAAATCAAACCTAAATCTGCAGTCATTGTTGGGGAGGTAAAAATTTGGTCAATTTTGTTGATGTTTTGCCCGTCTCTGCATTTCCTGCTCCTGTCCAGGACCAGAAGCACCAGTGTGTTGAGAGAGGCTGCTGTTGCAGTATTTATCACCCAATAGGAAATACCAGAAGAGCCTCTTCTTGGAGAGGCTTCTTGTGAGCCCAGTTTTGCAGACCCACTA
Source organism: Mauremys mutica (assembly GCF_020497125.1). Lineage (NCBI taxonomy): Eukaryota > Metazoa > Chordata > Testudines > Geoemydidae > Mauremys > Mauremys mutica. The sequence continues at coordinate 74,479,846 of NC_059075.1, read as the reverse complement.
GTCTGAGACAGTCCACTGAAGGTTCTGAGATGTCTCTCTGAGAGTCTGGGCTATTTGATGTTCAGCCCTTACTAATTATAGGACCAATTCTCTTCCCCATGCACCATCACACCCCATGCTTCCTGACTGAAAACCAGCTGCTTTAGTCTGGAGAGGTTGTCTTGTTTGGCTATCACTGCCACAGCCAAGAGAGTCTTGCCTACGGTAGGGAGTACACCGTGGAAATGAAAATAAGGCATAAGCCAATCTGCATTCTCAGTACTTGGATGTCATTCTCAGGCTCACTTTCAAGGAGCACTTCCCAGAGTGCTAAATAGTAATATGGTCTTACCCTGAACTGTCTGTGTTGATGGCAGGCAAAGTAACACACAAGCCACTCTGGCTCCCAGGCTTGAGGATGTGGTTTCACCTCCCAACTTCTAGAAGTTGGTCCAATAAAAGATATTATCTAACCCACCTTGTCTCTCAGTGTATGGCTTTGCATTCCTGAGGATTCAGCTCTCTTGAATGGTGGAAAGGAGCTCCCACACATTACTGATATTTACCTACCCTCACCCTCATTTTCCTCCTCTACCCTTATGTCTGCTTCTCACATAAACTTCTCTGCCTCATCTTTCACACAGGGTCTTTTTGGTCAGTTGTATAAGGAAGTATCAAGATTTCTCTCTGTCCATGATTCAGAGATGGGGTCTCCTTTTACTGTGTAGTTCCATTCCTGACACTCATGCTGCAGGGGTGAGATCCCTGAGCACAGTGAATTGCAACATCTTGACTTTGTGATGCAAGGTTAAGCTCATAATGCTACCCAAACTCTTCCCTCAAACACTCGCTCACACACCATTCCACTTAAATGGTCATTAAAGACACCACCCAAGGGCTAGTCATTGAAGAGGTAAGATAGCAGCAGGGCCAGTGCAAGGATATTTTGCACCCTAGGTGAAACTTCCACCTTGTGCCCCCCCCCCCCTTCCTGCTTGCACATTGGTTCATTGAGGGGAAAATCCCAACGAGCCTTTATAGACCCCAGGGGCCAGCCTGCCCAGGGGCCAAACATGCCCAGGGGCTGCTCCCCAGAACAGGTTCCTCCCTCCCTGCCCCCTGAACTACCCTGGATGGTGCACAGCTCCCCTGCGAGCCCTCCCAACCCCACCCCGGCAGCCCCAACCCAAGTCCACTCACTGGTTTTGCCAGGCTTGGGCCGCTGCAGCAGCTTGACAGGGAGGAGCCGCCTTCCAGAGGCACTGGAGAGCCAGAGTGTCCCGCTTGCGGCGGCAGCGGCAACCCCCACCATGGAGGAGCCGGTGCAGAACAGGGGGGCAGCTGCCCTGCAAAGGAAGTGGTGTGGCTAGCGGGGAGCAGCCGCGCCCCCCGCCTCTCCTGCCCAGGCTGCAGCACGGCACTCCCCCCCCCCGGGGGGCTCCTGCAGGCTGCAGTGGAGGCATACAGGCACTGGCCCCCCATGTGCACCCCGGCTCCTCCCTCACCACGCTCAGGCTCTGCGGCTCCACGGGCGTGTGAGCTGCCACTGGAGTGCAGGGCCCTGAGTCTGCTCCGGGAGGGGCAGCGGCGGCTCACACACCCGGGAGCTGCAGAACCTGAGTGCGGTGAGGGGGAAGCCGGGGAGTGTGCCTGCCTGGGCTGCGACCCGCCTGGCTCCCCCGCCCCCCGGGGGGGGGGCTCCTGCAGTGGATGCATGTGGTTGGCGGCCACCATGCACCCCCCAGCTCCCTCCTGCTGCACTTGGGCTCTGCGGCTCCCGGGAATGTGAGCCACCACCGCTGCTGCCTCTGCCAGAGCAGGCTCCGGGCCCCGCGCCCCAGCGGTGGCTCACATGCCCGGGAGCCGCAGAGCCTTAGTGCAGCAGGGGGGAGCCGCGGGGCGCATGGGGGGCCGCTGCCCGCATGCATCTGCTGCAGCCTGCAGCAGCCCCCAGGGGGGGCATGCTGGCCCACAGCCTGGGCAGGCGGGACAGGGGGCATGGATGTTCCCTGCTAGTGGTGCCACCGCCTTTGCAGGGCTGCTGCCCCCCTGCACCGTGCTGGCTCCTCCATGGCTGGGGCTCGCTGTCCCCACAAGTGGGATGCTCTGGCTCGCCAGTGCCTCCGGAAGGCAGCTCCTCCCTTCCAAGCCACGGCACTACTTTTTTAGGATTACCATATTTCAACAATCAAAAAAGAGGACGAGGGGGAGTCCCTTCTGAGCCCCGCCCCCATCCACTCCCTCCCACTTCCCGCCCCCCTCAGGACACCTCCCCCCCCCGCTCCTTGTCCTGACTGCCCCCTCCTAGGACCCCTGCCCCTAACTGCCCCCAGGACCCCACCCCCTACATAAGCCTCCCTGCTCCTTGTCCCCTGACTACCCCCTCCTGAAACACCCCCACCCTGACTGCCCCCCTAGGACCCTACCCCCTAACTGTCCCCTGGCTGCCCCAACCCTTATCCACACCCCCACCCCCAGACAGACCCCCTGGGACTCACATGCTCCATCCAACCACTCCCTGCCCTCTGACAGACCCCCCTCTAGAACTCCCGACCCATCTAACCCCCCCCCGCTCCCTGTCCCCTGACTGCTCAGATCCCTCTCCACACACACCCCTGACAGCCCGCCCCCCGAACTCCTGACCTATCCAACCCTCCCCCTGCTCCCTGACTGCCCCCCGGGACTCCCCTTACCACCATGCTGCTCCAGCCGCTGGCTCCATGTGGAGTCAAACAAAAAAAGCTGCCGAGCACACAGCCCCTCCCCCGCAGAGTGCTGGCGACGCGATGCTGAGCCAGGGAAGGGGGAGGCGGGGGAGGGGTTCTGCCAGCTGGAGGCCAATGGGAGTGGCTAAATCAGGCCCAGGCACCCAATCAGCCGTGCCACACTCTGTGTGGGGGGAAAGGAGGGGAGGGAGGAAAAATCCCGGCCGCCCCCCAACCACTTGGCGCCCTAGGCAACCACCTAGTTCGCCTAGTGGTTGCACCGGCCCTGGATAGCAGATGCACCTTGAGGTCTTTAAACCACGATTTGAGGACTTCAGTAACTCACACATAGGTTAGGGGTTTATTACAGGAGTGGGTGGGTGAGACTCTGTGGCCTGCATTGTGCACGAGGTCAGACTAGATGATCATAATGGTCCCTTCTGGTCTTAAAGTCTATAAGTCTATGATACCGATACTGATCAGAAGGCTCATTGTTACTGCTGGGTTGGAGGTAATTCTTGCACCTCTTACAATCCTGTTTTTGCAGATGGATTATCTGCCCAAATCAGAAACCACATGGAGGGACTGCTCACTGCTGCACCCAATAGCTTTGCATGCACAAGTTTTCTGCCTGAGCACACCCAGGAAGACCCCAGTCCCCACTGGTAAATTAAAGCAGACTCACAAACTAATTGTAAGCAATAAAGGACCTTGTTTGCTGAGAATAAAATGTATAAAATGGACATTGCTGTTAACGGATCCAAACTTATTACACAATCACACAATTATTACAAAAAGGTAACGAGGCATTTTATAGTAGTGGGCACATGGTGGACCTGGTGTACTGGATAAGAAACCTCCACAGAGCATTCAGGAACAGATCTCATTTCCGGGAATGTTACTGCTTTTCATAAGTATCTCGCTGAACAATTTTTAGCTCATCATTTCTTTGCAACTGTTTGCTTCAGCTCTTCACTATGATTTTTCATGCGTGATTGGCCAGCTAAATCAAAAGGTGGTGTTTCATCTCCCTGAATGGATGTCTGAACCTTCTAGAGCTACATAGTAATGACTAGCAGAGAGGTGAATATTTAATCTCACACTGGATATACATTTTCAGACAAATAATGATTCGATTCGTGCTGAATAGTGTGAAACTAGGCGTTTCTGAACATTTTCACCAAATTAAACTCAAAGGTAGAGCTGCTTGCAATTTTTTGAAGCTTCCAAATTTCAATGATTTTTTTTCATGAAAAATGAAAAACTTTCAGCAATTTTCAACCTGCCCTACTCCAAAGGTTGGCTTGTTTAAAATCAGCAAATTAAAGTGTTTTCAAACTTAACCGTAGCAGAAGCTTCCCAGAACCCACTTCTTTCTATATATGTGTGTGCATGTTTAGAGATAATGTGGGGAATGGGAAAGCATGAGAGGATTAGCCAATAAGGGTTCTGGATCATGTGCAGAGACCCAGCATAACCACATAGCTCAGGACACATTCAGGACTTGGAGAAATATCTGCTTTCCTTAGAAGTCACTTGTTCTGACATTAGCCTTATGCCTCACAACACAGCCACTGTGGGTGCAAGGTGAGCTCTGTAGAGACTAGGGCATGTAATCATATGCACAGGTGACGTGAAGCCCTTCAGAGGAGACCCCTATAGAAACAGGTCCCTGGAACAAAAGGCAGTTTCCTGTTATATGGAGCTAGTTCCCTAATATACCTCAGCAGCTTTGCCTGAGGGAAAGGCCACCAAGTTTCCCATGGCAACATATTAGCATTTAATAACATGCAGCAAGAGCACCAGCTGCTCTTGATAACTCCAGTGAAAGGTCAGGCTGGGAGGAAAGATCGTCTCGTCATCGATCTGCTTCTCCTCGGTCTCCTGTTTGCTTTTACATCAGACTTTGGTCTGACTCTGTCTCTGGGTTCAGCTCCTCACCCCCGCCCTTCCCTCCCCAGGCTACCAAGGCTTGGGGTTCAATGGAACCAACCTGCTCAGTCCCCTGGGGAGGGCAGTACTTCTCAGTGCTCATCAGCAGCCCAGGCTGACAGGAGCTGGCCGAGCTGTAGAGCCGTATCTTAGAGAAGGGGCTCCCAAACTGTGGTACACTTACCTCTGATGGTCCAGGAGCTTGTTGGAAGATCTAAAAAAGTCTCTCTGTTTCCAACAAGCAGTTGTCACATGCACTGCAGCGTGCCAGAAAATGCCTGAGAAGCAAGATGTGCTCTCCTGGTTACTGTCAGCCATAATGGTGAAGGACATAATGGTGTTGTGCACTGTTGTTGTGCAGATGTATTCTCATCTGATGCACAGCCAGATGGCTTTCTGCAAGGCCTAGCCTTCAGCCTTCACTGAGCCATATAGCTTGGGCACTGAGGGAACTCACCAAGTTCCATATCACTCCACCAGAGCTCCTCTCCTCTGAAAAGATACATGCATATGGGCTGGGTCACAGTGACTTCAAAACCTGCAACCTCAGGGAGCCCTGAAACCAAAGCTCCCCCCATCCCCACAAGAAGATGTTGCAGAGCAGAAGCTCCCCCTGCACTCCCTGCCCCACTGCGGCTACATCCTGGCTCCTGCAGGACCGAGAGGCAGGAGGCACCTAAGGAATTCTCTCCTGTATCTACATGGAAATTGGTGGTGAGGGGCGGGGGGATCAGTTGGATCCAGTGGATAAAAGCCTGGCTATAGGGCTACTGAGAACCACCTGGCCCTTCAGTAGCAGAGCAGTGACTGACTGCAATCCTAGCCTCTTTCCAGCTGGGGGGGATGACGGGCGGACCCTGTGTAATTGGCCCAGCATTACAAGCATCCGGGGACCCTGCTTGGGAGAGGGACAGAGATGCTGAGGAGCAAGAGGCCTCCTGTAGCTGAAGCTGCCTGATGCCCAGGTAAAACCCCCCACTTCCAGCCAAGGCTCCCACACCTCTCTACCATCCCCCTCTGATCCTCTCCCCAGTCCTTACACAGAGAGACATGCCTCAGAGCCTGCATTCATTAGAACTACTACCCTCCAGCCCCACATCCTCTAATCCTCCTACCCATACTCCTCCAGCCAAGCTCCATTCTAATTTTCCTCATACAAATCTCCACCAGCCAGGCCACCTTTAGCCAGGCAGGCATATTCCCCGGACATGGCTCAGTCCTTGACTCAACACAAGGAGTTTGTGTGTGCTCAGAAATCCTCATCCCCCTTCAGCCTGCTCATCTGAATACTTTGGTACCACTTGTTTCAGTTTGCACATGATTGTGAAAGTTCTGTATTTGTGAATGTAACTGTGAATTCAGCTACAGTAACTCCTCACTTAACGTCCTCCCGCTTAACGTTGTTTCGAAGTTACGTCGCTGCTCCATTAGGGAACATACTTTTTTAAAGTTGTGCAATGCTCCCTTATAACGTCGTTTGGCTGACTTTACAAGGGAGCATCGCACAAGTTCCTCTCCTCCGCCGCCTCCCCCTCCCTTCTTCCCTCCCTCCCTCCCTCCCAGTGCTTCCCCCTGCCGCCAAACAGCTGTTTTGGTGGCGCTTAGGACTTTCTGGGAGGGAGGGAGGGAGGGAGTGAGCAGGGAAGCTGCACTCCTCCTCCCCCGACAGGCAGGGCCACCCGGAACGCAGGGGCTTTAGGGGGCCCCGGGGCTCTGACCTGCAGCTCTAAAGCCCCTTTCAGAATGCAGCCTTGCGAGCACGGGCTGGAAGACTCAGGAGGAGCAGGCACAGACACGTAGCCAGCGGCCAGAGAGAAGTGGTGCTTTCCCCTTCAAAGCGCCGCATCTCTCCAGCCAGCTTTGTAGGGGAAAGCGCCGCTTCTCTCCGGCCACTGGCTGCGCGGCTGCCCCTGCTCCTCCTGAGTCTTCCGGCCCGTGCTCGCAAGGCCGCATTCTGAAAGGGACGTTAGAGCTGCAGGCCAGGGCCCCGGGGCCCCCTTAGCCCAGGGCCCTGCAGTCCCTAAAGCCCCTGCGTTCTGGGTGGCCCTGCCTACCCGGGGGTCGGGGGGGAGCTCCCAGAATTGCAGCCATGGGGGCAGTGCTGCGCTGCGCAGAGCCACCTGCACACCCACTGCACCAAACAGGAGCTGCCCCAGGTAAGTGCTCTGCACCTCCTGCCTGCCCCAGCCCTGAGCCTCCTCCCGCACCCCCACCCTGAGCGCCCTCCCACACCTTAACTCCCTCCCAGACAGTGCACCCCCAGCCCTGAGCCCCAGGGGTAAGCCAGAGGCACCTCCCCACCACAGTACAGTACAGTACTGTAATGCCTTTTGTCTGCCCCAAAAAAATTTCCTTGGAACCTAACCCCCCGCATTTACATTAAATCTTATGGGGAAATTGGATTTGTTTAACATCATTTCACTTAAAGTTGCATTTTTCCGGAACATAACTACAACGTTAAGTGAGGATTTACAGTACAGATAAGTGGCTAACTAGGGGTAGCTTCAAAAGTAAACAGAGAGAAATGCAACAAAGACCTCTTGATGAAATATGCAGTAGTGTGAATCCTCTGCCATTGTGCGGCGGGAAGCAGCGTGGGCCAAGGGATGTGCTGGCTGCCGCTTCCCGCCATCCACATTGGCCTGGAGCGGCGAACCGGGGCCAGTGGGAGCCACGATCAGCCGGACCTGTGGACACGGCAGGTAAACAAACTGGCCCAGCACACCAGGGTTCTTACCCTGGCAGGCCGCATGCCAAAGGTTGCCAATCCCTGGCATAGATGAAAGTACTGATATCACAAATTTTGCTCAGCTTCATATATATATATATATAAGGATTGAATCAGAAATGACAGTTAAAGAAATGTTCTTGTTTTAGGAGGTGCTATCAAGGTGCACAATGGCAGAGGAAATTTTGAATGAGCTTATCTCAGCAAATTGTGTGGAGTGGCAAATCTGCATTGGTGTGAGCTCTGACAGATCATGCACAATGAAAGGGAAATTTGGAGGTGTTTTAGCAAAAATTTAAGTGGTGGTGGTGCCTAATGCTACATTCTCTCTCTGCAATATTCATTTCAAGGCATTAATTTAAAAAAAGAAGAAGCCTATCAATCTAAATGTCATTCTGGATCAGACTATAGGGGTGGTCAGTTCTATTTAAGCACAAGCATTGAACTCAGGCTTGTTTTCCATTTTGTGCAATGAAATGGGCAGTGATCATCAAGCACTTTTTCTCCATGTAGAAGTGAGATGGCGATCATGTGGGACAAGGGGTCATTTGTTATGGGACAAATGGCAGTTGCCCCCCTCCGACTTTGGTGCCCCCTCACTGAGTTTTCATAGGTCTGCATGCTCCATTATGTCTTCTACATTTTCCGCTGCCTTTTCAGGGCATAATATAATCACATATAACATCCTATATGCTGACACAATTTTGCCTCACCCCCATATTTTTCTGAGATGACATCCCTGATGTGGGAAGGTGTTGACTTGTCTCTTTGAACAGCTGTTTTGAGGTACAAGTTTTCCTTAGTGATTTTAGTTTTGACAGTGCTGACTGCTTTGCGGATGTGCTATGGTTGTCAAGACTAGCCTGTTTCGCTGATTTGTTCACACTTTTCAATGAACTGAATGCCGGTTTACAGGGACTGACAACTACACCTTTTAATGTTCTTGACAAAACAAGGGCAACGATAAAGAAACTGCAGTTTTGTAGCTCAGAAAGAAGAAAAGGGAAATTGCCAAATCACTCCCAACCTCAGAGTTTCCTCGCTGGAAATGAATTGAAAATTCATCTTGATCTCATTGCTGACATAAAAGAACATTGCCTGAATTTGGTTCCCAAGTTTAATGAACACTTTCCCAACAATTAAAACCTATTTTCAATATAAGACACCCTGCCAAATGACTTCTCGGCAAAGAGAAAGGAAGAGGTGATTGAACTGTCATGTGATGGTGAAACCAAGCTTGAATTTGACAAAATGCAACTCTGTGACTTTTGGTTAAGAAAAGAGGAGTTTAGCCTGATACTGGACAGAGCTTTGACATTTTTTGTGCCCTTCAGCACTACATACCTCGGCTAGACTGATTTTCCTGCCTTGATTGCCATTAGAAACAAATGGAATCATAGAAATGTAGGGCTAGAAAGGACCTCAAGAGGTCATCTACTCCATCCCCCCGCTCTGAGGAAGGATTAAATATACCTAGACCATCCCTGACAGGAGTTTGTCTAACCTATTCTTAAAAACCTCCAGTGATGGGGATTCCACAACTTCCCTAGGTAACCTGTTCCAGTGCTTAACTATTCTATTAGATAGAAAGTTTTTCCTAATATGCAATATAAATCTCCCTTGATGCAGATTAAGACCATTACATTTTGCCTTGCCATGGTGGACATGAACAATTGCTCAAGGATGAACCTCAATGCAGAACTGGACTTTCGACTCAAGCTCATCCATAACTCACCTGACATAAAGCAAATATGTTCTGTTAAGCAAGCACTAATTATTAATGGCACTTTCTTGTTTTCTCTGAGAGCTACTCAAAATGTTTTGTACTGTTCTTGATTTAAATTTTGTAAAAAGATAAACATAGCATACTTTGGCTTGTATTCAACAATAATACAAATAACAATTAGCAGGAGCTTCAAATTTAAAGTGGACAAGTTAAAAAGTCAAACCAGTGATGTAGTTCAAGGCATACTGAAATATATCAAGACATCATTTGATATATAATTATTTCTTGTAATTTGAGTAATAGGAAAGACTTTAATAATAATGGTTGCTTCATTGTGTTTCTTTTTGTTCACTGTCTAAACAACTGCTGTTTTAAAATCAATGTTATATTCAAATATTATAGACTCATAGACTTTAAGGTCAGAAGGGACCATTATGATCATCTAGTCTGACCTCCTGCACAACGCAGGCCACAGAATCTCACCCACCCACTCCTGTAACAAATCCCTAACCTATGTCTGAGCTACTGAAGTCCTCAAATCATGGTGTTTATTTTATTTTACTTTAGAGTCTAGAAATGCCCTTTAAGACCTAAAATAAATGTGCATAGAAAGGAGAGATTTGCATGGGGCATTTCAAACATCAATTTCTTAAGATGGTGGTATGTCAACTAATAAAGTTGGGGAACGGCTGTCTTAGTGCATACGCTACAGTGGGCCTCACAGTGTGGAGCTCACTCTTTCTTGGCATCCCCTGTTTCTCACTTTCTCTGATATCAGACACCCTCAATTGTCGTCTCATTCGAAACAAGAGATAGGCTCAAACCACAGCAATGAGAGCTGGATTTCCAACACCACGGTTCTGACACAGTGTTTGGATATGGGGTTTCCTTTCAATCTCATTTCTAGTTTGGTGTCTGAGGGGGGAATCCATAGCTGGGTCTGTTGATCAGAGTTCCCTGTTGTTTGGTATTCACTGGAAAGGGAGAAGGATGTCAGATTAGCAGCATTCACTTGGCAGGTAAAAGTTTTAGATGATCTCATTACCTGAAGCTACTCCTGCAGGAGTGTCACAGGGTGGCCGAACTCTTTAAATGGAGGTCCAGTGCCCCAGTGCCGGAACAGGTGCTCCCAAATTTGGCCAATTAAGAAAGTGGGGCAGCCTGATGTGATAAAGGAGGTTCTTGGTGGAAGGCTGAAGAGGGTTTTCTTGCTGACCTCCCCAAGCTGGAGGTCTGAATGCAGGAGAGCAGCAAAGCAGTAGTGGGAGTTTCCTGCTGACTTCCAAGCTGGAGAGCTGGAGCTGAGGGCTGGAAAGGGCTGAATGCCGGGGAACAGCAGAGGGGAGGTAACACTGATGTCTCCATGCTGATGAGCTGGAGCCAGAGAGCTGGAGAGGGCTAAGGACCAGGAGAACAGTGAAAGGGCCAGGAGAATAGTGACCAGTCTGAGTTGACAGCTGACAGAACAGGGGGAGTTATGGATGCTTCCCTAGTAAGGATGTTTCCTGCAGAGGGACTAGGGGGGTTCATGCTGAGAAGAGTGGGGTTAAATTCCAGGTGGAAGAGCTGGGGGTGGCTGTCCTAGCAAAAGGACAAGAAGAGGCCCTAAGAAGAGGCTGGATGTGGTAGAAGACACCAGAATGTGGTATCTGCTGTGTCAATGTATGGGATTTTAAAGGCTATATGCACTGGGGGTGATCAATGGACTATATTTTGGAACTTTTGTTATGGATTATTTGCTCTTCGTTTTTGTAATAATCTGGCCACAAGGAGGGGTGTTAATGAGGTGGCCACTGACACAGCCCCAGAATACTGGATATTCCGCTACTCCCAGGAACAGCGCAGACCCACCCTCGCCTGCATGACCCCACCAGACCAACCTCCCATGCATCATGTGCAGGAGGTCACACTGGTGGAGCAGTGCACTCTTCACAATGGTGTCTTCCCTGTGTGATACTAGACAAAACCACGTCCATTTGTGTCTCAATACCAGACAGGCGAAAAATCACAGAAAGAGAGGACTGTTGGACTTAACACTGTATTAGTGAGGCAAGACAGCCTGTTGTGAAGTCCTTAGGGGCCTGAGAAGGGCAGTGGGATGGTAACCTTGGTGGTAGGGCACCCAGCTGCAAAAGAGTGTTCAGGGATGAGAAAGAATCATTCACAGGGAGACATGGGGAGGATAGGGATTGTGTACTGGTTGTGGGGCAGGAGGGCAGATTATGTATGGGTAGTAAAGGGGTGGCAGATTAATTGTGAGTATGGAGAGTGAAGCTAGAAAAGTATATAACTCATCCTGTGTCATTTCTTGCTGCCCCATACTTTCCATTTCTAATCAACACCTAATTATTGTTTTCATGTATCATCTATTTTTCTGCTAAAATCAAAACCATGGGCTAACACTCTGACAATCAAACAGCAACACAAGTTCCTGTGATTCTGTTCCCCGATCCAGATCCCAGCATACTTTGCTAAGCACTGACAGTCCTAGCTGCCTGCCATTCCTTCTTGTTGCAGAGGCAAGTTTTATTTCCACTCCACCTAACTGTGCTGGAACTTGTGCAGTGAGCCTGTTTGTAAAAGGACAGACGGCTGCACACACATACACATTCATCCCCCTTCCACTCTATCACTGGAAAACAGCAGACACTCTATTTCTCAGTGAGCCAGTGATGCAGACACCAAAGGTGGTAATGTGGATGTCAATGCACACAGAGAGGCGAGGGAGCAAGTAGCAGAGAACTGCTAGACGTGGAGAAGCATCTTGTGATGGCTGTTAAATGATACTGGATAGATGTGTAATCACAGGCTCAGCAGGGTTCGATTTACCTTCATTAGCAGCCTGATTTTTTTTCCAAATCTCTTTCTGAAATTGCTACTCAATGCCCAGCCAGCACAGAATGAAATGCCACTGCTGCCACTGCCAGTCACACAAAAATGCTAATCAGATTTGAAAACACAAAACCAGGCATGTTAAGGAACATTATTTAAAGGTTTTTTCCATTAACCACCTCCTCTTCCTCCTCCCTGAGCTGAAGGGGGTGCAGCCAGCCTTGCCACGCAGTCCAAAAGCCATGTTTCCAGCCAGTGGGACTGGGTGGTTGGCTCTTAAGGAAAGAGTACATCCTGTGAAAGGTGCAAACACCACAGTGCATCCTGAGACCCCTGAGGGGATCTCAGCCTTTGGTTTCTAAAGAAAGGCTTTTCAAGGAAGTGGAAGTGTTATACTATGTAGAACTCTAATAAAGATTGATTGGAGTGAGACTGGGCTGGGATTGGAAATGGCTCATTCCAGCCCTTCGTCAAAGGAAGTCCCGCAGCTGCACCATACAATTTCCCCTGAATTGCATGTTTAAGCTACAGCCATCCCTGGTTGAAAATCACAGATTCTAGCAATGGAAAAGCTCCTGTAGGTCCCTTCTGATCCATCTCACTGGCCACACCAGGGAGAGTATTGTCTCCTCCTGCACATTTTTCTAGTGCTTTGTCCAGTCTAATTTGGAATAGCAGCAGGGCTTCCATCCTTACCCCTAAGAGACTATCCCACTGCCAAGAGGTTTTTCCTAAATTTCCCCTTTCTCAATTTCAAACCATCATCCCCTGCTATACATCCTCTCTACTTAGCTAAATGCTTCTCCTCTCTCCCTGGTGTTTGCAGACTGTTGTTATATCCTTACTTAGTCATCACTTAGACAAGCTCTCTCTCTTTTCATCTAACCTCTGAAGTCCATCTCTGAAATGTTTTTGTAGCTTTTCTCTGAACTTTCTCCAATTTGTCAATACCTTTCCGGTAATGAGGTGCCCAGAACTGAACAAAGTGGGTCTACTTCTCCTTCCACCTACACCAAGGGTAACTCTGTTGACTTCAAGGAGTTACTCCTGATTTTCCCCAGTGCAAGGGAGAGGAGGATCTGTCCCAATATTTTATATATGATGGCAACAGGGACATATAGAATAGAGAGGAACTGGTTAATTGTTCTGATGTTGGTGGGGATATTATTGCGCTGCTGACAGCTGCCTGGGTCAATACAGCATGCAACTAACAAACCCTGTGATTAAAAAGATTAAAAGCAAAGGAGTTGAGATGGGAAAGAAATCCTTTCTGACACAAATGCAGTTCTGCTGCTTATGTGTGATCAGTACAAGAAGTTAGATGTGGGGTAGTATATATTGCATGTATCCCTCTGTAGTGCCCTGATACACATACACACAGTTACAGCTTTGGGTACGAGACAAAGGTTTTGGAAGCAGCCTGTGTACGTGCATGTACATGCTTCCCATGAGGTGCTGCCTGTTAATTAGTTTTGTTAATTACTCAAATAAACCCCACAGCTGCGTATATTCAAGAGACTGATCAGGATTCTGGGATGAACAGCCTCAGTCGGTACGTGCTTGGAGATTAATCCAGCTACTGCAAGAAAGAATATATTTCAGTCTCTGAAGGACAGAAGACAGCAAGGGGGTAAACCCATAGTGAGGTGGGGATGGCCAGAGGTGCTCAGACATCAGTGATGGGCAATCTTAGAAAAACATCTAAGTATAAGATGGTGTATTAAGAAAGAAAAAAGTACAACGTGGCTGTTGGGTTATAGCTGAAATGGCAGGAAGTGGGAGCTCAGAGGGTCAGGGAAAGGGAGCTTAGAGGCTTAGTGGGTGAGGCAGCTGAGAGGTGCAGTGAAAGAGGGCTCTGTGGGATGCAGAGGATTCAGAAATGTGCAGCGAGGGGTCTCCAGTTCCTACAGCGTTCAGGCACTAGCTTGTTGCCTCTGGAGCTGTGAGTTCTAAGCCTGAACTGAGTGAATTTTCAATACTGCATAGGGCCAGACTAATGTGTGACTGAACCATGAATTGGATCCAGGTGCCAATGTGCAAGAGGCTAATGTATATTCCCTCTCTTGACCACATACACCAACCCAAAGCAGGTTATCACTGACTCGGGAAGTACAAAGGTAGCATCTGTGTAGTGTGAGGGACCGAGGCCTCTCCTTGCATTGACAGGCCTGTCTTGTCAGTGGAACCCTGTGTCTCACTCAACCTCTCCCTAACATTAATATCTCAGGATGGCACACGTGTTGGTTGATTAACGTGAAAGGTAACTATGTTCAATGTTGCCATCTGGATTCATTTCCATTTCAACAGGAGGTGGTTCCTCCCATCTGCCACTTCACTCTGAAACAATGTCCAGGCTGTTGATAGGATGTGTTGCCAGCTGCCTGCCTGACAAAGGAAAATGACAGGACCATTTCCATGTGTATGTGATTCTCAGCCCTCAGACAGTATCTGTCATTGGGCAGCACTGCAATGTTTCATTCTATTAACCCTAAAGGAACAAGAGTAAAGGGGTTGAGGGAAGAGATGGAGGCATTTATAGAGCAGAGAAGGTTCCACTTTCTCCACCTCTCTGCCCCTGGCAATAGCTGGGCACATAATTAATCATAAGCATTTGCCACCTCCTGTCACATCACTGTGAGCCATGAGCCTGTCAGGTCTCACAAACTAAGCAGAGTGGGACAGAGTCCACACTTAGATGGGAGACCTCTAAGGTGTGATTAGATGATACAGAAAGGGCTGTAGGTGACTGAGTAGGCATCGTTCCTCTGACTGAACCAACACATGGGAGGGTGATATCATGCTGGAGGTTCATCTTTCAGGTTAATTGTAAAATCTAGGATTGAGATTTTCACAGGAGTCCAGGAAATTTAGCCACACTTCTTGCAGTAGTTTTAATGGAAGATGTAGTGGCATACACACATTACACAAAGTGTGTACCATTGGCAGGGACACCAAGTCCAGGTAAGGCTGCCCAGAGAAGGAGGCAAAAGGGGCAGTTTGCCCTCAGCCCCATGTTTGAGAGGGCCCCAAAACCTCTCAGCAACCCTCAGGTTTGGCCTGGCGACCTTTGCTGGAGGAGTGGCTGAGCCAAACCAGAGCGGCACTGCAACCCCACACCCCCACTCAGAATACCACTCACTGAAATCACTCACCCCTCTGTCACAATGGAAGGGTCACCGGTCCAAACCTGAGTGGTGCTGTGACCCCATGTGGCAGGTTGCAATGCCTGGAGCAGGGAGCTGAGCTCAGCCCCACAGGACAGGAGCTGAGCTGCTGCTGCTGCTGCATGGTGAGTGTGCGTAGCAGATGGAAGACTCCCTGCCACTGCCCCTCCTGCTGGTTGTCCGGGAATTAGCTCTTTTCCAGCCCCGGAGCGCTCTCTGCTGGCCAGTGTCTTTCCTGCCTCAGGCTCCATGTCCCTCCCAGACCCCGTGCCCTTTACCTTGGGGTTCTGTCCCCAGCAGTACCCCCACACTCTGGGTCTTCCCTCCCAGGGGAACCTCCTCCCCCTATGCCCACCTTGCCTCAGGGGCTACTGCCAGTCATCATCTAGCCCCTGTTCTCTGGGGCAGACTGCAGTCTGTAGTGGCCGCTCATCTCTAGCAAGGGGCTAGGGCCAGCTGCCTCTGCCTGTCCCTGGGCTACACCTCTTCAGCCCCAGTACCTCTTTAGGCCTTAAACAAGGACTCAGCCTGGGGAGTTGCTGGGTTGGAGCCCCCTAGCTCCTCTTGCCTTTCCTCAGTACTGCTCTGCACCAGGCATAGGCACTGACTCCGTGGGTGCTCCGGGGCTGCACCCACCGGCAGCCAAGCTCCCCTCCCCGCCCCACCTCACCTCCGCTTCTGCCTCCTCCCCTGAGCACACTGTGTCCCCGCTTCTCCCCCTAAATCCCAGCACTTGTAGCCCCAAAACAGCTGTTTTGCAGCATAACAAGCTCCAGGGAAGGAGTCCAATAGGGGCAGAGTTGGGGCAGGGACTTTGGGGAAGGGGTTGGAATGGGGGCAGGGCCAGGGGCAGAGGGGGTCAAGCACCCACCGGCACCAGCAGAAGTTGGTGCCTATGTCCCAGGCAGCTAGGTCCTTCTCCCTCCAAGGCTGGAGAGGGAGAGAGAGAGAGAGAGAATGACTTCTGGGCCTGCAGTTCTTTTATAGGGCCCAGCCTGGCCCTGATTGGCTGCCTCCCAGCCTTTCCTTATTGGCTTTGCCCCAGCCCTCTCCAAGGGCTGGCCTTTTAACCCTTTCAGGGCCGGAGCGGGGTGACTGCCCCGCTACAGTGTGGTTCAGTTGTGTGTACCATGGGAAAAATGTCTGGGGGTGCCCGTGGGCTGCTTTGAATATCTCAAGAAAGGTCTTGACCAATGAGTCATCAAAGAGCTCATGGATTTATTTTTTGAAGCATTAGAATCCTGGCTGATTTCCAGCTCAAGGAATTGCATTCTGCTTCCACTTATAGTTTCAACTGCATACTGGATTCTTACTCACTTTCTGTTCTCAGCTGTAGTTTAATGCTGTTGTGTACTGTTAAATTGCTGCTGCGTGCTGCTCCAAAGGGCTTGCATGTTAGTTGCAGCTGGTGAAATAAATTCCTATAAATCCTTTACCTTCATCTCAGAGCATCGAGACTTATTTAATTAAGGCCCAATTGTGCAACCCTCAATTCATGTTGGTAAACAGGTATTCACACATCTACTCCCATTAGAGTCAATGAGACTACTTGTGTGAGTAAGGTTAGCACAGCTGAGCCCATAGTGAGTAAAGCACTCGGTGATCCATTGGGATGAAAGGTGCTCTGAGAGGGCAAAGCACAAGGATATTCTCACTGCTATTATTTTCATCAGTTGCTGTCTGCCTGCTTCCTAGCACCCCTGCTACTTTCAGCACCACAGACAGCACTACCTCTCTCCTCCTCCTTCCCCCCACCCCCCAGTTCTGACACAAAGACCCACCCAGCTCATGAGCACTAATGTCAGAATTATACCATCACTAAACCCTAGTACTTCTCAGGAGAGCGTGATCTCCCCGTGCATTCCTGAAACTGGACCATATCATTGCTGGCATGGTTCATCCCTGCTGTGCTCTTTTGAACCTCCTTGGCCCTGGATAGGCCCCTCATCCTATTTTTAAGGCTGGCCCCATGTTTAGTTCCTCTCCCCAGATGCATATTATGTGACTACTCAGCCTAGGGCATAAGTTCAAGTATCATTATTGGTCATAAATACCAAGTTCTTTTTAAAATCCAGCCATAGTGTTCGAGCCTATGACTGGAGGTGTCATGTCAGACACTTTTTGGGGGAGTGGAGCAAAGTTGTGTCAGAATGTAGACCATTATATGTGATTATATTATATCTTGAAAAGTCAGGGGAGAAGAGAGAGTTGGACTTATACACCTATGAAAAGTGACCCTCCTGTGAAGAGAATTGTACATGATACGAGCATTTCTCTTTATTAGTTCTTGTTTTAATCGGCTATAAATTTCGATGAATGACCATAGGGCAGAAAGAAACTGCTCTCTTTTTGTTATACCTTTCCTAATTTTCAATAATTCAGCCAGATTTTTAGGGCTCTGTCTCCTTTTCATGCGGAATAATCCCACTTTTTACAACTGTAACAAATCCATGGCCACATCGGACTTCTCCAGTTTCATTCTGCTTCGCAGCAGCAGCTACTCCAATTCTCCTGCTCCAAAAGCAAAGGCACCCACCACTTGAGTAAAAGGAGAATTTCCTTTAACTGCCATCAGTAGAGCCTATGACATACAGGCGATCAGTTCTGATTCCATCCATTAGGTAGTAGCACAGACATGCAAGCATGCACACATAGCACGTTAGAAAGGATGATCATGTAGCACTGGACTAGGACTCAGTAGTTCTGGGATCAATTACCAACTTAATCACTTAATCTCTTTGCCTCTGTTCCATATCTGTACAGTGGAGATAATAGCACTTCCCACCTTCACAGAGGGTTGTGTAAATAAATGCATTAAATGTTTGCAAGGAGCTCAAATACTACAGAGATGGGGAGCCATAAAAGTAGGTAGAAAGATAGCCAGTTCATTATACAACCTCTCATCATATGTATCTTCCATTCAAACCTGTAAGTACCTTCATTGCCATCCTCTGGACATTCACCAGCATTGCTAACCATTTCATTGCACTCCATTTGAAATCAATCTATAGGTGTGCCTGTCTTTGTTCTCCACCCTTCCTAACCCAGGCCTTGTCCAATGCCGCTACCCCACCTGTACTGAGCATGTCTGTTATCTCTCATGTTTTTGGCCTGGCTCAGCCAGTACTAACTCTACTGCACTGATTTTGAGGGCTGCAGTCCAGAGCAAAGATAAAGGAGCTAAGGCAGGTGTACCATAAAGCAAGGGAGGTGCTGCATCTAAGACCTGCCAGTTCTATAAGGACCTGGACTCTATCCTTGGTGGCGAACCCATTTCCACTGCTAACAGCCCCATGGATACTTCAGCAGGCCTGGAGGCGGCGGAAAGAGGACTTCATTCTGAGGATGAAGTCATCGATGAAGAGGTGGAGTTAGACTATGTGGATCTCCCAGCGGGGTCACCTGGTGGGACAGGCAGCCCAAAACTATTCACTGCTCCGGAGGTGTTTAGCCAGTTTCAGCAGTTGCTCTCCGGCAAGCAAGAAGCAGTAGAGGAGATGCCTGGTAAGTGGCTGTGGTTTTGGGTTCAGGGTATAGAAATTACAAGGCTGACTGTGTTTCTGTGTGCTGGACATTTGCCTGTGCAGCTAATCAGTATGGCGAAACTGGGTGTTGATGCACGCCGAAATCTCTCAGGAATCCTCCGGAGAGATCTCTAGGAAAGTTTCCTGGAGGTAATCAGTAATCCTCTGCTGAAGGTTCCTT
The DNA here is from genome assembly GCF_020497125.1 of Mauremys mutica. Lineage (NCBI taxonomy): Eukaryota > Metazoa > Chordata > Testudines > Geoemydidae > Mauremys > Mauremys mutica. Next base: position 74,461,075 of record NC_059075.1, on the reverse strand, counting down.
GGCAGAGCAGCTTTGTTCCCTCCTCCATTGTAGGAAACTTTCCTGCACCATTTGGCAATCATTTGTGCAGGGACCAAAGCGGCACACAGGTGAGCAGCATAGGGACCATGGCAGAAGCCACAAGTGTGTAGCAGATGTACCCTCATTTCCCTGCTCACCCTCAGCAGTGAGATATCTGCTACCTGTGGAATCCCTGTGAGATATTCCTTCCTGTGGAAAAGTGTGGGAGAATTTTAGAATTTTTTCCCTAGTCAGCTACACTGCAACCCTTGCTGAATGCTCTTTTCCCCCATGTAGAGCCCCTAGCCAACACTCACCATGCTTTGGGTGTTCGCCGAGATGTATGCTTGCCAAGGCTCAGTGAGCAAGTGATTGTTAAATTCACACACAGCATTTAAACATTTCTGTAAAATACACCTCTGGTAATATAACAATCATGCTTCTGTGCATTGTTCCTTCTGCTTTGGCAGATGTGGCCTTGAGGAACACCCCACACATACCGGCCAAGCGTCTCTGCCAGATCAGAAAGTGCCCAAGACAGAGCAAAGAAGACATGTTCTGGTAGGTACTGCACTTCTCCAATGCAGAGAAAAGGGCACACAAGGAGTGGAGGGCAGCCAAAAGGCAGGACAGAAAAGAAAATCAGGAGTTTGTTAAGGACGATTAATGAGTAGATGATTAAAGTCATGGGGGAGCAAATGCAGATGCTAAAGTCCTTAATAATGCTGCAGACTGCGGAGATGCATGCCCACACTCCCCTGCAGCACATTCAGAACTCTTTTTGGTGTTCCCCCAAAACTCTACCTGCACTGTCCTTTCTGCTTTCTGGGACTACCTGATTTCCCCTTCACTCCTTCCCCTCGGACAACTTTCAGAATGATAGCTGGACCTACACACAGCTCTGAAAGTCTCCCCTTCCCTGGTATCATCTTTCCCACCAAGCGTCTTTGTGGGTGTGGATGTGGTTTCTTGTGCAATAAAAGCAAAGTTTTTGAACAGTAACTCATCTTTATTTGTTTCCTACAAATTGAGATAGCAGGCACTACCAATAAACAGCAGGCAGTTTAAGCATTTGCTTACTGGAATGTAAGGCCTAAAATTTCACCATTGCTTCCTAGGAAAACTATATGTAATGTAACATTGGTGCTGCAATCACAGAGATATACATTACTGGTTCTCATTTTCAAAGTGTTCCCTCAAAGCCTCCCTGATTTGAATTGCCCTCCTCAGGGCCCCTCTGATAGCCCTGGTATTTGGCTGCTCAAAATCAGCAGCCAAGCGGTCTGCCTCAACTCTCCACCCCTGAGCAAACCTTTCACCTTTACCTTCACAAAGATTATGCAACATACAACACGCGGCTGTGGTCTAACTTGCCATAAAGGCATCGCCAGAGTGCCTTTAATCTGCCAAAGGCACATTCAACTGTCATATGGCACCTACTCAGCCTGTTATTGAACCGCTCCTTACTGCTGTCCAAGTTTTCTGTGTAAGGTTTCATGAACCATGGCTGTAAGGGGTATGCCGGGTCTCCCAGGATCACTACGGGCATTTCAACACCCCTTACTCTAATTTTCTGGTCTGGAAAGAAAGTCCCCGCTTGTAGCTTTCTATACAGGCCAGTGTTCCTGAAGATGCATGAATCATGCACCTTCCCAGACCACCCCACATTGATGTCAGTGAAATGCCTGTGGTGATCCACAAGCACCTGCAACACCATGGAGAGGTACCCCTTCCTACTGTTGTACTCTGTCGCAAGCTGGTCTGATGCCAAAATTGGAATGTGTGTGCCATCTATTGCTCCTCCACAATTAGGGAAACCCATTTCTGCAAAGCCGTCCACTGTTTCATGCACATTTCCCAGAGTGACAGTCCTTCATAGCAGGATGTGATTAATTGCCCTGCACACTTGCATTAATGCAGCCCCAATGGTCGACTTTCCAACTCCAAATTGATTCGCGACTGACCACTGGCAGTCTGGAGTCAACAGCTTCCACACAGCAATTGTTCCGCAATTCTCTACCAATAGGGCAGCTCTCATTCTGGTGTCCTTGCGTTGTAGTGCTGGGGCAAGCTCTGCACACAGTTCCAGGAAGGTGGCTTTCCGCATCCGAAAGTTCTGTAGCCACTTCCCGTCATCCCAGAGCTACATGATGATACGATCAGTGCTTGTTTCCCGGGCCCAAAAGCGATGGTCCACCGTCTGCAGCTGTTCTGTGAATGTCAAAAGCAATCTAAAGTTGCTCCTATCCATATCACACAGCATGTCAGGCAACTGGGAGTCTTCTTCAGTTAAGAACTCCATGATTAACTGCACTGCCATCCGTGAGGTCTTCATTACAGTTATCAGAGCACAGGAGAGCAGTGTGGGATCCATCCCTTCTCACAAAGATGCCGGGGTGCCCAGCAAACAAAAGCCATTGAAAAATACCATGAAAGAAAGCCGGAAGCCCATGGAATGCTGGGACAGAAAGCAATGCATCATGGGACATTGAGCCTGGTCCCAAGATGTGCTGCGATCCACCTTCCCGCTAGGTGTGTCACTAGGTGTCAAGCTGGACTGTGGGATAGGTACCCTCAATGCATTGCTCACACTGTCGATGATAGTGTCCCAACTGTGGACGTGCTCTGCCACCAGAGGGACCAAGTGTGAACATGCAATACCAATTTTTATTATAACACTTTGAGTGTTGACGTCGACAAAACTCTGTAGTGTAGACAAGGCCTTAGTATTTGTACCTTTCCCCATCACACTTACTGCTCTCAGGTCCTCCCTGACTCCAGTCTTTGTGTCCCATTTGTTCCCTTCTCCCCTGAACATCTGTCCTCAAGCTTTCTTCCATGCCACATCTTCTGCCTGGAATACCTTCCTGGATCTGATCCACAACACTCCGTCCCCTCTCTTCACTCAAGTTCCTCCACAAGACCCACCTCTGCCACAAGAGCTGCAACAAATTAGCTAACTAGTGCATCTATTTAGTCATGAAAAAGAAAAAGGCCCTACTCTCATTATTCCACCATGCGGTGAAAAGCCCTTTCTGGGTAACCACATCAATTTGTTGAGAGCTCTTTGTCACTTGAAAAGGCTGCATGTACTGTAGATGTATATAAATGTACTCTCATACACATCAGTGTCAAAAGTGGTGATCTTGACGAGATGACAGCATTTTTCAGACATCAGAGAGGGATGCAGGTTAAGTATTCTGTGCGAGTTACTATGAAAAGAAAATCCTTGCTTTCCTTATTTAGATGTTTTTGTTTCTTGCTCTTGTCAAGCTTTATATGCAGCTTTTCCTTTTAATGAAGTTTTCCATCTCTTACCTGGCCACAGATTATCTAACCATTAGATCAGCTCTCCAGGCAGGGACAAATGGTCTTGGGGAAAATCTTTGCCAGCTTTTGATGAAAAGATTACATTGACGCAGTTACTGAGCGTTAGACAACAAATGCCCAGAATAACCAATTTCAGTGAGCAACAAAAATCCAGGTTCTTGAAAAAAAAACTCTGGCAAAGTTAGAAAGGTGTCCCACTTAGGTAACTGTGACAATCAGCTTGATATGTGGGGAGATGAAGCTCATTCAGATATGAACCTCACTTTGTCACCATAACCCCTTCTTTGCACTGGATCTCATCACTCAGCAATTGCTTTGGTAAATCACACTTGTAGCCACAGCTCAGTAGGCTTTTGATTAAAGCCATTTCAACAGTTGGATCAGTAAGCACCTGTATGTCAGGTTGTCTCATAGTCCAGTGGCCAAGTGCTGGAGGACTGGGGGAAGAGAACAGAATGTATTCAGTATCCCCACAGATGATTAAGTCATTTAGCAGGTGGAGCCATTTCATGAAATTATTACAGTTGGATTGAGGGCAGAATCAATAGTTTCTGATAGGATATCATAGTAGGAGATTGCCACACATGAACACACAAAAAATGGTGTTCATCCCAGAGTTCTCCACTTCAGTTTCATGTGATTCAGCAATTCTGATTTCAGTAATCCAAAAGAATTTTAACTGTACCCACAAAATATGTTACTTCACTTGAGGACTCAGTTATCAGTTTATGGCAAATTTTTATGACCAGCTGCCAACCTGATGCCAACTCTCCTCCTTTTTCAACTCGACTCAGGACCAACTATGGCAGAGTGAGTGGATGTGGCATGTGGAGGCAGCCCTAGCACCTTATCTGCCCTTCCTCCAGGGCCTCAGTCTGGCAATGGTCAGCCAGAAGCTCCTTCTCTTCTACTACTCTGCCCAGCACTGGTCTAGCCAGGATGCTCCTAGGCAGCCAGTCCTTCCTAGCAGGTCAGGGAGAGACTGCCCTCTGCGCTGTTGAGCAGCCCTTTATATATGGCCTCTGATGGCCCTCATTGGCCACTGCAACAAGCCACCTCCCAATTGGCTTGCTTAGTGAGCCCTCCTCTAATTGGAGGGTTCTGTGCATGCTTTAACCCTTCCTCCCTGTGTGGGGCAGCCGCCTCACCACATAAAGACATGCTCAAAGTAACACCCCTCAATGAAAATCCAAAGGCATGCAGGCTAAGATGGTTTGGTCATGTAAAGCGCAGTCCTGATAACTATGCAGGTAAGAGAAGCCAACAGATCATGACTGAAGGAAAAGACAGAGAGGCTGACCCAAGAAGTGGTGGTGGGATGTCATAAAGAAAGACATGCTAGCATGCAGTATGAGAGAGGATATGGAATTGAACAGAGCTCTTTAGAGGGAGGAAGACTTGTAGACCAGATCCATTTAGGGTGATCAGACAGCAAGTGTGAAAAATCGGGACGAGGGTGGGGGATAATAGGCACCTATAGAAGAAAATGCCCCAAATATCTGGACTGTCCCTATAAAATAGGGACATCTGGTCACCCTAGATCCATTTAATGAGATTAGCACAAGGAAGAAGAAGGTACAATACATAGCTATGAAAACTGCAGTGCATCTTTTTCTAAGAACGCTGCCTGAGTGCAGAGACAGCATACATTTAATCCTGAGAGTCACTCAGGATTAAACACATAACAGAGGACCCAGACACATACACTGTGCTTTCTGTCCTTGTTCTTTCTTGTGTTCTTCAGCCAAAATAAGTAATTTTAGATTGAAAGTGCAGGTTTTACTTTTGTGGCTGGGAACATAACAGTAAACAATGGGATGGCAAGTTTGTGTGGGACAGAGAGAAGGGTGAAATGAGGAAACCCCTTCCCTGTCATGAGAAAGGGCAGGTGAAGTTTATAGCAGGAGCCATTCATCAAGGCAGGCAGTGTGGTCTAGTGCAGAGGTCCCCCAAAGTCTGGGGCATGCCAAACATGGAGTGGGCAGCAAGGTCTGAGGGAGCACCACCCAGCTCCTCCCTGCCCCCAGCTCTGCTCCAGTTCTGCCCCAAGCCGCGTCCCCAGCTCCCGGCCCTGTGCCTGGCGCTGTCCCCAGCCTCGCCACGGCTACACTGACAGCCCCATGCCAGCCCCCAGCCGCAGCTCCATTCCTAGCCCGGGGCCGAGGCTGGGGGCAAAGCCGGGAGCGGAGCCACACCTGTTGCAGGCCCGGCTGTTGGCCCTCAGCTGCGTCTCTGATCCCACCCCAGCCTCAGCCCCTGGCTGCGGCCCCACTCCCAGCCTTGGCACCCTTACCCCTGGCTGCGTCCCCCCTGGAGCTGCGGCCCCGCTCCCAGCTCTGGGAGGGAGGGGTGCAGACGGGGCAAGGGGGGGCACAATCCTCAAACGTTTGGGGACCGCTGGTCTAATGGCAGGGGCACCAGATTGGGACTCAGGAAAACGTCCCAGCTCTGCCACTGGCCTGCTGTGTAACTGTAGGCAAATCCCTTCACCTCTCTGTGTCTCTTTACCCTCCACCCTTTGTCTGTCATGTCTTTTTGGTGCTAAGCTCTTTGGAGCAGGGGCTGTCTCTCACTAGGTGTTTGTACAGCTCCTGGCACAATGGTGCTACCGTAATAGAAATAACCTTCAGGAACTCTTCCTCCTTTCTCAGAATGTGTTTTGCTTCCATTCTGGGAAGCAATATGTGGTGCAGAGGAGCCAGTTAGGAAAAGGCCCAGTCATGCCAAGATCAGAGCAGAATTCACTCTGCCCAAAGCATGGGCACCCACTGACCACTTAGCTAAATATCTGTCGTTCATGCCAAAAACTTTGTTCTCTAAAGTTTACAGGAAATGGTGCATCTTGTTTGAAAAATAAGCCAGACTACAGAGGAAGTTTCCTAGGTTTTGTGCAATTCAGCTGTTCCTTTCCCCCAGTGTTTGCTGGTTCCCTTCCTTTGGGAGTACAAACTCTTAGACCCTATCTTGGATCAGAACTTTCCCAGGACTCCCTGTTATTCTCCCTATTCCCCCTACGTGAAGCTCCTCTAGAGAACACAGTGATTCTTGCACAGAGGCCCAAATTCCAGCAGTGATATAAATAGGCACCTGCCAAGAAACCTGAAGCCAGCAGCAAGGATGCAGAGAAGAAACTTTCTGACCTAATTCTGTCTCCTGGAGAATCTCAAGGAGAGACCATTTTGCAGGTCTTGCACTGCATACATCACTGAAGGGATCGTGGTGCTTTTCTAAGTGGTCAGCTGGTAGCTTGCACATGCATATAATTTTCTGGTAATGGCCCCTGTACCTGTTGGGCTAAATTCATCCCTGATGTAACACCACTACAAGATCCACCCCTTAGAGTACAGAAGAAGACTGCATTTTGGACTGGTCTTGTCCAGAATATGGACACACCATATCATGGCTTTGACAGCGGATATACTTGCCTGGTTGAGAGGGACTGTGGCTGTTTCCAGGTGCCTGACAGAAATCAGCCCATGGTGTGTAAAGTGAAATGAGAAATGGTATAGAATCATATGTTACTTTATTGCTGGTGTTTGTGAAATTACATTGCACGGTGCACAGTTGTAGAAATCTAACATGTGAAACCATCACAAGCATCTGTGAGGGCTATGTTTGTATTAACAGCAATGAAAATGTAACATTTATCTTTCTTCATTTACTCCAGATCTAAAAACCATTTCTAGGCCAAATGGGGAGGAGCGGTTGTCCAGACAATAGTGGGTATTTATTTGATCCAAGCTGCTCACAATCACCTAGAACTGGGTACTCCTCTGAACCTCAAGAAACAGCCCTGCAAAGAATCAATGGAGCTATGAAAATGGTGAGGCAGCTATTTTCAACCAAAGGCCTCCTATGCCCCTTCGTGGAGAAACAGTGCAATGACAATGCTCCAGATGCTACCAGGTCATAAATGTTGGTTCAGGACTGTGAGAAAGCAAAGTGTATCATGGGTCTATACTCCAGTGGACAGGGGTCCTTTACTCTTAATGCATCGCAAAGGACCATTTAAAATAGTATGGTCAAGGGAAAGACATCATTACCATGCTTTGCCCATATGCGTTTGATGACATACAGTATGTATTCTTAGATTTTAAAGCCAGAAGGGATCATTTATGATCATCTAGTCTGATCTCCTGCATAATGCAGGCCATAGAGTTTCATCACGCAGTTCCTGCATAGAGCGTGGTAACTGGGTAGCATGAGAGCACATTTTTTTAGAAAGACATCCCATCTTGGTTAGTAGCATCTACATGTCAAACATGACAATATCAAATAATTACAGATGTAGCCGATTTCAATTATATGGTTGCCACAACTGAAGACAGATGTAGGTTCCTGGTTCACGTATTCATGGATTACTCAGAGTTTGTGTGTGTATCCATTAAACTCAGTGAAATGTGGCTAGTCAGGTTTTCTTCACCTGGTTCTGTGTTACTTTGTTCCCCAACAGCATCCAATGCCCTCTTCATTCCCCTCTATTGCTTCTTTTCGTGCTACACCAGGGGAGGGCAAACTACGGCCCGCGGGCCGAATCCGTCCCGCAAGATTGCCACCACCATGGCACCGTGGGCCTCGTGTCACTCCCAGAAGCGGCCGGCACCATGTCCCTGCGGCCCCTGGGATTGGGGCGGGGGGAGGCAGAGGGCTCAGTGCACTGCCCTTGCCTGCAGGCACCGCTCCCCACAGCCAGAGGCCGCAGGGACATGGTGCTGGCTGCTTCTGGGAGCGGCATGGGGCCAGGGCAGGCAGGGAGCCTGCCCTGGCCCCGAGGCGCACCTCCGCCACCCCAGAGCCGCTTCAGGTAAGCGGCGCCGACCCGGAGCCCGCACCCCAAAACCCTCCTGCACCCCAACCTCCTGCCCTGATCCCCCGACCGGACCCCACACCCATCCTCTACCTGAGCCCCGTGCCGCACCCCAACCCCCTGCCCTGAGCCCCCTCCTGCACCCCTCCCTGCACCCCTGCCCTGAGCCCCCCTGCACTCCGCACTCCCTCCTGTACTCCAACCCCCTTCCCTGAGCCCCCTCGTACACCCCACACCCCTCCTCTGCCCCAACCCCTTGCCCTGAGCCCCTTTCTGCACACTGCACCCTCTCCTACACCCCGCACTTTCTCCTGCCCCAGCCCTACATTCATGGCCCTGATGCAATTTCCCCACTCAAATGTGGCCCTTGGGCCAAAAAGTTTGCCCACTCCTGTGCTACACCCTGCTCCCCCCTGCCCCCAGGCTTCTCTCCCTTTTGTAATCTGTCCTAGCCCTTATACATTCTCCAAACTCCTCTCTCTGATGGCTCCTCCCCTCTCCTCTTCAACTTGATACCTTCCTTGGCATACAGTAAACTGAATTTAGCCTGTTGAGTAGAGCAGAGAGAGCTCCCTGCTTGGTCTGGCCACTTGCAAGGATTTATAATTAATCAGTGACCATATCTGCTGTTTAATCATCTGTACAAAAGAAGGTGTAATTAGTTGTGGGAAGACTATGCTCAGACACTACAGTGATGGGGAACCATGTAAGTGCTGAGGTAGATAAATCATAGAATCATACAAAATGTAGGGCTGGAAGGGATCTCGAGAGATCATCTAGGCCAGGCCTCTGTGCTGAGGCAGGACAAGTACATCTCCTAGACTATCCCTGTGTTGAGAGGGGTTCTGCAGCCTCTCTTAGAAGCCTAGTCCAGAGTCTAACAAGCCTTATAGTTAGAAAGTTTTTCCTAATGTCTAACCTAAATCTCCCTTGCTGCAGATTAAGTCCATTACTCCTTCTGCCTTCAGTGGGCATGGAGAACAATTGATCTTCATTCTGAACAGCCCTTAGCATATTTGAAGACTGCTATAGGTTTCCTCTCAGTCTTCAATTCTCAGGACTAAACATGCCCAGTTTTTTTAACCTTTCCTCATAGCTCATGTTTTCTAAACCTTTGATCATTCTTGTGGCTCTCCTCTGGACTCTCTCCAGTTTGTCCACATCTTTCTTATCTCATCTTTCCAGCTGAGGTTTAGCCAGGGTAAAGCGGGACAATTACTTCCTGCGTCTTACATATAGCACTCCTGTTAATAAACCCCAGAATGATATTGTTGATTCATATTCAATTTAAGATCCACTAGAACCCCCAGATGCTTTTAGCAGCACAACCACTGTCTACCTGTTTGTCGTTGTGCATTTGATTTTTCCTTCCTAAGTATAGTATGTTGCACTTGTCTTTATTGAATGTCATCTTCTTGATTCCATAGACTGATTGTATTAGTGCTTTGACGTGCTTTTTAAATCCTGAAAATAGCCTATTTTATCCTGACTAGTCCTTTTCAATTTGGCAAACGTGACTCTGGTTGTTTGCAATTTAATTTGTGTTCCTAATGGCACATACAGTGAGTGAACTTGGCTTTTAAAATTTCACTTCTTCCTTTATGCTTTTCTATCTGTAGCGATGGAAACAAAGTAATGCAAAGGGAATTGTTAACAAAGTTCTGCTCCTATTGCAACAGCACAAAACGAATTTCAATCTAGGTCTTGCATAAACAGTGGCTAATTAATTGTTCAATGTTGTTTTACTTATTCATGCTTTTTCAATGTTAAAAGCAGCAGCATGTTTTTGAAACTGAAAATATATCAAATTTTAAAGACCAAGTGCATTCTACAAGGAATCAGTAGATTTTCCCTCTTGTCAGGTCCTTAAATAGTCAAAACATGTGTCCAGAAAATATACATGAAACAGGATTGAGGAGGAAGAGCGTAGGGGAGAAAAGTACATCTAAATATGATGATTCACAACCCTGGCTACAAACAAACAATAATCCAAAAAGGAAATATTTAGAATCTGACAGAGATTCCTGTTCTATTAAATGTTTCAAGTCAGCAAATTTCTGAAGGTCGGGGGAGGGAGGTTGTGTCTAAGTTATTTGGTAGTATAATATGTTCCTTACATATCATAATAAGTATGTGCTAGAGATAAAGCACATCCTGCAGTACAGCAGAAGAGCCACACACCCAAAATGCTGCCAGAGAATCAGATTTTTTCTCTGCATAGTTCTGTCACAGACACACAAAGGCAGAAATTAGAGAGAAATTGTGTCCATATTTTGAACCAAAAAACCCCAAACCATTCCTGTTATTTATTTAAGCTCCAACACTGTGCTGAGCATGGGACAATACAGAAGACTGACGTGTTAGAGCAGCTTCTTTGGCACAGTTCTGTGTGCCAAATGCTTCTGTTTGTGAAAGGCTTCTGGGATTCCCATGTGTGTTAATAGCATGTAGAGGTGAGATGCTTGTCAGGTTAACCCATTGGCTCTCCAAATAAACAAAAGCATTTATTGTATTATGAATTATGTCATAGACGTTAGAGATGGTAAAAGCTTGTTAGGTTGTCCTGTCCTCTTCCCATCAACCAGTGCTGTGCTTCCTTCACAGACAGGGAGACGTGCAAAAAGCCAGACAAATGAGAGGAGAATATATAAGCCTCAAACAGTGAGAATTATTATTCCTCATAAGAAAACATCCTGAAGATGGGCCTGCAACTGTGACTTTAAAAGTCAATGGATACTTGTCCAAGGATTGACCCTCCCCTTGAACTGATTTAGGCCTCTCTTTGCCCCCATGCTTTTCTCTAAGCCCTACCCACAAAGCTGCTTTCAAGGAACACTCTTTGCTTGCCATTCCCCTCTGTTTTGCATGTTGGCACCTTCCCTGCATGCCATCAGTGTAAACTATAATAACACAAATGTCCATGAGGGGAAGGAATCATTACATTACATCCCATTGGAGTGCCTGGAATTCTGCCTATGCTCAGTTTGATTCCTGCAAACATTTTGAATTTAAGCAACGATGAACCTTCCCAAGAAACCTCATTTAAAACACACACCCTGCCCAGCATGGACACATCTAAGGAAAGCTACAGAGAGATCCTTGGTGAAATGAGAAATGTACAACGCTTGATCACAACATGCACAATAACCGAGTCACACACTGACACACCTGCAAAGCAAGTGGGAGCTTGATAACACAAAAGAGAGGCCTCGTGCCAGATGGTCAGATCTGAGGCAGAGATAAACCTAAATCAATCCCCCAGGCCCAATCATACCCCAGTTTTTGGAGTGTTTCAAATCAGGTCTGAATGCTGAGACTTGAGCCCCTCTTGCAAGGAAGAGGAATGATATGATCTGTCCAAAACCTTGAGGAAGAACTATCTGTACACTGGTGCCTTTTCCTCCTGGCAGCTTGAAGGACAATCAGGGCCAGCTCCAGGCACCTGCGGAGCAAGCACGTGCCTGGGATGGCACATGCTAAGGGGTGGCATTCTGTCCATTCTTGGGGCGGCACAGTCCGAGTGCCTTTTTTTTTTTTTTGCTTGAGGCGGCAAAAATGGTAGAGCCGGCCCTGAGAACAATTGCTTCTAAGGGACATAGCCTTATATACCTGGAGTGATAAAGGGATTATCTATGCAAGCGTTCACACTCTTAGGCCAGATCCTTATGTTAACATGGTTCTTGCTAGACCCATTCCTGGCCAGTGGAGTAGGCAGGGATAAACTCTGCTATAGACCCAGGATGTCCTAGAGTTGGCTTACGCTAGCCATGTTTAATCAAGGACAAGGTTCTAGTTACTTTGAGCCCTGATCCTGCAACTGGGTCTGAACAGGTAGACTCTTGTGCCTGCACTGATCCCTATTGACTTGAATGGAGATTCACCCACTTGGATCTGTTTGCAAGATAGGGGCCACAGTTTGAACTCTAATGCAGATAGGGCCTCTGTAGTTCAATGAAATATGGGAAGTTTAAATGCTAGAGAACCTCATAGTTAAAAGAGTATAGTCAGTTTGAAATCTCCTCAGTTTTAAAAAGAGTCTAAAATAGTCCTGCACCTGCAAATGTCTGTGGTTTTGTGACCACATTTATTTATTTCTTGTCACTATAATAAAAGACCTAGATGAACAGGGGAAATTGTCCAACAGACTATATGGAGGAAACAGCAAAAATGGGTATTCGTAATGTGTTAACAAATGTACAAAGTAAACTGAAAAAAATATTTTTGCTCTGATTCTAGGGGTTATTTGTAAAAACATCAGACAAAAATTGTTCAGACAAGTCTGGACTTCAATTGGTGTTGCCACTTTAAAAAGAAACACAAAATATATGCAAGTATGGGGACCCTTTACTGAATCCACCACGCACTCTAAAGCAGTACCCTGTTCCCCTGGAACTGACTGGCAAATGAAAAACTATATGTGTGAAATATGTCCAAAATGTTGAAGATTTTTTTGTGCTCGAGTATTAAAAGTGAACATATTTTTCTTTTTTCAAAACTTTTCATGAATTTTTCAGTTATATTTTCAAAAAATGTTATCAAAATGGCTATTGAAAACATTATCAGAATTTTTCATTGACCAAACACCTGGTTTTTGGTAAACAAACATTTTCAATATTTCCAATAACAAATATTTTTAAAAGCCCTTTTTTTGTGAAAAATTAAATAGTGCAATTTAAAGGACCATTTTTAACCACAATACCTTTCATTAAAAAAAAAATCAAATTTCTTTACCTCTTCCTCCTCTGAGCATGTTTTTTTGTTTGGTTTGGTTTTTGTTTTAAGATACAGGCAGACAGGGATGGCCCTAGACTAGCTCCCAGCATGTGGGGCCCTAGGCAAACCATGCAATCGGCGCCCCCACCCCCAAACACCAAGGGCAGATCTAAGCTGAGGTTTTTGGTAAACTGGGAAACATTTTGCCCCTTTTTTCCTTTTAATTTTTTTTTTAAACAGAAGCTTAATTATTTGGTTTGTCCATCCGTCCGTCTGTCCAACCAATGTTTCTGAGATCAGATAAAATAGAGAGACAAAATTTTCAGATTTGTACACAACAGCTAGATGATATTTCAGTCCAGAGTCAAATAAAAATGCATTAAAATGTTAATTATAATTTTTATTACAAATCCAAAATCATCCATTATGCTATCCTGCTTTAACTGCCATTACCACCACATCAAATATAGAAAGAAATAAGAAAACTCTTCAATGAACTTTAATTTGTATTTACAAAACACGCTGAATAAAAAACACTCTGTTCTCTTAAAACATGACTTTTCTTGCTTTAAGTTTTGAAAATTCAGTCACTAGTTCTTTTAGATCCAGTTTTCCAGCTATTTCATGCTCTATTGACATTGTGGCAAGTCCAACAAGTCTCTCTTGCACCATGGTTGAATTCAGATATGTTTTTATCAATTTTAACTTTGAGAAGCTATGTTCCCCACTAGCTACAGAAACTGGCAAAGTTAAAAGAATGCGTAGAGCTATAAAAATGTTTGGAAAACTGTCTGAGGGTTTATTTTCACAAACAAACTTCAGTACTTCTTCAGGAGTGGAATGTTTTTTAAGTCATCTTGAAAAAGCCTGAAACTCACTACACAAATCTGTAGCATCAATGTCTTCTGAATTTTCATGATTAAAGCCAACTCCAGTTTTATACAAAATTCTCTTATCTGTTTTGCTGTTTTCTTTTGCAAGCTGTGGATATCATATAGAAAGCCAAATACTGACTCTAGCTGCTGCATCTGTTGAAATCTTTCGTCAACTGAGTGAATAGCAGTATCAAGGACTGCGAAGTAGAAATTCACTTTGAACCTTTGTTTTGGGTTCTGAATGGGTGTGTCTCATTCTTCATATGAAAACTGCTGTTTCTTTTGCTGAATGTGAACTGGCTCTGGTTCAAATTCTGTCGGAAAGTCTATTTCTTCAGCAAGCTCGAGAGAATCTACCAGTGTTCTTTCGAACCCTTCATCACTTCTGAATTCCTCCAGAATATTTTTAGTTTGCTGCAGTTTTTGAATAGCAGAATGTATGTTCAAGTTCTTTTCCTGAAGCTGCTTACTAGTGAGGTTAATCTCAAAAAGGATATTATACCACAAAATGAGTGAAGTCACAAATTTGAACTTGGAAAGGCCATTTGCAAGAGCTTCTGCATCTGAACGTGCCGTATTGCCAGATGATCCAGTAAAGGTAGTATCATCAGAAATTTCAATTAGGGCATCATAAATGTTTCCAAGTTCATAGCGAAGAGGCTTCAAAGCATCAGTGTGACTCTCCCATCTTGTTTGACTAAGTGGTTTCACAGTTAGAGAATTCACACAGCGAATCAGAATCTCCCAACAGCGTGTTGAGCCACAAAAAAAAGCACTTAAACACCTTGCACCAGGTCAAAGAAACTGCTTGTCTCCAAACAGCATCTAGCAGCATCATTGAAAACTAAATTCAGAGGATGCGCACTGCAAGGAATGAAATAGGTCCTAGGATTGATTTCCATCATTCTCCTTTGCACAACACTGTCTTTACCCTTCATATTACTCCCATTATTATAGCCTGGCCACATACGTTTTCAACAGATAATGACATTGTTTCAAGCTCTTGTAGAATAGTTTCAGTCATAAATGCTCCAGTTGTCTCCTTCAGTGGTACAAACCCCAAAAAATGTTCCTTTACGAGCACTTCAACATCATCTTCATCTGCAGACTTTTCCATATACACAAAATGAATGATCATCATCATTTGTTCAACATGACTCACATCTGGTGTACGGTCCAGTATTATTGAAAAGTATTTTGCAGAACAGGCAGCTTCTACATTTTCTTTTTTATGGCATTTGCTAGGATTTGAATCAGTTCATTCTGCATATTTTTTCCTAAGTAATTAACCCATGTTTCATGATCAGTTATTTTACACAGATTCTCCTTCATGACTGGATCAAACAAAGCTAGGTATTCAACAAATTTTAAAAAGTTTCCATTACCTGGAGTGTATAATTTTTCATTTCTACTGCAGCCACAGAATGCTAAATTTTGCCCACCGAGAACTCTCACTAAAGAAATCAGACGCTCTAATATTTGTTGCCAGTATTCTCCTTTTTCCTTGATCACACGTAAATTTTCTTCATCAATAGTTTTTCCTTTTTTCTTTTTTGAATCGTAATTCAAGTTCTTTCCAATTTTGAAAACTTGTTTGTAACTTGCTCGTCCTTTCTTCCTTCTACTTCATTTACTTCAATTTCTGCATATGTCTCTGAAGGTGAATACATTTTCTCCACTTCCATATCAGTCTGATGCTGTGAGCTGCCTTCATCTAGAATCAGAGGGGTAGCCGTGTTAGTCTGGTTCTGTAGAAGCAGCAAAGAATCCTGTGGCACCTTATAGAAGCAAAGAATCCTGTGGCACCTTATAGACTAACAGATGTTTTGCAGCATGAGCTTTCACCCACGAAAGCTCATGCTGCAAAACGTCTGTTAGTCTATAAGGTGCCACAGGATTCTTTGCTGCTTCATCTAGAAGTGAGCTTCCAAACTGCTTCCATGTGGATATGAGCTAACCTCCTCTCCAAGTAAAATTCCTTCATCTGGATGCTGTGAACTGCCTCCATCTTTATTTGGATTAAAGAGAAGATATTTCAGGAAGGATCCCTGCTGTTTTGCTTGGTCCTTTTCCTTCTCAGCCTTTTGTTTACGATACTCAGCTCCTGAGGGTTTTCTTTTTCCTCTTTCTGCCATGGGGTATTTGAATATTGTTATGTACTGTGCTCCCGACTGCAAGCATTATAGCATTAAGAATGGCTGACACACCCACCATGTGGTTGGCGATTTAAACCACATTGCAGCCATCCCAACACGTCTTTTCACTGCTTAAAGGTTCAATGATTAGTAACATACACTCTCTTGCCTATTAAAACAATTAGTTACAGCGTTTACATGGAAACAAAATGACCTTTTTCAACGCTTTAACCCGACACCGGTTGTTTGGAAAGTAATCCCCTTCCTCACAGTTACCCACTTGGAGTGTGACATCATCACTTTTGTAGTCTATTAAGCATTAACGCTGTTACTTTTCTTTTATGGACCTTATTTATTACATGAAAACCAGTTATAACAAAGAAAAGTTAATAATTATACAGCCCGATAATAACGCTAAGGTTTAATAACGCTTAAAGATACTCACATTTTGGATTTATAATGCTGAAAGACGTTATTCTTTATTCTTTGGCACCAAGAAACACAATTTTCCACAGTATTTGCTCGATTCTTAACCATCTACCTGCAAAGTGTGTTAAAATGACCATTTGACATGTATCTCCACTCTACATGAATTTCCAGCTATGCAACCTCGATGTATATTCAAGTTAGGTATCACTAGCATTGCAGCTCTTGCTGATGGTGGATATGTTTCACTGTGGCTGAGTTATTGCTTATCAAAATTGCGGAGTGGGTCATCTTGACCGTACGTCGCAAATTGAAAAAAAAAAGTGCTAAAATATTATTTTTTGCAGTAAATAAAAGATTTGACATATTAATAAATTCTCAGAAATGTAGAGAAATGAATTATAATTCATATTCCCTCCATACACGCACGAGAATTGAGATAATGACATCTTTATTTTATTTGTATTTTTTCATCTTTTTCATTTTTTTTATTTGATTTTTTTTCCTTGAATTTGGAACGCCATTTAACTTGGCACCCTAGGCAATCGCCTAGTTCGCCTATATAGACGGTCTGCCCCTGCAGGCAGAGAATGCAGTACTGGCTTTAGGGAATAACACAAAAAACTTCAGGAGTTGTTTAATATTTAAGGCATGGTGCAACTTTTACTCCCGGAGTTAGTCATATTATAAGCAGGTCAATGAATGGAACTACTTGTACAAGTAGGTACTTACCATCTTGAGTAAGGGATTATACAAACAGGCTCCTCAGTGGTCATGCTTCTAAAGAAGTCAGTAGACTTTTTAAAAATTCCTCAATAAATAATATAATAATAATTAATAATAAATAATTTGTATTACCACAGTGCCCAGGAGCCCACTGTCCTCATGCTGTACACAGAACAAAATGACAGTCCCTGGCCCAAAGGGTTCACAATCTAAGTATAAGACAAAATACTGCCATGCACAAGAGTTAAAAAATCAGGAGTCACACTCCAAAATATCATGAAACTGGCTTTAAAATCATCACGTTTTAAAAATTAATAAAATATGAGATATTTTCATGCATCTTCTGGTTTCTGAGTCTTTAAGGTACAGTTAGTTAATATTTTCAAGTTTTTCTCTGCAACTATCAGGGCTAGAAACTTTTTTTTTTTAAAGTAAGAAAGAAAGCAATCAGAGGTATTAAGGAAAATATCAAATCTCACAAGGGTTGAGAACAGTGCATGATTTGTGTGCCCCTGTATTATTTTTAGGTCCTGCTTTTTCACTACAAAACAAAAAGCTGCAACTTCATAGTTATTTCTTGATACTGGAGTTGTAACTGTAGACTGCAAAAAAGACACTACTGGGTTAAAAAAAAACAACACTCCATACTCATGTCATTAACAACACCTGAGATTGATAAAAATTTAAGATTTTTAAACATCCAATTTTCTTTTCTCTACTTATTCAGGTTTACCTTTTATGTTTCTTTCAACTGTGGACAATGAGATTAGACTAGTCAATTTCCTGGTTGTTTATAATTAGCTTCTAGTTAATATCACTTCAGACTATTATGCAGTAGTGCAATGTGGAAGGGTTTGGATTGCGAACATTAGAGGAGAACATTTATTTACTTCAAAAATCTATTTCTGCTGGGATTTTCAAAATACATTAAAGCATAGTTATTGGCTGTAGATTTGTTTGTTTGTTTTAAACAAAACCTAAATTCGGAGCTAAATTTGACCTATATGTCTCTAATTTAGAAGAGACAATTCTGAGATTTTGATATCATGTGCTCATGATACAATGCTTGTAATTTAATACCCTTTGTAGAGCACTGTATGATTAGAATTGTCTGTGAAAACCTTCCAAAACCGGTTTCTTTTTCTTAGAGAATGTTCCAGCTCTCTAGCCTGCTCATGCAGTTAAATTAATCTCTCAGCATAAAAGTATCTGTTGTTTTTAATTTGTCTGAACTGAATGTATTGTATTAACACTTCTTGAGTACAAAACACACTTCAGAATAAAATGATATATTGAGAACTGGCTTGTCCTTGGCTATGTGTCTCCATCTGACATGTTACAGATTTCTAGACACAAACTGCCTGAGGCATTTTAATATTTAAATAGTTGTGATTATAAGCTTAACCACCTCAGAGCTTAGTGGCTAACTGTCGAGCCCTTAAAAAGAAGTTTTGGTAATGAAACTTCTTATACAAACAGCAGCTTGGATTCTCTGCTCGTGGTATTTTAAGAAGAGTATGCACCTATTTTTATATGACAATCACAGACCTCACCCAGTCCAGAAGTGAGTAAAAGGATTTAGATTTGACTATGAGCAGACACTTTAGCCCAGATCCACAAAGCTATTTAGGCACAGACCTAAACCCCACATTTAGACACCTAAATCTCAATTTTAGGCTTCATTGCAATCTACAAAACCCAAAGTTGGCTGCCACCGAAACATTAGGTGCCTAAACTCTGTGACCAAATTTTTGCAATAAAAGTTCCCTAGGTACATAAGTTTCTGCCTCTGGCCATGGGCACTGCTTCCTCCCTCTAGCTGTCTGGATGCCTGTCTCCTGGCATCTGTAAAACTCTTTCAGGCCCTCACATAGAAGGTACTAATGTATAATTTTAAAGGGTTATTATTCATCTCTCATTTACAAAGAAAGACAGTAACGGAGATAGACCAGAGTTACAGTATTGCTGTATAGAAGGCCCTCACCAGTCCTATTATAAAATAATAATAAGCACACCTCCAGTCCCTGATACTTTGTTATCTTTTTCTAAGAACTTTTTCCCAGAATGCCTTTTTGAATCTGGCCTTTTAAATATAGCAGAGACAAGCAGCAACCTGCCCTTTTGTAGCCAGTTGAAACTAGTAGCTTCTAGGTGTGTTTCTTTCTTTTTCAGCTGGTAAGTGCCTGTTATATTTTTCTTTCCTTAATGATGAGATGGTCCATTCTTACAATTTCTTAGTGGGAATTCTGTCAGATTGTCAAAGAGAAAATTGTACATTTTTGGTTCTTTCTTTCTCATCCACAGATCTCCCAGGGAAAAATAAATGTCTTAACTGAGGTATTGGTGAGCTTTCTTGTTGTTGCTTTTAAGAGTACTTCAGTATTTCTGAAAGTCAGAGTCACAGAGACTTAATTGTTAGTAAATTTCATGCTGGTGAATAGTGCCAACTTGAAAGCAGTGAAAGTTTTAATCTTCTCTTTGTATCCAGAATGGATATAGGCCAGGTAATAATAATACAATTTCTTCCCCATCCATAAGCTGGAGAGCAGGGCCGGTGCAACCATTTAGGCGACCTAGGCGGTCACCTAGGGCGCTAGGATTTGGGGGGCGGTATTTTCTTCAGCAGCGACCGCGGTGGCCAGATCTTCAGCCGCCCCAGTCGCCGCCAGCATTTAGGCGGAGAGAGCTGAGGCAGGGGAGCGCGGGGAGGGCCACCTGCAGCAAGTAAGGGGGGGGCGGCACGCAGGGGAACTCCCTGCCCCAGCTCACCCCTGCCCCGCCTCCTCCCCGAGCACACTATGGCTGCTTCACTTCTCCCGCCTCCCAGGCTTGCGGCGCCTAAGCTGATTGGCGCCGCAAGCCTGGGAGGCGGGAGAAGTGAAGCAGCGACGGCATGCTCAGGGTGGAGGTGGAGCAGGGGTGAGCTGGAGTGGGGGGGTGCCTCAGGGCGGAGGGGGGAAGCTGCCGTGGGGGGGCGCCTCAGGGCGGGGGCTCAGGGATGGGGGAGGGCGCAAGGTGGAAGTTTCGCCTAGGGCGCGAAACATCCTTGCACCAGCCCTGCTGGAGAGACCACTGTGAGAGAAAGGTGGTGATTCAGTTTTTGTCTTGTTTGCGAATGCAGCAACCAATAGGGTTAAGGTGTAAGTCTGTGCTGTGGACAAATATTCACTTGGATCTACGCTACACTGAAAAGTTATATCAGCATTGGTCAGGTGTGTGAAAAAACACACCCTAACTGATGTAGTTATACTGAAATAACCCCCAACAGCTATATAAATGGAAGTAGGCTTCTGTCAACATAGCTATCCTCATTCAGGGAGGTGGTGATCTTGCACTGACAGAAAAATCCCTTCTGTTGGACATTCTGTTGGACAGCATAGTATCCATAGTGTGGACATACCCTGAGACACGCCCCCCCCATCCACCTCTGACCTCAACTTATTTCACAGTCATTACCATTTTCATGACTTATCAGTAAATATCAGTCTAGTGCTTGATTTACGCTGATGACTTAGAAGTGAAAAACCTCTCAGCCATAACAAGCACCCTGAATTATTTCAGTTCTCTCAAGTAATACTGTTAGAAGGGAGAACAACCTCATTTACCCCCAATAGTGCATATAACTGGCATGTTAGCAAAGGATCAGTGCAGGTTAACCTTATATCTGAACCTGTTTTCATTCAAGTCAGTGGAAGTTCTACTATTGATTTCAGTGGGAGCAAGACTAGTCCCTTTATATACACAGAGATCACACCTACCATTGAGGTGCGGCCACCTGTAGGAGGGACTGTTAAAGAGTTTTCAGCAATGCTTTCCAACAGTTCAGAGCGGGGAGTGAGGGTGATCTTTAGGTCAGCAGAATGTAATCATCCAAACTGGACATGAGTCTTTTGGTGTTAGCACTGGTAATCTGGTTACAACCATTACAGGGTCTTTAAATCTGTACTGAAACATGTATTAATAACATGTCTGAAACAGTCTCTAGGTGGAAATTTTATGAGCAGTGTACAATCAGTGTAAGTAAGCATGTCACAAAGTTGCCTAGGCTCTCATACCTCAGAAGAGCGCACCCTGTCATGCACACTCACTCATTAAAGTGATGGTTTTTTCTCTGTTTTCCATTTGGTATTTGATTCTGCTCCCACTGACTTCAGAGAAATATGATCTATTCCTTTGTGTTCTGAAAGTTTGGGACTTCAAGATACTGCGTAGCTTTTGGGAGGTAATGAGTGCCCTTAACCTGGACTTCATTCAGAGCTGAGGGTGCTGGTCACCTCCACTGTCAGGCCCTGAAAGCTATTCAAACATAATTGTTGTTAGGTTCTTCTGTGTTTACTTCGGTATGCAAACTGTTTTCTCCTGCAGCCCCAAAGCTAAGTTTCAGAACCCTTTAATATCTAATACATCCTATGTTGGGAGACTGTCTTGCTCCTGCAGGGCAATGGAGTTGATAATCTAATACTGCAAGGTCTTTTCCAACTCTAGCTACCTGGATCCTAACGAGGGCTGTTGTTTGTAAAGCTTTTCTGAGAGCACAGAAGAAACAATGGCACTTGGAGGTACAGTGCAGCACTTCAGAACACTAGGGAATCCATGGAGATGGTGGGGAAGACCGCCTAGGGAATCATTAAAAAAAATTAACATGGGTTAGTAATAAGTGAGGTGGAAATGGATTGGAAGAGGGGGCTTTCTCTTCAGCGGGAGAGAAGGCTTTTTGCAGGTGTTGCTCAAATTTCCACTACATTCCTCCTATAATGATTATTATTATGATTATTTGCTAGACAGGAAAGGAGACAAGATCTCTGCCACAAGGATTTTACAATCTGAACAGGCAACACAGAGGGAAAGGGGCAATGAGATAAGAAGCACAAATGGGCAGTGCCATTTAGCAGCAATCTGTATTAATTCCATATTTTGGGGAAAGTTTTTCATTATTACTTTTTCCTTTCAGCTAATTTAATAGAATCATAGAAATGTAGGGCTGGAAAGGACCGCAAGAAGTCATCAAGTGCAGCTCCCTGTGCTGTTTGTTAATCATCTTTACAAGCCCAATATTGTATATGATGCAAATTGTATTCACACACACACACACCACACACCCCTCAACACATAAAACAGAAATTGCAAACCGGAGGCAGCCTACACTGGGACCTGATATATTTCTGAAGAGTGTGAAGGTGCTGATAGCTCATGGTATTTCTTTCCCATGCTTTTTATGCAACTGCCTTGAAGTTATTTGTCATCAGAAGTTGGGGATAAAACTATACAGCAGAATTATCTTCTATGTGGGAACCTATTCCTGAATGGCTGGAAATGGGGAGCACAAAGCCTACCCACAATCGGGGAGACCACAAAGTGATATACATTAGGACTTCAGTATAGCAATTTGATCCACATAGGCCTTGTTTTGTAAATTAAGCTCCTTTTGGAACTCAGTTGATTACCTCCTGATTATATTGTCAGGCAGCTGATCTTTTATACATTTGAGCAACATATTGGGGCAAATCTACCAACCATGCACACTCTAAATTCCCCTTGAAATCAATGGGGTACAAAAGGTACAGGATTGGGCCTTTGTTTTTGTCAGAGTACACTTCTTTATTCCCTTTTTCCACACACTTTCTTTGTTTCTCAACTCAGCCTATCCTTTTTCCAACACAAATCTGGGGATATTCCATAATGGAAAAGAATCTCATTTATCAGGACAGCAAAAAGGGAGGTATGCCAGTGTTTGTATTGTCATCATAGCGCTGTTCACATACAAGCCTGTGGTCAACCCAGGAATTGGAAAACTAGTCATCTATCTTTCCCTTCATCCTCACTATGTCCCACTTGGCATAGCAGCCAGGCAGTCTGCATTGTTTAGTTTAAAATTTAATGTTTGCAGATGGCCTTAGCTGAAATGTTCATTTTATTGACAAAATATGCTTCATGTGATTATTAAATTATGCCTAGTTCTCTTTCCTTTGTCATATTGTCCTTAATTTGTACACAGAGCTCCTGGCCATATAACATGTCAGTTCTTTTTTTATCAGCTTTGAATACCAACTATGCACTGCAATTTCACTATAAAGTTCATGTTTCCAAGCTGAAGAAGATTCCAAAGAATCATGGGAATTAGTGAGGGAATATATGTACATGTCCCAGACTTGCTGAGTCTTGCTACTTGGAGGAAGATTCCTCACTTTTGGATTCACCTCGAGGCCATTTAAAAAAATACTTCCTTCGGGTGACAAAGGATTTTCATGTTTCAATTAGACACTTAAAATCACCTTCTTCCAGATGGCTGGCTTGATAGCTCCCATACCAGTCAGCATATGCTGCCCTAAGGGATATTTCCTAGTGCTTTGTCCAGTTTTCTTTAAGAATGTCCAAAGTGTTGGAATTTCTACCAACTTTCCTTCAATAGCACTAAATAGGGCCCAGCTATGCAAATGCCTTTACATGGAAATAACTTTACATATGTAAGGAGATCCAGTTTTAAAATCAATGGCCTCAGTCCTCCAAACACACATGCTTAATTTTATGCAAATAGTCCCAATTACTTCAATAAGCACTCTCAGTGCAGAAAGCTAAAGGCATCTCTTGTAAGCCTTTGCAGGATCAGCACCTAAAACAATAAAGTGTAATGAAGGGGAGAGGGGCATTTATCTTTTTCTGAAGACTTTACTACTTGAAATAGTCACTGATCTAAGACACCACCCCCAAAAAGTCACATGTGATTAAGAATATTTTTTAGAAGTCAAAAGTGGGATGAGTTTGTAAGGCAGCAGGTAACAGCAGAGATCAGGGGAGTAAATGAAATGTGGAGCCCCAGGGCAAGAAAAAGAAGCCAGAAAAAAAGTCCTGCAACTTGGCTTTGCAATTTTTTTCTTCTTTTCCCCAAAGTTGTTTTTTCCACACACACAATTTGGGTGTTTTTAACCCTTTTCATGTCCTCCTCCTTTTCCTAGTTTTCATGCCCTTTTCTGCTGAAAGTGCAGGATCACAAAAGGGGTGGCAATTAGGTTCTGGGCTCCGGGCTGGGAGGCTATTCGAAGGAAAGGGGGGAGCGCAGGGGCACTTGGAGATCCCCGGGCCCGGCTGGCTGCGCCTCCCTCCCCCGGTTCGGGGGGTCCCCGGGCTCGGCCCCCGAACGCCCCTCTCTTCCGTTCTCCATGTCATTTCCTGTGCTAATAAGATGGTGGTCACGGCCGGGAGGGAGGGAGCCGCCGCCGCCTCCGCCGAGCCCGGCCCGGCCATGGGACCCGTCCTCGCCTGGGACTAGCGAGCCGGGCTGGCCGGGCCGGCGGGGAGGGACGGGGCAGGGAGCCGGGGGCCCCCGGGCGGAGCGGGTCCCCCCACGCCGAGGCGGGGCCCCCGAGCCCGCAGCGCCGAGGTGAGTCAGCCCCTTTGGTAGCCAAGGTGGCCACGAAAATGGCTGCGGAGCGCGGGGGCGGAGGGGGGCGGGCTGCGGGGCCGGAGCCGCAAAGGGCGGGAGCCGGGGCTCCCTGCGGAGGGGGCGCTGGCGGGAAGGGGCCTCCCCCCACCCACCGGCCTGCCCCGGGGTCCGCGGGCGGGCAGGTAGGTGCCTTCCCCTCCCTTTCCCCCGGGCGGGCGCTGGGCTCGGCCCCCTCCTCCCCGCCCGCTCCGATGTTGCCTTTTTTCCTCCCCGCCCCTTCCTCCCCTAGTTGTTACATTGTATCCGGTGAGTGACGCTGCAGCGGGCCAATGGGCGATGGGGGAAGGCGGCGAGCGTTCGAGATTGGAACGCGGGGGCGGGGCCGTGGGGCCGCTAAAGGAATGGGGGGCGGGGGCGGTGAGAGGAGGTGAGGTGCTGGTTTGTTGGGGGTTGGAGTGGGAGGCTGTGGGGGGCAGTAACTGGGTGTTAGGGGGGAATTGGTTATTGGGGCGGGAGATGCTGAACATAGTTATATGTTGGGGGAGAGGGGGGTGAGGCTGTGTGCTGGATGAGGGAGTGTGTTACACTCTCCCCCACTGCACTCGGTACGTGCGCTGGTTAATTTCTGTTCAAGTTCTTATACCGTGCCCATCAGTGTCTTCCCCTAGTCCCCTTAAGCTAAAGGTGTAACTCAGAATGGTACTGCTGGGTTAGCTTTGCATTTTCCTTGCTTGATAAGGACCTTTCTGTGCGGAGCCTGCCCATCCTCAAGATTCTGGGATGCGCCACTGGGAAGTGTCATGCCTTGCTAGTATTTCTCACCTGGTCTTGTCAGCTACTGCAGAATTTAAGATTTCATTAAATAATTATAGCTAGCACAGCAAAGCAAACCTCTGAACATGAGCAAACACTATCTTATGTAAGTGTAGCTACACTGATGTAGCCCACTCGGAGAAGTGTGAAATGGTCCCATTTGTATAAAGGTGTCATTGACTCTGAAGCCTAAGGATGTCAGTTTAAATGTCAGCACTAATTACTCTATTGTTTATTGTTTTAACAAAAACTTCAGGCTGGTTTGAGATTATAGGTGGGCCGTGAGTAGTGTACAATCAGTTCGTTGTTCCCAAAATAACCACTGTTGCAAATAGCACAGAGAGAAATTCTCAAATAAAAAGTTAAGTTTGTTTTTGTGGAGTTATATGTAGTATTCACGAGTATTTGGACAGCCACTGCAAATCCCAAACTTTTTACAAATGATCATTCATCCAGCAATTGGCTATACTATTTGCTATTGATCATTCATTTCTACTTTTGTGTAAACCATTTGTTGCCACTCAGGAAACAGACACAGTATCATGTGGTTTGTGTGACGAACCACACATCATGCATAACCCAAGTTAGCCTCTCACAAACACCCCAGAGGCTGAAACTTGTTCTCATAAGTCACTGGTCAGATACTTCCAAATAACAGATTTGCAGAAATCACAGTTTGGTTGTGAATGATTTGAAGCTGAAAAAAGTGTGAAATCTTCAACAATAAAATAGTTGCAGTGAATAATTGAAGAAGGCCTAGCTACTTGCTTTTATGGTGCCTGTTAGTGTGGTGCCTGGATTTAGCACTTAGAAATAATTTACATTTTCAAACCATTTTACAAAGTAAGCCTCACCACCCCATACTCTCAGTAGGTAATTAAGCACTATCCCCTACTAAGAGAAACACGTTTCAGAGGCAAAGTCACTAACTCGAGTTCTCACAGCAAGTCCACACTAGAGCAGCCAGAATTAGAATTTTTGAGAATCTGGCTCCAAGTTCAGCTTGTTGGATTCTGATCCATATAACATGACTAGATAACAAATGTGAAAAATTGGGATGGGGGCAATAGGTGCCTATATAAGAAAAAGTCCCAAATATTGGGACTGTCCCTATAAAATCGTCACCCTAGATCCATCTATGTATAAAAAAAATTAGAAGTTATTTAAACGATGGTGGGCCAAAATACAAGGTTAAAAACTTTGCACTTGGTCATCCTGTATTGCATACAGGAAAAAAAAAGAGTGGCTTGAAGTCAGAATTGGAAGGTGTGAAATATTGTTTAGGATTAAGAAGGCTTTTGGTAGTACTTAAAGTAAGAGTGGATGAGAGAAGACAAAGAACTACATCGTGCAATGTAACATTGTTTTTTTATATCAGCTGTATTTTTAAACCATTTAAACACCATAAATAATTTAACAAATAACTGACTCTTGCTACGAGAATTAGGAGTTATGCTGTTGTCTGGACTGATGAGCCCTCAAGGTTTTTAATATGTTTGCTAAAAGCTAAGTCTATGTGGAGTACATTTCCTTGGGAGGAACTAAAACTTGTACTATCCAGGGATCTACTTATGTAAAAGAATAAGATCTGCATTTTCCATTTTGAGTCAAAGCTGGTCTCTGTATTTTCATTTACCCAGTATTAATGTTAGTAAGGTTCACATTGTCTGATTTTAAAATTAAAACTGAGAAACACTCTTTCCCCTGCCCTAAGTCCCCCACACAGTGGAAATGGAAAGGTTGTGGCAGTGCTTTGCTGAAGTAATTTACCATGTAGGAAACATTCACCTTCTTTGTTTGAGCTGAATGCATATTGCTGATATGAGCAGTGAAATTCCTTTTATTTTTGTTATTAAATCCTTGATGCTTCCTTCTGAACCCACCCCCAAGAAGTGAGGAATATGGCTTCTCAGGTTGGGAGGAAATCAATTCCTTTGATTCTCCAGGCATTCCAGTTGGGGAAGTGAGAGAACTACATCAAACCATAGTAGAACCCTGGCTTGTTGAAATAGGAAAGCTGTAGTTCAGCCTCTACACAAAACCGTTGGGCCCTGTGTTCCCTTCTCTTTTCAGTGACTAGGATCTTATATAAATTGAAGAGAAAAAAGGACTGATTTTAAAAAACCAACAACCTAAAACCTATCACAGCAAACCATTGTTCCTCTAGCACTGTGAGGGCATAGAGTGTTTTACATTAGGTGTAGTGTACTTAAAAAAATATTGATCCCTGCCCCAAAAAGCTTACAGTCTAAGGATCCAACCTGCTAAGCAGTTCCTGGGAAGGAAAGAACAACTTCAACTCCCACTAGAGTCAGTAGAAGTTAAGGGTACTTGGCACCTGACAGACTTGAACCCTAAATGTTATCTTGGTATGGAGTGAAATGTTACAAAGCAATGAAAGCAGGGAGGGAAGTGGCTCTATTTTTTAAGCTCTCTAATGACATAAAAATTAGGACAGGGCATTTTTGCTTTAAATTTGAAGATTATGATCTGAAACAAAACATAGTATTAGGATGTATATTTATTTTCAGGCAAAGGACATTTCTGCCTAAGACACTATTCTCTACTGGCTTACAAATAACAGTCGAGCATTTCCCTGAAATATAGTTCACACACATGTATATCAAGCACGCTATTGTCTTGACATTAGCTCTTTAGCTTTCTGGTTCTGAGTCACATTAGCTGCTCTAAGGCTGGCAACAATCACTTGCTTTTTGGATAGGTCAGTGGGAAGGATTTTGGTGACAGTGACTTTTGCACTGAAATCTAGTTTTAAGAAAACTTGATTTCCTGCAGTTAATTATTTTATTGCTTTGCCATTTAATGTAGTAATGCAAGGTTTTTTTGCTGAGAATTTTTACTTTTATTTGTTTTTTATCCCCAGCAATAAAATGAAGGAACGTCTTAAAATCTCCAGAAGATTTGCCTGGAGAAGCTAAACATAGCTCCATATGCATCACATGAGGGTGCGCATGTACCTAACACAGAGAAAAATCTATTGCTTTCACAAGAGAAGCTAAAATAAGCAAAACGACATTTTGCTGAATATGTAGTGCAGCTCTTTGGAATCTTAAGAAGTTGGTAGTCCCTTAGATTCTGTTTGCCATTTGTCTAGATGTAATTCACATGCTTTCCCAGTGCAAAATTGGAGTTCTCTTGTCTCAAATACTTGCCCTTTGGTTACTGTCAAGCACAGTGAGTACAGGTTCTTCTGACTTCAGGTATGTGAACTTCCAATGGCACCTTATCTGTTATAAAGGCAGTCTGTGCATTCAGCAGCTGCCATTATTAGGCAAATCACAGAAACATTACCACATGGTAATATTTATTAGACTACTGCCCCGTCATTTTGCTAAGCTCCGTACAGACACAAAATAAGAGAATTTGTCTGCCCCAAAGTGCTTGCAAGCTAAGTCAACCTGACAGAAAAGGGCTTGGAGGAGAAACAGAGTCATAGAAAGGTGAAGTAAATTGCCTCAATCACACAATAGGACTGTGTTAGATCAGGGAATAAGAACCCAGGTCATCTGACTCTCAGTCCAGTGCCCTATCTAGACTGTGCTGGCTTTGGTTGGGCTGCTTAGCTTTTCTGCACCTAATCCCAGTCTACCCTCCTTCTCTTAAATTTACATTTGCAACACATTCCACCAACAAGGGCACTAACTAGTTTTTGCTTGAAAAATGAGAAGGTCACCTCTGCAACCCTGGCTTTTGGAATGAGAAGCATAAGGTTTCATGGACCAACGACTCCTGCACAGTTGTAGGAGGTTGTAGCGTCTCCCTTAGCACTGGCCTTTTCCCTAGTAATGGGGCAAGTGGGTGCTCATTTTACAGGCTTTGGCTCTCTTCCCCATTTTCTCTCTGCTGCTGAAGGCTTTTTTTCCCCCTTAAGTGGAAAGGTTCCTTCTATACCAATGGTCCCATTTTAGCACAACATTGGCCCAGTGCAATGTTGTGATTTAAGGATTCCCTGTTGGTTGAACTCATGGAGGGAAGGTTGGGGGCTGGTCACTTGATTCCATTGCCTAGACAAAAAGTCAGAGAGGAGAACATGCTGGGAGAATCTTCAGAATAGAGGGGATCCCCAAGAGAGCAATCACACTGCAGACTGAAAAGGCCAAATAAAGAACACAGAAAAGCTCTACATGTGGCCTCTGGAGGGAAGGGGTGAGAACAGAGAGGTGGGTGAAAGAATAACAGGGAGAAAACAAGAAAAGCTTTCCAAGGCAGGGAGCATATGGTTTTGTTCTACAAAGTGCCTATTTCATGTCAAACACTTTATTAATAATAGGAAAGATTGGGTAGGTGAGAGAGTGGGAAAGGAAAAGGTGGTAATTCTGAGGTGCTGCATGGGCAAATATTTACCATTTGGAAATACTCTGTATATAATGTAAACTAATGGAAACTGGTCTGTGAACAGTTTTCACACTGTGGACTGCTCATTAAGTGATTCAGGCTACAGCAAGGGGCAGTGTGGGGGGAAAGAGAAGGTATTTGAATTCCCAAAATCTCAAGTTATTTTGGCTGAAAGAGTGAGGCTGTTCAGAATGCTGATGCTTAAACTGATACCCTTAGGCTTCAGAGTCAACACCTCATTGAGATGAATGGGACTCATAGACATTAAAGCCAAAAGGGCCCCATCATGATTATCTAGTCCAGGGGTCAGCAACCGGTGGCTCGCAGCTCGCCAGGGTAAGCACCCTGGCGGGCCGGCCCGGTTTGTTTATCTGCCGCGTCGGCAAGTTCGGCCGATCGCGGCTCCCACTGGCCGCGGTTCGCGGTCCCAGGCCAATGCGGGAGGCAGGAAGCGGCGCGAGCCGAGGGATGTTCTGGCCGCGGCTTCCTGCCTCCCGCATTGGCCTGGGACCGCGAACCGCGGCCAGTGGGAGCCGCGATCGGCCGAACTTGCCGACGCGGCAGATAAACAAACCGGGCCGGCCCGCCAGGGTGCTTACCCTGGCGAGCCGTGAGCCACCGGTTGCCGACCCCTGATCTAGTCTGACCTCCTGCACATGCAAGCCACAGAACCTTGCCCACCCAGTCCTGTAATCGGCCCATAACCTCTGGCTGAGTTACTGAAGTCCTGAAATCATGATTTAAAGAGGTCAAGTTACAGAGAATCCAGCACTTACACTAGTTTAAACCAGCAAGTGACCTGCGCCTTATGCTGCAAAGGAAGGCAAAAAACCTTCTAGGTCTCTGCCAGTCTCACACTTCACATTTCTCAGAACTATTGCTTAAAAGCTTTGTGTCTTCAGCCTCCAGAAGACAACATTCCAAGCGTTTCACATTCAAAACATTTTCTTTGCATTCAGAAGGTGAAAACATATATATATTTTTTAAATGAAAGCTAAAATCTTTGGAAACTGATGGTCTCCAAAGAAATGTCAATGAAATATACTACAGGCTACCATCTCAGTGCAACCCATAGGTCACAAATAGCTATCATTTTTATAATGTGCCCATCGCCAGGGTATCTAGGTGTATACATCTAATAATTTAAGCACACTTCACACAAAAGGCATGCCTACACAGCAGCTGGGAGGTATGCTCCACAGCTAGTGTAGACATACACTAGCTCTGCTTGAACTAGCATGCTAAAAATAGTTGTGTAGTGTGGCAGTACAGGCAGTGACTCAGGTTAGCTGCCTGAGCACAATCCCACCTGATCCCTGGGGTACCTGCCCGGGGAGCTAGCCTGAGCTTCCACTCTTGCTGCTGCTGCTGCGGGCACACCACTATTTTTAGCACACTAGCTTGAGCTGAATTAGAGTGTATGGGTCTGTGTGAGCTGGGAACCATACTTCTTAGCTGTTGTGTGGGCATACACAGAAGGACTAGCTTCTCTACCCCTCTCTCGTTATGCTGCTGTTTCTTAGATGACAGTTTTACTTCAATTGTCTGCCTGCACCAGCAACATAGCCCAGCCATTTTACAGCTGCTATTAGGCAAACCACAGCATGCCCCATATGATGGTATTTATTTGTAATGTCAGTTTATACAGTGTGCCTGACAGAAATGTTGTAGGCTTTTGAACTCTTAATAAAAACATATCAGTAAAGAAATTAAAGTTGGTGCCGTGTTAACCTACAGAGCTAAGATCTTCCCTGTCTCATTAAAAGCCTTGGTGAAAGACAATAGAGGCCTGGCAATGGATTGCCTTGGAGGCCAATGGTTTGAAGTTGTGTTGGACCAAGATGGGAAGCAAATTCCAGAATCAAAGTTCTCTACCAAGTATATCATGTCCCTGTCCCCTCTCTTCTCCAGTACCTCAGCTGGAGATATAACATGCCATTGTATAACATGGAGAGAGAGGCAGGTTTCTTAGGGTATGTCTACACTAGGGATGTAAATGTGGTTTTTAAAAGTACCCATTTAAACTATTAAAATTATATAAGTTAACCATTTAATCATTAACATGACGGGACAGGGTCAGGGGCTGTTGCTTGGCCCCACACAGTGAGGTCCAGGCTGCTGCCAATCTGTTTTAAACATTAACTGCAATATATTAAAGGTAAGCTAATACTTATTGGTTAACTGTTTAACCATTTAATATTTTACATCCCTAGTCTACACAGCAAAGAAAATCTCACAGCTGGCCAAGCCTGTGGACTCAGGCTCATGGCTGCAGGGCTGTAGACTTCTAGGCTCCTGCTGGAGCCCAAGTTCTGGTACCGTTCCACCTCACAGGGTTGTAGAGCCCACACAGCAGCCCAAGCCCAGATGTTTACACAGCAGTGAAACAGCCCCACAGCCCAAGCCCTGCTCGCCTGAGTCGGCTGGCACAGGCCAGCCGCAGGTGTCTAGTTCCTGTGTAGAAATACCCTATGATACACAGGACCCAAATCATAACAGGCTTTATCAGTTAAACCAGCAGTTTGAATTACACCTCACATTTAACAGAAAGTCGGTTTAGTTCATAGAGCACATGGCAGTCCCCTTGGCAAGATGCCCAGCTGAGCAAGTGGAGAACCATATTCTCCGTTAACTAAAGCTTCAGAGTGGTCTTGACAGTTGGATTAGCCCTTGTAGCCGCAATATTGTGACCACTTGGGTGCTAACTAATGTGCCAGGTATGTCACATATGAAGTGCTGATGTCCCAAATGGATTGGAGAGCAGAACTAAAATAGAAAGGCATGCTGTCTGTCATTACTTAGGGGCATCGTCAGAGGTGTGTGAAGGGAACCCAAGACTGGTATAGCAGGGGGTACTGTGGGTCAGAAATAATCTGCACTGGCAAAGCTGAGTGCCTGTAGTTTTGTGGAGCCTGATTTTGGGCAAGCCCCTGTGGTTGGCTTAGCTCTCAAATTAATTGCCAAAGTCAATGAAGGCTCATATGTGTGTAACTGGGGTGATGCATGAATATAAACTGGTGACAATGCATGAGCTGATGGTATGAAACACTATCTCATATTTAGGCATTTTTTCTTAACTTCCACTGAAAGCCACACACATTTCTGTTTGTATTACACTAGCATAAAGCAAAGTGAACCTATTTATTTTCACTCCTATCTGAATTCATGAGCCAGGACACAGATATATGTTTGGGAATCCCACACTTGTGAACAATAAACAGGAGTGTTACAGACCTGAAACTTTTACGAGTTCCTGATGAGTCCTATTTCTAAGTTCACCCAGTCAAGGTCAGTAATTGGAGCTATTATTGCTAGGGGACATCAAATGTTTCCATGCTGACAATTTAAGGCAACAGCTGAAACATTGTATAGCACATTCTCTTTCAGTACAATGAAACTTTATTTTGATCACCTTTCATAGAAACCATATCCTAAACTGCTGTATTAAGTTAAATAAATATAGTTGCAGAGTCAAATAATAACTAATAAGACAGGAATAAATAACTAATAAGAAGAAACTAATAAGAGAGGTAAATGCAAGGGAGAAAATATGTTTTCAGTTGCAATTGTTTTAAGGATGAAAATTCTAAAATCATTTGTACCTTTCACTCCGGGTTCCCAAAATGCTCCTTTGATTGCTGGCTTCCCTTTTACACCAAGTCTGTGCAGCCTGTCTCCTTATTGTAGTCTGCTATTTTCTTTGAAAGAGGAGACATTTTGCTTGGAAGGTACCAGAACAGATGTTAGATATGGCTGCAGTTAGTGACTGGCCTTTTAACCCACCTCAAGAAGCAATTACTGAACTCTGTCAATAAACTTGGAAAACTGACCTCAACAGAAATCAATATTGGTGATTGATTCTACTCAGTCATCATAATACATTCTCATTTATATAAATATATATTAGAGACTGCACATGTACTTGTCTCATGAGGGCTTGAAAAAATCCACTTTCCTAGGCAAGTAGGAAGCATCTCTGAATAGGTACCATCAACTTTGGCAGGATCCAAGCTTTCTGTTTTTTTACTTCTGAGTTTCTATCACTTACGGTTATAAAGAAAACTTCCATACATGAATAGCATGTAACCCAGTGCATTGATGTCTGCCTGAATTTTGATGGTACCCAGGCTTCTGCTTCTTACAGGTTTTGGAGGGAAGGAGGTGTGGCAGTGCAAAAGTAGCTTTCATAATCCTGGCTAGTAGGCAAAGTCCTTGGGCCATTGGGAACTTTATGAATTCTTCAAGCCTTGTGCATTCGTTAGCCCTCCAGAGCCATCATTCATATATGGTTAAATATCCCTATGTGCATGGTGGGTTGCTTTGTTCCTTGAGAAATCTGTTCTGTACACTGGAAATGTGTCGGAAAATAAACTGATAGGATTCCAGTGCTATAGAGTCTGTTCAATATGGAGCAATTGCAGGGGCTGTGCTTTCTTTATCTTGTACATCCAGAGGCTGTAAATACTTGCTGGATTGCTTTCTTCATGGCATTGAGAGTTAGCGCCAAGGAAATCAATGCTATTTCCTTCATGATTCCGTGGACTTTGCTGATATTTGTTGAGTAGGATTATTCTGTGGCCATGTGTTTGAAAGGCTTTTCTGGATATTCTGGCCTAGCATGCGGGTTTCTGTGGTCAATGGGATAGTTTGTTCTTCTGAAGTATTGTAAGGTTTTTCGTTAACTTTGCTATGAATTGGATTAAGCCTTTCCAGTCTTTGTTGTTGTTGTTGTTTGCATTAGTGTGTGTTCTTTAAATTTAGCTGCAGCTATTCTTGCATAAACTGCTTGCTAAGGGGATAGAATGCACCCTCAGAACAGAGATATGAGGGAATATAACTTCAGAAGTGCCCTGTCTCTGTGAGAGGCTCTGTGCAATTAGAGTAACTGGGTTAGGGAATGCAGTACCCAAACTTCCCCATCTCTGTATAGAAGGGAATGTGCAGATAGAATTATAGCGTTGATGAATTCAGCACACGGATATCTGATTTCTTGGCAGATTTGATCCCAGGAGTATCTGGCCTGCAGCCTACGCTGAGGAAAAGGCGGTCAAAATGACCACACTCAGGCAGCAGGGATGCAAGCTGTGTAACATGAACTCCTAACCTACAGGCAGATTTACTAGCTCTGAATAATGTCTGTTGTACTGTGAGATCTTATCTTCCTAATGGCCTGTAAGAAGGAACAAATGAGGAAGAACAAATATGACTCTTGCTTTGGTTTCCATTTTATAGAACAGTTTATTTGCTCTTGTTATAACTGGTGCTATTGTTATGCTTTTAAAGAGCTGAGTGAGTTTCTTAGAATTTTCAAAATTCATATCAATTATGTCAGGAGTTCTGGTTACTTTTGGCCTCTTCCTTTCTAAAGCTAAACCTCCCCCATTCATTTGGAGAATGAAGCTAGAGCCTGGTCAACACTAGAAATTTAGGTCAGTTTAACTATGTAGGTCATGGGTGTGAAGGCACTAGTTCAGGGGTCCTCAAACTGGGGGTCAGGACCCTTCAGGGGGTTGTGAGGTTATTACATGGGGGATCGTGAGCTGTCAAACTCCACCCCAACCCTGCTTTGCCTCCAGCATTTATAATGGTGTTAAATATGTTTAAAAGTTGTTTTTAATTTATAAGGGGGGTGGGTCGCACTCAGAGGCTTGCTATGTCAAGGGGGTCAGCAGTAAAAAAAACTTTGAGAAACATTGCACTAGTTTGACAGAAGAATTCTTCTGTCAATCTAGCTACCACCTCTCAGGGAGATGGATTATCTACACTGACAGGAGAATCCCTCCCATCAGCATAGGTAGTGTCTACACTGAAGCTACACAGCTGTGGTGCTGTAGCATTTTAAGTGTAGACAAGCCCTAAATCTCTGGAAAGGAGGCAGCTACATGATATGTAACATCCTGTAATATTGATAGTGGTTTTTCTTTATAATAACTGTAAAGAGCCCATCAAGTATCATCATCCTAGAAGTCAGAGATGAAAAAGCTCTGTTGGGTCCTACCCAGTCAATCTCTCTGGAGCCGGGAGTGTTATTCAATATATTATATTACAGTAGTGCCCAGAAGCCTGAATTGGATTGGGACCCTGCTGCATGAGGTGCTGTATGAACAGAAGTAGAAATGGTTCCCGCTGCAAAACATTTTAAATCTGAGAAGTTTTTCCTACAGTACACTTTTGATTTGGGTGTTTGAGAACTGCCCTTCTCTATATCTGTATGTCTATTGGTATGACTAACTCTACAACTGTAGATGGTTGTGTAAGTGACCTGAGATCTCTTCCTACTCCCCCATCTTTTTAAGATGAAGGGCTTGAGGTTGCAATAGGTAAATAATATAGTCTACCCCTAGAGACCTGATTTCACATGAGGGTTGGATCATGAATGGAAGTTAGTTTTGTACTTAGTCTCTACTTAGTCCCTAGCGGGCATTTGTCCAAGTGGCAAACCACTAGACAGTCCGATAAGATCATCAATCTACTTAGGAGAAGCCAAAGGCTGTGGCTACACTTAGCGCTTCAAAGCGCTGCTGCGGCAGCGCTTTGAAGCGCTAAGTGTAGTCAAAGCGCCAGCGCTGGGAGAGAGCTCTCCCAGCGCTGTCCGTACTCCACCTCCCTGTGGGGAATAACGTACAGCGCTGGGAGCCGCGCTCCCAGCGCTGGGGCTTTGACCACACTGGCGCTTTGCAGCGCCGCAGTTTGCAGCGCTGGAGAGGGTGTGTTTTCACACCCTGCTGCAGCGCTGCAAATTTGTAAGTGTAGCCAAGCCCAAAGGCTGAAAAAATAGGGCACACTCAGGGCTATGTGCATTGTCAGAATTGTGTGGGATCCCAGCAGTGGTATATCTGGGGAGGCTGCATTGAAGTACATTGTCAGAGCAGCAAGATGGATAGAGGTGATTGATCAAGCTCCATGTGGGAAGTTTTCACAGAATCTGCCAGTGCTTCACTTGTCTCTCACCTGTGCTCTGTCCATCCCTTTCATCAGCACTCAACATTTAACTAAATAAGGGAAAAGAAAATATTATTGGTAAAGTAATGAATGGCTTGAACTTCTAGAAACGGAAAGAGTGAAAGGCTACCTCTTTGTAATACTGATATGCTCTTCAGAGGGACTAATACATATGAAACCTTGATCATTGGCTGGGTGTCCTTCTGATGGGCACTGGAGGTTGAGTGCCAGGCAGTGCTGGTACTGCGGGCAGTTCTGTCCATGACAGTTGGGCCATATGAATTATCTCTGTGCTTTCTAGCTAATTCTTTCCTGTTGATTTTCATGAATCACTTCCCATCTCTGTGGGTAAGAAATTAAAATGGCAGTTTACCAGCTGGGATAGCCACATCTGCTATTTAAAATCCCATCTCTGGGGTCTGCTTCCTGCCCACACTCTTTCTTTTGGGGTAGATGTTGAAATACATCAAGAACTGGTGTTGCTTATCTAGGACATTTCACTGGCTAGCCAGAAAAAGTGCACACTGGGTGAATATTTAGAACCTGCATGAAAATGCCTTTGAAATGCATTGGAGATTTCATTTGAGGGGCAGGGAAGCAGTTTGATCCTGGCCCGTAACTTGTTGGGTGTTATGTTGCAGAGTCCCAGGTTCACAGCTAGGTTGGCTGATGGAACCTTTTTGACTTGACGTGTATGTTATAAAATGCTAAAGGCACTCGGTGCCCTCTCTTCGCCCCCAACATCTAGTGTAAGAATCTAGACAAGAGAAATCCATTACTCTAGCCCAGGGTACCGGTACCAGGCATTCCCTGATTCTGGCCTCAATCTCCCCTCCCCCACCTTCCCAAAACAAACAAACCCAAACCCCACAGGTGAGAATGCTATTGATGCTAAGGAACTTTGAGCTTTGACAATGGTTCCTAGGGGAGGTGGTCAGGAGAAAACTTTTTAGCTTAGGACCAAAATGTAAAACCTATTTTGAAGACATTAAATTTTATGAGTGAGAACTGCCTGGACTTACCAAGATTAAAATTGGCAAGTGTTGCAGGAGGTATGTGGAGCAGTATAAAGACTAGTAGGAACAGATTTTCAAACAAGCTGAGCCTGTTGGATGCCAGCTTTTTTGAAACTCTGGCCCTTACAGACCCCAAACATAACTTCCCTTTGACTAATTGTGTGTATATTGCCATCTACAGGGGCTGTAATGTGTGTGGTAGCAGGAGTAAGGGAGGCATGTGTTGTTTTTCAGGAATTTGTAAAACTAAAAGTGACACTATATAGTAGTGTGGGTCCTACAGATAAACAAAGCTGTGCGGAGCTGTGCTCAGGACAGGGCATGCTCAGCCGCAGGAGCACCAGAAGCTCCCCAGAAGTCGGGGGGCCGTTGGCACCCGAACTGTGGTCCCACCCCACCTCTTCCCCATAAGGCTCCACCCTCACTCCGCCTCTTCATCTGAGTCCTGCCCCCTGCTTGCTCCTCGCCACCTCTTGCTTGCCATTGAGGCAGATAAAAAGTGGGGAGGGCGCCTTTGAGATACAGTGACTCATAGCTTAATAAAGTAATGAGATGAGATCAGTGTATATGGGGCAGGATGGAATACACAACGTGCTACGGTTTGCAGTTTGTGAGTTTGGGGTTTACATTTAATAGTGGAAGGGCAAAAATTTTTAAATCTCTGTCCTATCATCTGCAATGAGCAGCTCTTTTCCATCTACAGAATATGGTACCACCTTAAAGGACTGTTCAGCTGGAGCTCTGTCTTGTCTGCATCCCTGTGTTCTGTTTCAGTAGCTCAGGTCTATTGAAGGCCTATCTTAACTGTGAGCCTAACCAGTGGAAAGTAAGTAAAGGTCCATGAACTGTCACAATAACCTGTTCTATAAAGTTGATAAAAAAATTAAATCCAAAGAGGAAACAAAAAACTAAACTAATTTAAACAAAGAAGATTTTCTAATATTATCCAACTAGGACAGTATTAAAATGATGACTGGTAAACAAAAGAAGTAAGGGATTGAAAATTAATAAACCAAAATTGGTGCTTTGAAAACTAGGCCTAAGTGGTAGACAAAGTAATAAGAGGACCATTCCACCCATTATCCCTTTTTGGGGTTCTTAAAAAAAAGCCTGGTTGAGGGGGAGGGAAGGAACTTTTACCATCACCACAGCTGTGGAGGAAGGATTTTTGCTGTAACCTCAAACATCAATACACTAGTAGGAATGCTTGACAATCATCGTTGTACCAGCGATGACCCCAGCCTAATACACGTGAGATCCTGCTCCGTCTTCCCCTCCCTCGTGTGTCCCTTTCCATTCTCCACTATCTTCCTCTTTTCTCTCTCTCTCTCTCTCTCTCGGCTTTTCAACTGCACTACATAGCACCAGCATAGTGAAATAAGACAGCCCATCCAACTCTGCTTGGTCTAAAAAGGACCAGGAAAGAAGAGGGACCTGACCAAACCAACCAAATGATGTTCCTGACGCAGGAGGTAAGCCAGGGTGCAGAGCAACAGCCGTCATTGGCCAACTTGCCAGCCCAAAGCATCCATCCATGATTGCCAAGCTGCCCTGTATCCTGAAAACATCAACAAAAGTGGTATTTCTCCCGTCTTTACTATCCTACCTCTTCTCTCCCTTCCGTGTCTATTTTGTCAAAAGCAGGAAAGAGACTATTATTCTCAACTCAAACAACACAGTAAACTCATCTTCCACACCAAGGGCAACTGTTTGACAGAAAAAGAGATTTTAAAGCAATATTCATCCTCCCAAAAAAACCCTCCAAACCCTGATTTTAATAGGTTTTAATTGTTTGTTTTGCTTAATCACTCAATTTCAGTTGCATTGCTTTTTGCCTTATTTTAATTCTTTTCCTTTTGTATGTTTCAGTTAATACATTTCTATCCTTTGGCATGAATTTCCTAATGTGTTTGCCACCGTGGTATGAAATAGTCTGAGGACTCTGTATACCAAACCTTGCTTAAAACTGTTTAATGTTGGATATTTTCTGGGTCGTGTTAACACTTCAACTATGCCTATATAGTCCATCTAAAATTTAAATTCTAAGTGAATACAGCAGTGTAGTCATGTTCTGACTCAACTCTTATTATAGAAAAGCTGCACTATAATGCACTAAAAGTGAGATGCATAAAAAAAAATCTTGCTTGCAGGAGCCTATGTTCAGCCAGGAATGGGAGGGAAATGCTATGGGTCAACAAGGATGTAGGATTTTGTACCAAATCCCATAAAGTCAACAGCACATGCAACTTTACCTAGAACCATCCTGTGTGTAATGAGAGAGATGCTTAATTTCTGAACGAATTTTTATGTCATCCCGCACTAAAATAAATCTAGCCCTGTGGTAGATGTGGCAGGTGCTCAGGAACACAGCACAATATATAACAGTTTAGGACTGACAGTGAAGATGAACCTTGTATCCAGTTTTAACTACAAGAGGAATCTAAAGTTTGCAGAATGTGATTGACTATGATGCCAGGACTAACACCAAGGAGGTGGCATGTTGGTGCAGTGGATGGAGCAAGTCTCAGGACTCCTAAGTTCTGTTCCTGCCTTCCCCACTTAAATCACTATCATTTTGGACAAGTCTCCCAGTCTTCTCAACTGTCTCCAGCCAGCCCCTGAAAAACTGAGAGCCACTAAGGAAATGCCTAAACTAAAGGATATGAAGGGAGTCCAGTGGCTTATATGAATAGCCAGTTATCTTTCCAGAGTCTGAACGCACCCATTGGAAGCCTGTAAACCCTTGAGACAGCTAACACACAATGATACACCATGGGAATGGTCAGAGACCCAAGAACAGACGTTTGAAAGGGCAAAGAAAATCCTAAGCAAAGCATTAGTTCTGAAGTACCACAACCCCACAGAGCAGCAAGAGCTATAGAGAGATGTGTCAGAAGGAGGCCTAGGAGCAGCATGGATGCAAAGCCAGCAGCCCACAACATTTGCTAGTAGAGCC
Source organism: Mauremys mutica (assembly GCF_020497125.1). Lineage (NCBI taxonomy): Eukaryota > Metazoa > Chordata > Testudines > Geoemydidae > Mauremys > Mauremys mutica. Next base: position 74,420,599 of record NC_059075.1, on the reverse strand, counting down.
CTGCCAGACGCAGAAAGGGAATATGCTCAGATAGAGCTACTGGCGGTGCTCTTTGGAATGGAACAATTTCACCATTGGGCACAAGGTGGATGTGCAGTCTGATCACAAGCCATTGGAAAGCAGCATGAAGAAGGTGCTGCTGAGTGCACCCAAGTGACTGCAGCATGTTACTGAGGGCTAGTATACAGCACTTAATAGAAAGCTGGCTTCCTCTGTTTACATGCCAGGTCTTCATATAGTTATCCTGGATCTGAGAAGGAACTTCAAATCCCTCCTTGAAACGTGAAAAAAAAAGACAAGACAATGGCTGTTCACGCAGCCACATGTCTGCTCCGTCCATGAGAGCAGGCAGTCTGAAGTTTTTCCTGCTGAGGGGCTTTGGAGTTGTGGGTGTGAGTGTTAACTTTCCAGTGATTGCATGCAAGAGGAAGCCCTGAGGAAAGGTCAAGTTGAATGTCTGCCCCAGTGCCAACAACAGCACATGCCTCCCCTCAGGGAGGCTTTGTGGGAAAGAGCTCCTCACAGCCCTCTGCTTCCTCTCCATTAGTTCTGCTTTTTCTTTTTGCTCTGATGAATTTCTAAAGTAAGCTCTTCAGGCAAAGTATTTTCTCTTTCTCTGGAGAAGGCTGGTACCCTCTGTCTTCAGCCCAGGTACCTAGAATTGGTTATTAGAATTCTTTCCCTTCTCTGTGTGTGGATGTGCAGTCAGAGCTCTGAGCCCCAAGAAATACCCAAGCCAACCGAGGGCAGTGACTTGCAATGTCGTGCTTTCCCTGGAATTAGCTCAGAGGTCTTGAAGGAAGTTCTCTCTTTTGTTGGTTTGGGATTGGCAGTGTTTTATAAAGAAACAAAAGTGTCTGTGCCTAAAGATGCATGTGTGCATTATAGCACTTACACTGTGGCTTCACCTTCAAAATCCACTGTGTATTAACTGGTGAATTCTCAATACGAATCAATGTTTCCTCCAGTTTAGATTGACAAGTGTGAAATTGAAGCTGAAAGATTGTGACTTCCTCAGAGTTACAAAGAATATGTCTTAAAGCTAGGAATACTATTATTTATTTGTATTGCAGTACCACACACAGACCCCACTCTTAGACCAGAATCTCAGTGTCGTGTTATGGACAAGAGTGTTACAATCTAAGAATCCAGAACCTAATCTTGAATAGGACCCAGGAGTCTTGTTTCTGATTCTGTGCTCAAACCACTGTTCCTAGGTGGGCATTTCTGAAAGAAGGGTTCTAATTGACAATTGAATATTCTGTGTGCAGATATCCGGTGTTCTGAGCCCTGCTTTATGCTATACAGGTTGACATAAGACAGCTTATGTTGACCTAACTACATCAGTGTACACACTACAGCCTTGTCCTGTTGATGTAAGTGCCCCACTACATCGACGTAACTCCACCTCCTGGAGAGGCATAGGGCTCTTGTTGGTGTAGGTAGGGTCACACAGTGGCAATGTAGACACTGGATTACTTACATCAGCTGTTGGTTGTCTTGTCAATTTCACAGCTCTGCTGGAGCTCGGCTCCCCACCTACTGCCTGGTGACTTGCGCTGCCCCCTGGGGTCCTGGCTCCCCACTCCCAGCAGGGAGCCCAGCTGCACTGAGGCTCCCGGCTCTGAGCCCAGATCCCAGACCCCGCCCCCCGGGACTCTCAGTTCTCTGCAGGGAGCATGGCTGCTGACCAGACTCCAGGGATGGATCTCCCCGCTGGAGGCGAGAAGCCCGGGTGGCAGCTGGGCTCCTGGCGGGGAGCTGTGCAGAGCTGAGAATTCTGGCTCTCAATCCCCTACACTGCCTCTCTTCAGTCTGTAGAAGGGCTCCTGGTGAGGATGTGCACCACTGACAGAAGGAGGGTAGTGTGGACGTCAGCCACCACAGTAATTATTTCAGTGGCTGTAAGTCGACCCAACTTAGGTCTATTTAAGATAGTGTAGTGTAGACATGCCCTGAGTGTGGCATGAGTGTGATGATATCAATCTGTGATGTAAAAGAATTGCCATGTTGGATCAGAACTGAGTTCTGTCTAATCCAGTCTCCTTTCTCTGATAGTGGCCAGCACCAGATGTATCAGAAGAAAGTGTAAGAACCCCACAGTAGGCATATGTGGGGTAATCCTGATCCCTAATAGTTACAAACTGGCTGAAGTCCTGAAGCATGAAGTTTAATCCCCCTTCCAAAATTTTTGTTAGCATTAATTATAACAACTCTGAATATTCTTAACATCAATATGTATATCCAATGTCTTTGTGAATCTTCCTCAGTGGGATCCTGTGATAATGGGCTGTGTGAAAAAGCATTTGAATTAGCCACCTTTTAATTTAATTGAATATTTCCTTATTCTTGTGCTGAGACAGGGGAGCAGCATTTTAATTAAAACAGTACATCTCTAAGCGGGTGGTGATAAGTGATCCCCGTTAATCACAAAGGGCAGAGAGAGAAGTGACTGCTAGGCATAATGCCGTTCTACTGGATTCCTGCATGCCTTTGGCACTGAGGACACGTGACTTTGTGTCATAGTGCCCAAAGCATATGAGGACTTCAGTGAGCCCATCTCCTCATTGAGCCCATATCCACCCTCTGTGGCACACTGGGATATGGTGCATCCATACACCTAGATAAGTCATGGCTCATTGCCCCCCTATAGACTTCTGTTTCTAAGCATTATTTAAAAACGAGTCTTTGGTTATATAATCATACTCTGCACTACTGTAGTGTTTTCCCTCTGATGATCTCAAAGCGTGTAGCCCCGTATTAGCTTTTTTTTTTTTCTGCAGATTTTGTGTAGCGTAGTCCTCCTGCCTTGCATTTTTATTCCCAGTGTCTCATGTTACTCTCTATCTTGCACCTAGGCCTGACCTGTGATAGAATTACTATTGCCTCTTGGTCCAAAAAGGGATTTTTGTTTGTGCCCCAGATAGGTTTTTCTAGTGGCGGGATATATAATTCTCTCTCTGTCCCTATTTTTTCATTCTCTTTCAGAACATGAGTGAAAACCTGAAGGACTGTTTGATCCAGACCCACACTTCCTTAGGGGAGATGGTGACAATAAAGACTGAGGCCTGCTCTCCGTGCCGAGACCAGGAGTATGGGCAACCCTGGTAAGAGACTGTACCTCTGCCTAATATGTTCCTTCATCTTGTCTCCATTTCAGCCATAGATTTAAGATGGGTTGGATTGATGGTGATCCCCCTGAGTCTCCGTGACCTGCAGCAGACATGGCAGATTTCTGCCAGACATGGTGGTTCTCCACTGAAAGCTCCCAGGCGATGTAAGCAGTGGGCACTGGATGCCATTGGAGAACCTTGTTCTGGCAGGACAGCCTGGGGCAGTATGTATCAGCAACTTAGGCCTGGTCTACACTGGGGGGTGTCGATGTAAGATACGCAACTTCAGCTATGGGAATAGCGCAGCTGAAGTCGACGTATCTTATTTCGACTTACCTCCCATCCTCACAGCATGGGATTAACAGCTGCGGCTCCCCCGTCGACTCCACTTCCACCGCTCTCCCTGGTGGAGTTCCAGAGTCGACGGGAGCGCATTCGGGAATCGATATATCGTGTCTAGACGAGATGCGATATATCGATCCCCGATAGATCGATTGCTGCCCGCCGATGCGGCGGGTAGTCTGGACATACCCTTAGATGGCAAAATCAAGCTTGACACTTTAGGCTGGGGAAGCAGGGTATGGCTGTTCAGACATCTTTTGTCTCATGGTGTGTTCCTTTCTATTCTTTCTCTAACATATCACATTCTTAAGTTCTTTATTCTCTTGCTTTCTCTCCCCAGCTCTGGGAGGGCTGACTCTCAATCCATGGAAGTGGAGCCTAAGAAACTGAAAGGGAAGCGGGATTTGATCATGACCAAGAGCTTTCAGCAAGTGGATTTCTGGTGTAAGTGTCTTATCATTGGAAGGAATAGACACCTCCACCTAGATAGAATTCTCCTCCTTGCCTAGTCCACCTGCTTCCCTGTGGATAGGAAAGGAGGTTCTGGGACAGAATTTACTTGTAAACCCGTCACTTTAGTTAAACTCCTGAGGACGCTGAAATACTTGGTGATGAAGCTGTCAGGCAGGGATTCGTGGCAGTCAGTCTCCAAAGTTCTGGATTTGTAGTGGGGCTGTGTGGGGAAATAGATGGAAAATGTGCTAGGGGCTCTGAAGCATAAGGATTGGGTAACCGTGGAGTAGGCCTGGCAGCCCAGTAGAGAGCCTACAAAGTCCAGATTTAGGAGTTTTGGAACCATCATTCTCAGGCAAGGGAGCACTGCATGGGTAACTCCTCTTTTCTTTCTCCACATCCTGGGAGGCAAAAGTGGCCTGGCATACACTTGCACACCCTGAGTATTGTTAGCCTCCTAAGGAAGCTACAGTCCCTTCCTGCCACAGGAGAAGTATATGATGCTGTCCGTCGCTGAGGCATATGACAAAGGCAGTGGGATTATGTGGGCAAGCGTATTTACTGGATGCGTACAATGGGTCATGTACCCAACAAGCAAATGAGAGTGCTGCCTCCAAGAGTTAGTAGTTTAAAGGAGTGAGACAGCACAGAATAGGTGGGATACAGGCCTCTATGGCTGACATGTTCTCAGGAACAGTTAGGCTTTCAAGAGGAACTTGCAGGATAAAATGCTTGGCAAACTGCTCTAGGTGTAAGCTGTGATATGGGAGGAGCCACAAAAGGAGCCATTGGCAGGGAGCTTGGGAAGAGAAGGGGTATAGGAGGGGATATGTGAAGAGACATAGGTGGGAGTAGAATTGTATACATCCTGGACTGGAAGGAGGATTAACTTGATACAGAAAGTGTGTGGAAGCTAGTGAAGGGCTTGAGGCGGTGTGGAGACGTGGTCAGAGCAGCAGGAGAAGAAGGCAGTCTTGTTCCTCTTTTAATGAACTGGCTTTTTGTGTGTGCATTAATGCATATGAACACATTTCTGCCCCCTGCTGAATGGAGGCAAGACTGCTAGATGGTGTCATATGCCCTATATTGCTCTGTATTGCTGAAAGATTCTCCTTTTCTTCAGTGGCTGGGTTCTTTGCTTTTGGAGTAGAAGAATCTGAGTTCTGTCCTTATTGTTGAAGGTTGTATAAGCTAATAATTGCTTTCAGAGGTTGGCATTTCTGCCAGTGGAAGTTTCAGCTCACAAGCTAATTCCTGTTTCCTCCAGTTTGCGAGTCCTGCCAGGAGTATTTCGTGGATGAATGTCCAAACCACGGTCCCCCCGTATTTGTGTCAGACACTCCGGTACCTGTTGGGATCCCTGACCGGGCAGCACTGACCATCCCGCCTGGCATGGAGGTAGTGAAAGAACCCAGCGGGGAGAATGATGTACGCTGTGTGAACGAGGTTATCCCCAAAGGTCATGTCTTTGGGCCGTATGAGGGGCAGATCTCCAGCCAGGACAAGTCAGCAGGATTCTTCTCTTGGCTGGTGAGTGTCCTAACTGCCTCCCTAATTGTGACAATCCAACCACACAGCCTAGAGCAGCGAGTTATGGGGTATGGTGCTAGCTATGCTAAAAGAATGGGTGCCTTTCTATTGATCTACATGTGCAGCAGCTCCAGGTCCACCTATTGTAATTATTATTTTTTTAGGGATACAGATTAGAGAAGGGGGTTGGGAGTCAAGATTCCTGGATTGTATTCCCAGATCTGGGAGGGAATGTGGTCTAGTGCAGGACTTCTCAACTGATGGGGCAAAACCCACAAGTGGCCCACAAAGGGGTGCCCTCTGGGTCACAGCCTACCGGCTGAGAAAGCTTCGAAGTCTGATAGTCACTGGAACGTAGAAGGAATGAATGAATAGCTTACTCCCTCTCCTCTGCCTCTTGCTGTTCTCTCTGGCATGCCTTCCAGCCAATCCCGAGGAAACTCCTCAGTGTTTCTTCCTTGACTCTAAGAGTTGGGGAGGATTACTTCTACAGGTTACAGAACTGTTTCCATGGCCTCTTGAAACAGCACTTCCCCCTCCCCTGAAGCACCTCACTGTGAAGTGTGAAGGAGGGAGAAGTCCACCAACCAGGATTTAACAGTCCCAGCACCCCCTAAATCTGTCATCCACCGGGATGTTGACCTGAATTTTATGGGTTAGTTGTTATGGCTCGCCACTGATCGCATCCGACCAGAAGATTTATAGGTTCTTGTCCAATTCAGACTACAGGGTCCGAGAACTCAGAGAATTTTATATCAGGAGAGGACTCTCCGGGTGCTTGGCAAAAACACTTACACTGAGGACAAGACCAAATTGATAAAAACTTTATTGAGATTAACAAAAGAATAATAAATGCTATGAAATTTATAAATGCAAACAGTAAAAGAATTCCAAAACTCCTATTGTAAGTGCCTTAACTTAACATACTCACACCCTTCCTTGAGGACCCGGTAATAGGAGGTGAAGGACCAGCCTTACTCCTGGCATGCCTGAGAACACGATGGTTCTGGTTTCCCCAATAGTTAGGAATGTTGAGTAGTTACACTATAGTGCACACACTGAGCTGATAGTGTGATAGAAGATTGTCCTCCTATATTCTATAGACTAAGAAAAGAGAGAGCTAGAAGCCTCCTATGATATCCTTACAAGGTATTTTATAGGATCCTGACCCTATGCAATTCAGGCCCAACCTACTATACCCAAATCTTATTTCCGCACCCTAAGAAATGTATGGGTATTCTTATCCTATAGGTTAGTGCAGGGGTAGGCAACCTATGGCACGTGTGCCGAAGGCGGCACACAAGCTGATTTTCAGTGGCACTCACACTGCCAGGGTCCTGGCCACCGGTCCGGGGGGCTCTGCATTTTAATTTAATTTTAAATGAAGCGTCTTAAACATTTTAAAAACCTTATTTACTTTACATACAACAATAGTTTAGTTATATATTATAGACTTATAGAAAGAGAGCTTCTAAAAACATTAAAATGTATTACTGGCACGCAAAACCTTAAATTAGAGTGAATAAATGAAGACTCAGCACATCACTTCTGAAAAGTTGCCGACCCCTGGGCTAGTGGATTATGACACTTACTCTCTACATATTATCTCACTCCAAAACTGCCAACCTAGGCTCTCTTGGCGACTCCCAGGTTTGTGGTATACCCTGCGGTTACCAACCAGTTGCAGACACCAGATTAACCCGTTCAGTGTTGTGTGTAGTTCCTCCCTTTGGTTCCCCAAAATTCAGGGACCATTCCTATCCGTGCCAAAGGTTGCCAGCTTTTATGCTGATTTACTCTTAACTGATTATACTTTTAGCTATTTAGCAGATCTTACTGGATACAGGCCGGTAGGCTTCTTGCATTTCAGCAAAACTTCATCTGTGTATAATTATTAGGAAATGTATGTCATATGCCTCAACACATGCTAATTTCATAGGAATTAATACTGATAAAGAATATATAATATGATATAGGAATGAAATGGATTAATTCAGAAAGAGAAACATATTCTTTGATATGGCTGGCTGGATTAGTAGGATATAATAGTTAGCAAAATAATCCTATGGGCTATAGGGAGCAGCTCCACTACCCCACACAGTCTTCAGCATTAAAAACCATCCTGCTATTATCCCAATCCCACAGCCCTTTTCAGCCATAAAGAAACCACTAGGTGGATTTGAGGTTGTGGGTATGAAACGTTTGAGAACTGTTTGTGAGTGGTTAAAGCACAGAACTGGGAACCAGGCCTTCCAAGTTCTGCTCACAGCTCTGCTGTTGATATGCTTTGTGACCTTGACCCAAGGTCCTTATCGCTGGGCCTCAGTCTAGCCATCTGCAAAGTGGGGATCTGTCTCAGTTCTGAGGGAGAAGAGGAAGAGGGGAATTTAGTCTCTAGCATCTTAGCTGAGACTGTCAACAATGCACAAAATAGTGCCAGCTGAAGTGATAGGTTTGTGATGTGGATATTTGTACATTGGGCAATGGACTGATACCACCAAGCTCATTTCACAGAGGGGACCGCAAACACATATCCAGTGGGAGCAAGCTAGACACTGTACTGGTCCAGGCTAGATTTGAAACCATGACCTAGAGGTAAAATGCTTTATATCCCAGGATCCCCTGACCCGGGGCTAGAATGGAAATATGATCTAGAGGTGAAGAGTTCTGTATTCCCTGATTCCCTCTGAGCCAGCCAGTCTTCCTGTTACTTTTATTTTATTATTCTACAGATTGTTGATAAGAACAACCGCTACAAATCTATAGATGGGACAGATGAAACCAAAGCAAATTGGATGAGGTGAGTCCGACTCTCTTCTGACTACCCTGGAAGGGGCTTATGATCCAGAGAAAAGGCAGGATGCGTTTCTCATCCTTCTGTGTGACAGTTACAAAAGAGGCCCTTTCTTACAGGGTTCAATTCTTGTGTTCTTCCATTATGTGCTCTTGTGAGAGTCCTCTGCTGTCAGATTGAATGGTCAGATCTAACAGAGAGGTGTGTGCAGAGAATGGCTGTTCTTTGTGATGAGCAAGCACAGTAAAAATAGCTCCCCCCTTTTTACAAACATGAACAAGTCTCACTCCCGTTTTCTTTGATTCCCCCACCCCTTTTTACTTTCTAGTGTTTGCAAATAATCTTGCAGAAAATATTCCATGTTGATTTTATCCTTTCCCATTTTCCAGACATTGAGAGAGAGAGAGAGAGAGAGAGAGAGACTTTTTCCTTATGTTTCTAATGGAGCAAAATCTGCTATGGCGCTCTTCTGTTTGTTTTCTTGTTTGTGTCACTAGTCCGATTGATTATATAGGTACAGCACTCTACTGGCTGAGTGGCTTCATAGCATCAGAACACAGAGCAGTGTAGGTACTGGACAAAAAGTGGATCTGGTTCTTGAATGGAACAGTGAGAAATGAAGATGTTTAGCATTTATACAGCACTCTTTAGTTTCAGAGTTCTTTACAAGTATTGATGTACTCTTTGCAGCCCCCTGTGACGTTATAAGCAGGTAGCATTTACCTTGTATAAATGGGGAAGCTCCTCCAAAGAGGTGAAGTGACTTGCCCAAGGCCACAGATGTATCAGTAGCAGAGGTAACAGAGGGCATGAAAACTTGTGGGTTTCTTGCTACTTCTGTGTTCTTACCAATCAATAACACTGCCTTCAGTGGTGGTTTTTTGAAGAGCTAGATCGTTGGCGTCAGGAAAGCATTCCAGACAAGAACAAAATAACTTTGGGGTTAATTGGATTGTTGGCCCAAATGAACAGTTCCCTTATTAGCTTCACCAAGGAAAGAGGCATAGTGTGGAACATGTGTGGAGACACTACAAAGGCAGCCATATTCTGGTACTGCTCTTCCTTTTTGTCTGCTTGCATGAATGGAGGGTGTCCTGACACTTGTATCCAGGATGTTCAGCCAATGAGACAAGAAAGGTTGGAGTTCTTAATACTGTCATGTGGTCTTCTGTGTGTGAGAAACCTTTATTCCAGTAGGACTGGTCTCTGGTCTGGAGTTATGGAATTCATGGAAAAGAGAAGGGGTGGGAGGAGGAATGGATGGATATTTGGATGTAGCCCTTACAGCAAAGATTTCAGAGATCAGAAGCCGTAGTCGAGATTTTCATGGTCAGAAGCCATGGAGAGATTTTTCTGCTATTGTTACCTCTTCTCGTAACCCAATCAGGGGCAAAAGTGGGAATAGAGAAAACATGGTCCCATGAAATGAGAACCTTATAATAATATCTTCCTCCTGGATTTGACTTGTATGGCCCTACCACTACCAATTTCATATTGGCCCTATGCAGGACCAGTTACCAGTACAGCACCATAGGACTGAATGATCTCACAGGAACCTTTTCATAAACCAGCATTTGCCTTGCTTATGTCCTGATGGAATGGCCAAACCGTTCTGCTCAGCCTGGTAGAGTGAGTAGACTATAAAAGGTTGGATGGAGAGAAACGGGACAACAGTGGAGATAAGGTGCAAGAGGGTCACCAGACTCCTTTAGGGGTTGTTTATCGGGAGACCCCAGACAGGTCATGCAGAAACTGAACTCCATGGAGTGAAATCTTTCTGATCTTTCCACATACAGCCTGGAAAAAGTGCTTCCCAAAGTGTGGGGACTATGACTGTATTCATGCTAACAAACGTGTTACTAGAAAGGATTGATGGGAAAAGTTTTTGTGAATTCAGAAACTTTCAGATTGGGTAGGCATTCAGGGGCCTGCCTTAGCATCTTACCCCTCCTGGATATTATCCTCAAAAGCTATACTGCTAGGACTGCTGTAGCAGCACCTGAAAAAAGAGTAGCTGTCTCCTTGCCATTGCAAAGTATTCTCTCTGGGAACAGAGTGGGTTTGCTCACTGGTATGGACGGGGACAGCAGCCTGAGCTGATGCACTTTGTATTGTGTTATGTGTCATTTTATGTGTGTTTGACCCACCAAATCTGATCATCTTTATATTCCTAATTTTGGAATTTGGCACCTTTCAGTTCTTACTCTTTGGGGAATCCAGATCCTCTTTAACTAGGGCAGTGGATAGGAGGAAGGGAAGAACACAAGCCAGGGCAAGTGACAAGCAGCTGTCAGATGACACATAGTGTTGTATTTTTCCTGCTCGTCGTGCTTTGTCTCTGAGAAGCTGTTGGAGCTGGGCTGCATGTTGAGATGGCCACTGATCCAAGAACCAGTCACTGTAACAGTCTCCTCTTCGCATGAAGGGTTGTTGTCTCTAGTATTGTGTGGAACATAGTGGTTTTGTTTGTAGGGATTTGTGTGAACGATTTCCTCGGTCTCACTTCACAGAGGGACTGACTTTGAACAAATGCCCTGACTCAACTCAAACCTCGGTCAAAATCGCTATGTTGCCTCCAGCTTTAATAAAAATAACATGAATCTACCCCAGTCCCGAATCTTACAAGGGCTCGCACAAAATCGAGAACCAGCCCCATTGTTTTGGGTTACTTTTGGGATGTGGAGGAGACACTTCATACAGCTCTTGGTGACTCTTTGTCATAAGGGATGAGGCAGGAGATACGTCTGGAAAAGGGAACTACCTTTGAAATAGGGCAGGGAGCCCTTAGGACACCCTTCTGGGTGACTCACCATTGTCCTCATTGGAAGATGGTGAAGGGAAGCATCTGGAGTTGTGGCAGTGTCTAAGGGGATTATCACAGTGTGGTGTCTCATATGTGAGAGTCCTAGAATTCCTGTGGCAGGTTATAGTCTCCAAGCTGTTGCTAGAAAAGAGCACTCGAATTTTCAGAAATGTATTACCTGGTCCAAATCCCCAACCTTGGGATAGGAAAGTCTTAATTTACCTCACCATGTGCACATATGTGCATGGAAATGTCTCTGTGTTTGCTTTTTTAAGGTTTGCATTGTTGGTGCAACTCCTTGGGAACATTTTCCTACCAGGTTTATTATGGCTGCATATGCACACAGTTGGGATGGGTTTGCAATAGCACTATCTTACTTTCTTCAGCCCTTTGGGCATGGCCGGGGATGGATACCTGGCTTCAGTGCCCATGCTTATTTAATTTAGTTGGGTGGCATACATCCATTTCTGTTAGCTGTCTGCGTGTGGGTCCTGAGTGCTCCTATGGGTCCTCCTGTTTCAGTGAACTGCTGTGAAGGAGTAAGAAGTAATGTATAGCAGTATCACTCTGAAACTCTGACGGAGTCACTAGCTCCCTGCAAACAGCACTCTGAGGCCATTGTGCATTTGCTCCTCAGAAGCAGTGTAGAGTGTAGGTGGCTTTGTGTTCAGAACGGTTCTGTATATCACACATTAGCAAGTCTCAAATACTCCTTTGCAACTGAAAGTGAAGCTTGTACAGCTTTAAGCTGTCTCTGGGGACCCGCCCCTTCTGAGCTGAGGAGTGAATTCAAAACTATGGATGGGCTGTTATGGCTCCTGTGGGCAGGCCCTGGCAACATCCCACATTTCATTCTGTGTGGGCCACAACACTTGAAAGTTAAAAGCTTCTCCTTCCATTCACACAATAGGTGCCAAAACTAGAGGCCTGAAGAATCTCTAAAGGGCAAAACACTAGGTTTTAATACCAACCCAAAACTCATCCCAGGCTCCTGGTAACTATCACTACACCATGCGAGCCTGTCACAAGCCTGTGCAAACCATGTCTGCTGGGAACCTGATACTTGGCTTCATGTTTTGTCTTAAAATCAGGCCAGACTTACCAGTTTTGGTAGAGTTTTGGTTTTTTGGCATTCTCTTAAATGGCAAACTGAAGGGAAATTCCACTTTGATGCACAGACTCAGAAGGAAAAACTGGTATGAGCCCCTAGGACCTGAAACTGCCACAGCTCACTTTAGCTTAGGACTAAGTGCGTCTGTGCAATTCCCTGTACGGCATTAGCTGCAATGGCAGATTTGGGACCCATAATTCACCTCTGGTGCAGCTCCAACAATGACAGATGTTGTGGAAGCAGTAATGTAGACTGGGCTCAGTCTTGTTAACACTGTCAGCTTACCTTGCTCAGAGCAACTCCCAAGCAAGTTCTCTGTTAAAATCTCACCTGCTTTCCCATTATAGAGAGATTATCATACTGTTACCCCTTTTGACCAGAACAGTTAGCCAGTACTGGAAATCTTGCCAGTTGTTTCAGTTAGAAGGAGAAATTGATGATGTTGTCAGGTATCTGTTTGATACAATTCTGCTTATTTACAAAGAATGTGCATAAAGTCCAGTTTCCCTGAACGCCGTAGTAATCATACGGGAGACAATTTCCTTGCAAATATTCCAATCCTCTTTTCCCAGCCAGCATTCTGCCCCCAAAGCTCTCTCTTACACGCTACATGTGCTGCTCTGGCTATCGGCTTTCTGCTTCCTTCTCTGAGTGCCTCTGAGGTGTTTCTGGAATCATCTGTGCACAGGCAGGTGTATACACACACACACACAACTCCACCAGAGCAATACCCCACCCTCGGTATTTGCATTCAGCCTCCAGTAAAACCTCTCAGCCCAATAGCCCAGCTCCTGACCAGCCTTTTATGTGGCCTGTGTTTTGGGCAGTGGCTCCTGTTGTTTCAGATATCTGTTTCATAAAGGAGTTTAACTGCTTCTTATCTTGATCCTGAACAAGGGCTGCTCTTGTGCCTTCAGTGAAGTTTCACACCTCCCTCAACATAACAGTACTAAGGAAAACAAACAAATACACCTGAAAGGAGTCTACTTATTTTTCCATAAGTTTTTGTTATAGTTTACATTTGTCTAGTGCCTTTCATGCCAGTGTATCCCAAAGTTCTCAACGCTGGGAGGCAGCCATCTGCTGATAACTAGTGCAGATTACAAAAATGGGACATATTACCTACCCCTTAAAATGCATCTTGGGATCTTTAGTGTCCATGCAGCGCAGACAGGATCTTTTGTTTAAGATCTCCTTCAACTAACACTCCCTCCCACCCAACTGCGTGACATTAACTATAACTTCTGGTTGAACATGTAGTGACACCATGCAGTAACAATATAATTAGACATTTTAATGTGTGGTGCCAGATTAGATTAGATTAAACTGATTTTTAAAGACAAGTTAGATTTTTTTCATTTCCCCCCTGCCACCACGGTGCTACTATGGCACAGAGTTAAGGTGGTTTGGATGCTCTAACTGGATATTTCCATACTTAATATGTTTGGATTTCTTTTAATTTTTAGCATATGACTGAATTTCCGGGGTTTGTAATTGTAGATTTTGGGGTTAGTTTCATCATCACTGATTTGTTTTTACCTTAAATTACAGATATATACTTTCAAACTTTACTCCATCTTGATGTAGATTTTGTGTGAGAATTTCCTTTTTTAAATGATCAGAAACTTCATACATCAGTGCTAAACAGGAAACCCAAAGAGAACATTATCATATAGTTTTAATGATTGGAAGATGTGTAGTATCATCCTTAAATCATATGTATTTGAAATTTTGGGGCCAGAGTCACCTATATGTTCTGACTGCTTTACTCTGCTCTGGAATAACACAAAGCACCCTGAACATACTGGCTAGGTAAGCTGGGTTTACAGGTGCTTTGCATTCTCAGTGCACTCCTGTTTCCCCTGCCCCTCCAGTCTTCCATTTTCCTGCACCCACGAGGGCCAGATTAACCCATCACTGGGCCCTACATAAACATACACTTCTGGGCCTCTCTCTGCACATGAATAGCAAACAGCTATAAAAGCAGCAAAGAATCCTTTGGCACCTTATAGACTAACAGACGTTTTGCAGCATGAGCTTTCGTGGGTGAATACCCACTTCGTCGGATGCAAGTAGTGGAAATTTCCAGGGGCAGGTATATATATATATGCAAGCAAGAAGCAAGCTAGAGATAACGAGGTTAGTTCAATCAGGGAGGATGAGGCCCTGTTCTAGCAGTAGAGGTGTGGAAACCAAGGGAGGAGAAACTGGTTCTGTAGTTGGCAAGCCATTCACAGTCTTTGTTTAATCCTGAGCTGATGGTGTCAAATTTGCAGATGAACTGAAGCTCAGCAGTTTCTCTTTGAAGTCTGGTCCTGAAGTTTTTTTGCTGCAGGATGGCCACCTTAAGATCTGCTATTGTGTGGCCAGGGAGGTTGAAGTGTTCTCCTACAGGTTTTTGTATATTGCCATTCCTAATATCTGATTTGTGTCCATTTATCCTTTTCCTTAGAGACTGTCCAGTTTGGCCGATGTACATAGCAGAGGGGCATTGCTGGCATATGATGGTGTATAT